>NC_091985.1:129776408-130077893 GCF_044704955.1 Pristiophorus japonicus
CCCCTCCTCTCTCCCCCCTCCTCTCTCCCCCTCCTCTCATCCCCCTCCTCTCTCCCCCTCCTCTCTCTCCCCCTCCTCTCTCCCCCACCTCTCTCCCCCCCCCTCCTCTCTCCCCCTCCTCTCTCCCCCTCCTCTCTCCCCCTCCTCTCTCCCCCTCCTCTCTCCCCCTCCTCTCTCCCCCTCCTCTCTCCCCCTCCTCTCTCCCCCTCCTCTCTCCCCCTCCTCTCTCCCCCTCCTCTCTCCCCCTCCTCTCTCCCCCTCCTCTCTCCCCCCTCCCTCTCCCCTCTCTCCCCCTCCTCTCTCCCCCTCCTCTCTCCCCCTCCCTCTCTCCCCCTCCTCTCTCCCCCTCCCCGAACCAACCCAACGCCACCTACCTGTAAATCTGGTGCTGTGAATGGGCCCTGCCCGAAGTCTCGGGCCGGCCAATTCAGCCTTCGGTCCTGAAAGGCCTGCCTGAAGCACTTTCACACAGGTAGGAAGATGGTTTATTTAATCTTTTCTTTACTTATAAATGTTTATTCAGGTTGGATTTATTTGTATAAGTATAAATAAGGATTTATTATAAAATTTAATGACTTCCCTCCCCCCCCACCCCCCACCTCGTTCTGGACGCCTAATTTGTAACCTGCACCTGATTTTTTAATGTGTAGAACAGGTTTTTTCAGTTCTACAAAAATCTTCACTTGCTCCATTCTACTTTAGTTTGGAGTACGTTTTCACTGTGGAAACTTTCAAATCAGGCGTCAGTGGCCGGACACACCTCCTTTTGAAGAAAAAATTCTGAAGAAAAAACAGTCAGGAACTGTTCTACCTGACTAGAACTGCAGAAAAAAAAATGTGGAGAATTGCTATTTCTAAGATAGTCCATTCTCCACGAGTTGCTCCTAAAAAATCAGGCGCAAATAATGTGGAAACTTGGGCCCATAGGAACAGGCGGAGGCCATTCAGCCCCGCGAGCCTGCTCTAACATTCAATTTGTGGTTCTCGTATTGGACTGTTAAGCCCCCTAAAGATTCATTCTAAGAGTGGAAGCAAGTCTTCCTCTATTCCGAGGGACTGCCTACGATGATGGGATCGATGCATCTGTGACAGGTAGATTGGCAAGGACAATGTCAAGTAGGTTTTTCCCCTCGTGTTGGTTCTCTCTCCACCTTTTGCAGGTCCAGTTTCGGTCAGTAGTGATGAACGCTGAAGTCCCCCACCCAGAGTACATTCAGTGCCTTTGCTACCCTCGGTGCTTCTTCCAAGTGGTGTTAAACATGGAGGAGTACTGATTCATCAGCTGAGGGGGAGGTAGGTGGTAATCAGCGGGAGGTTTCCTTGTCCATGCTTGACCTGAAGCCATGAGACTTCATGGGGTTCGGAGTCAATGTAGAAGACTCCCAGAACCACTTCCTCCCTCCTGTATGCCACTGTGCCACCACCCCTGGTGCGTCTGTCCTGCCGGTGGGACAGACCATATCCAGGGACGATGGGAGGAGTTTGGCACATTGACTGAAAGGTAGGATTCTTTGAGTATGACTTTTGCTTGACTGGTCTGTGGGGCACCTCTCCCAATTTTGGCACAAGTCCCCAGATGTTGGTGAGGAGGACTTTGCAGGGTTAGGCTGGTTGTGCCGTTGTCGTGTCCAAAGCCAGTGCCGAGATCGATGCCGGGTGGTCCGTCCGGTTTTATTTATTGCGGTTTGTTACAACTGAGTGGCTTGCTCGGCCATTTCAGAGGGCAGTTACTGTGGGTCTGGAGTCACACAAAGGCCAGGCCAAGTAAGTTCAACAGATTTCCTTCCCTAAAGGACATTAGTGAACCAAATGAGTTTTTATGACAATCTGGTGGTTTCATGGCCACCATTACTGATACTAGCTTTTTATTCCAGATTTATTTAATTAACTGAATTAAAATTCCACAGCTGCCATGGTGGGATTTGGGCTCACGCCTTGGGATTATTAGTCTAGGCCTCTGGATTACTAGTCCCACAATTTAACCACTCTGCTACTGTTCCTGGTGACTTGACCATTCCAAATCTCCCCTGGTTAGTCTCTCATCTTCCATCCTACATAAATTTGAGCTTATCCAAAAATCTGCTGCCCATACCCTAACTCGCACCAAGTCCCATTCATCTGTCGCTCCTGTGCTCGCTGACTTAACTTTTTTATAAGGTTCAGTATAGACCCATTCAAGAGAATGCAATATCTTTCCCATGTTGACTGTTTTTAAAAAAAAAAATATAACCAATTTAATGATCTAACCTATTGGATTAATCATTTTGCTTAGTATTTTTTGTGAAAAGGTAAGATGTAAGTAGTGTAAGGAATCGTTTTGTAAAATGTGTAATCTATTTTATGCTTGTGATTTTTATGGTTGAGAAACTAATGTGTTGATTTGATTTTGATTCATTCTTGTTTTGTAGCACTTTTGGGGTCCGGTAGCTAACTGGGGCCTGCCCATTGCTGCTTTCAATGATATGAAGAAAACTCCAGAGATCATCAGTGGCAGAATGACATTTGGTAAGTCAAAGCCTCCTGAACCTCTGCAAGTTGTGCGATGAGCAAATGGGTGCAGCAGTGAATCTGAAATAAAGCCCTCATTCAGCCATCTATTTTGTTTGAAAATGGTAAATTCACGATCTGCAGTGATATTCAGGTAGGAATACTGCATGGAATTCAAGGTGGGAAACTTCTAAACTGCTTGAATTGTATCTTGTTTAAAATAGCATCAATAGTTCTGAGGGACTTGAACTGCTAAAGCTTGTACATTTAACCTAGTAAAATTGAAAGGATGTTCAGAAAAGCAATGAGCCCTCTTCTACAGTCTCTGCTTTTTCCCTGGTTTAAGATCTCTGGTAGTTTCTCTGCAGGATATCATTTGGTCCCATGATTCTACCAAAGCTGCTTAAAGGTGCTGTGCACCCAAAAAAAGAGATGGGACATTGCCGACAGCCTTCTGATATAGCTGCGCTCCTCCAAATCTGGCCTCTTTGAGCATCCCCAATTTTAATTGGTCCACCATTGGCAGCTGTGCCTTCAGCTGCGAAGACCCTAAGATCTGAAATTCCCTCCTTAAATATCTCCGCCTTTCTACTTCTCCTACTTTTAAGACACTCCTTTGAAATCTACCTCTTTGACCAAGTTTTTGGTCATCTGCCCTAATATCTCCTTATGTGACTCAAACCTTGTTAACACTCCTGTAAAGCACCTTGGGGTGGGGGGGGGGGGGAGGAATGGCTTAATTTTTTAATGGTGCTATTTAACTATAAGTTATTGCATTTGCTGTGTACTATTTAAATTTTGGTTTAATATTGGTCATATCGACATTTCCATGTGTTTAGCAATTGCCCAGCAATCTGAAGGTGGGTGTATTGTAAACATTTTGTAAAGCAGTGCCCTTTATGCAAAATGACTTGCTTCTATTCTTTCACAGCATTGTGCTGTTACTCTCTACTTTTCATGCGGTTTGCGTACAAGGTACAGCCCAGAAATTGGCTTTTGTTTGCCTGCCATTTCACAAACGAAGGAGCACAGCTCGTTCAAGGAGGTCGGCTGATCAAATACAAGTAAGTGCTCTTGGCTCGCACGCTGTTACACTTTGCTCATTTAACTTCAAATTGGCTTTGGGAATTCAAATGTTGATGAAAGCAAACTGTTTCACAATGTGCTCCTATGCTGTGGAATAGCTGATGAATTCAGATTATGCATATGAATCCAAGAAAAGGGATAAATGTTTATGGGGTGGTGGGGGGGGGGGGTTATATCAACTCCAATTCATTCTGAATTTAAAGAAGCATTCATCTTTTCATAACTATCAAAAGACTGGCAACAAAAGAGCGATTGAGTAGCCTTTGGCACAAGTACCATTTATTATTTTTGTAAAGTGGTTTTCTATTTCCTTTTTAATGTTATCATTTAATACTGGGTATAATAAAACAAACCTAGAATCATTCAGTGCGTTTAAGATTAGTTTGTGTTTATGTTTTACAATCCTCCCCATTAAACTCTCTCTTCATAAGTTACATCATTTATCCCTGGAAGTCTGTGTTCAACCTTTTTTTTTCCTAATCGGGGAAATTAACTTTGAAATTACTATAGTTTTGTTGCACTGTGATTGTACAATAGAGCGTTGGGCTTTCTGGTACAGTTCATTATGTCACACTAGATAATTATGGGTGAGAAAGGCTATTTGATCTATTAGTCCAGTGCTAATTGTTGCTGACTGCATTTAGCGTTTTTGCTTTCACCATGCCAGAGGTCCAGTCCAAGTGTTGATTACTCTGTGTGAAGAAGGACTCTAACTGCAAGTTAATCAATTAGTTTTAATGGAATGGAGATGAGATTGATGGTCTGTAATTGCAAGCATCTGTTCTATTCCTCTTTTTGAACGTGGGCACTACATTGGCCTGGTGATTCCCCAATATCCAACGACTCACTCAATGCTTATCAGTACTATATAAATCTCTTCTCTTGCATTGTATTCTCTAATTTCATGCGCGATCCCTATAAATTTCATAGCTGCACATGCGTAGTATCTCTTCCAGCGGCAGGAGCTGGTGAGTGGCCTATGTGGGACCTCGTGATTGGTGCATGGCCGTGCAACTAAAGAGGAACATTGCTTCCCTTGTCCCACACGAGATTAGTAAGCAAAATTACGGCACTTGGGATTGGGGGTCATGTATTGACGTGGAGTGAGAACTGGTTGGCAGACAGGAAGTAGAGTGGGAATAAACTCGTCCTTTTCAGAATGGCAGGCAATGACTAGTGGGGTACTGCAAGGTTCAGTGCTGGGACCCCAGCTATTTACAATATATATTAATGATTTAGACAAAGGAATTGAATGTAATATCTCCAAGTTTGCAGATGACACTAAGCTGGGTGGCAGTGTGAGCTGTGAGGAGGATGCTAAGAGGCTGCAGGGTGACTTGGACAGGTTAGGTGAGTGGGCAAATGTATGGCAGATGCAGTATAATGTGGATAAGTGTGAAGTTATCCATTTTGGTGGCAAAAACAGGAAGGCAGATTATTATCTGAATGGTGACAGATGAGTAAAAGGGGAGGTGCAACGAGACCTGGGTGTCATTGAAAGTAGGCATGTAGGTACAGCAGGCAGTTAAGAAAGCAAATGGCATGTTGGCCTTCATAGCGAGAAGATTTGAGTATAGGAGCAGGGAGGTCTTGCTGCAGTTGTACAGGGCCTTAGTGAGACCACACCTGGAGTATTGTGTGCCGTTTTGGTCTCTTAATATGAGGAAGGACATTCTTGCTATTGAGGGAGTGCAGTGAAGGTTCACCAGACTGATTCCCGGGATGGCAGGACTGACATATGAAGAAAGACTGGATCGACTAGACTTTTATTCACTGGAATTTAGAAGAATGAGAGGGAATCTCATTGAAGCATATAAAATTCTGACTGGGTTAGACAGGTTAGTTGCAGGAAGAATGTTCCCGATGTTGGGGAAATTCAGAACCAGGGCTCACCGTCTAAGGATAAGGGGTAAGCCATCCAGAACCGAGATGAGGAGAAACTTTTTCACCCAGAGAATTGTGAATCTATGGAATTCTCTACCACAGAAAGTTGTTGAGTCCAGTTCGATGGATATATTCAAAAGGAAGTTGGATGTGGCCCTTATGGCAAAAGGGATCAGGGGGTATGGAAAGAAGGCAGGAGTGGGGTACTGAAGTTCCATGATCATATTGAATGGTGGTGCAGGCTCGAAGGGCCGAATGGCCTACTCCTGCACCTATTTTCTATGTTTCAACACTCTAGAATAAATCCTATCTATCCATAGTCATTTTGTTTTGAGCCCTCTTAACCTCGCTAGGATTTTTATGTCACTTATATGAAAGTCCTTAATTTAACTTTGGTTAACTCTGGGAAGGACATGTTGTTCATGTGTTCCCTTATGAATACTTGGAGGAAATAATCTTTCAGAATATTGGCTCATCCTCTGTTTTGGTTCCATTTTACAACTTTTATGATTTTCATGTCTTCTCTGGCTACCATATGCTCTGAGTTGGACCCCTTTGGGAGCCCAGTATAGTTTGCTGACCTATTTTACTATATTTCTGCACTTGGCACAAAAGCACAACTTTGAAGGGATGCCTCTGGATTGGGTTTAAATCCAGCCACGACTCCTGGGATGAAAGACTCTCTCTCTCTCTCTCTCTCTCTCTCTCTCTCTCTCTCCCCTGGTTGTCGGGTGGCTCCAAATTTGTCACCACTGGCGCAAGTGGTATTTTTACAGAGGTTGTGTGGGTCACCCTAGTACAATAGGGATTGCTCTGAGATTGGATACACTACAGGGAGATCTGTGTCTGACTGATATTTGGGAGCATTGAGTCATACAGATTACAGCACAGCAGGAGACCAGTGACCTGTCATGCCTTTGAGCTACTACTACTGCAACTGGAGTGAATGTACTCTAATCCCATGTAAAAGAAAGACTTGCATTTCCGTAATGCCTTTCACTACCTCAGGATATTTGCAAAGCGCTTTACAGCCAATTAAGTACTTTTTGACGTGTAGTTGCTGTGGTACTGTAGTGAACACGGCAGACAATTTGCACACAGCAAGCTCCCAAAACCAATAATGTGATAATGACCAGAGAAACGGCTTTAGTAATGTTGATTGATTGAGGGATAAATATTGGCCAGGACACTGGGATAACCCCTGCCCCTCAAAAGAATGCCGTGGGATCTTTTACATCCACCTGAGCGGGCAGACAAGGCCTCCCGTTTTAACGATTTATCCAAAAGACGGCACGTCCAACAGTGCTGCACTTCCTCAGTACTGCACGGTCGTGTCAATCTAGATTTTTGTGCTCCAGTCCCTGAAGTGGGACTTGAACCCACAACCTTCTGACTCGGACGAAAGTGTTGCTGCTTGATGTAGTTGGTGCTGATCATGACTGGGTGACCAAATTGAGAAGAAAGTGTTCCATGCTCCCGCCAGAACTGATGTCCTCCACCTTGCTGAGCACATAACTTTCACAAGTGCATTTGGGAGGGAGGGAATTGATGGTCTTTTTATTAATCCAATTTCCTGCAGGAAAATAATCAAATGGTGAGTATAAAACTCTGCCTTGCAGCTGTACTACGCTAATCTATGTATCTGGTTGCAGTATTCAGTGTTAAAGAGATGTTTCTATTTATGCAGTATGCAGAAGAAAAGATCTGAGTGATGTCGGACTTGGACCTCTTGCAGCACTTTATCTTCGAGATCCCTGTGCCACCAGTATACCACGATCATGCACAAGCTCCTACAAATCCAGCCTAAGATCTTGGATGACTGACTTTTTGAAAGATATTTAAATCCAACTGTATTTTGTAATGTAATTCATTTTCAAATTGTTTTAGCATCTCTTTCTAAAATTGCCTTAAATTAAATGTAACTGGATCATTAGTTATGTACATATTTTTTCCCTTTAGTTTGACCTGCATTATGAAAACATCTATATAATATTGCAAGGAATTATTTGGTCATTGACTTGTGTTGTAAACAATGTTTTGATAGATCAGTGGTTTTCGCAGTTTCAAGCTGCTTTTAATAAAGTGTCACAAGACAAATTGCTATATTGTCAATTAAAAGGTGTCAGATTAATAACCAATTAACTGACCTAGTGTATTTCCCCAAAAGCAATACTTGTAATGTGGCTGAATTACTTCGAGAAATTGGGTACTTCCAGTGGATATACTACTTACATTGGTATAAACATTCCATTCATATCATTGGGCAAAATCAAATGAGACTGTCCTGAAAAACCAGTACATGCAGGTAACCCTTTCTAGAATTGTATGCTGTCAGAATGCATGTGTTGTGAAAGAGATGGAGCTGATGATTTTTTTTGTATGTTTGATCTTGCACATGACAAACTGCTCATCTAGATTTCTCGATCACTTGCACGTCTCATGACAAATACATAGTTGGTGTTTTTCTATGCAGTTACTTCATTTGGGTATATTAAATTACACAATCTTAAATACATCATCAAAAAGGCTTTGCTTTAGACTTTCATGCTATATTTAATCATGGTTAAATGTTCCCATTGCAATGTAAAGTCACACTTCATTTGTACATTTGAATGTATTAAAATATTTTCAGGTTTTAATTAGATGATAACTCCATTCTAGGAGTGCTGGAAATAACGGTTAGCCAATTGTGAAAATATATAATTTATTAGCGTGTTAAAAGATGCTGCCCTCAGTTCTCTTTTTTTTTTAAACTACACACTTGACCACTCTGTCTTCCCAAACACTGTCCCATTTCTAACATCCCCTTTCCTCTAATGCAGTTTTTGTATATCTCCAGTTCAGTGTTATTCTTGACCGATCGGTCTTTCAGTATGATTATGCACTGCTCCACTTGTTCTCCTGAAACTACATGCTTCTCCATTCCTTTCTGTACCATTATCCCTATCAATGGTTTCTGTCATATTTGTAGTCCTCTCTGCTGTGCTCCAAGGTTTCAATCTGTCCCTTTTTATATTTCTCGTATGTTACCTTTCTGATATCTCTAAGTATGGGATCAGCTTCCATTAAAATGCCAATGATGTCCACCTCCCTGGAGTTCTTTATGAACTTAGCTGGAGCCACTGTGCTGTGTAGGTAAGAGCCTCCCATTTCTTTAGCACAACGCCACTTGATATTAAGCCTGATAATCCAATCAACATCCCATCCACATGAAGTGGGATTGATGGAAGATTGGGCAGGCTCCTTTTATGGACATTTACTTCTGGTTTCCCCCTCCCCTGTACTCTCAGCACCCAGGGTCATGCAATTCCCTGGGCTGCAGGAACAGGAAAATCTGCCCCATGAATTAGGTTGCATTTTACAGATTACTTGACATCAAATAAGGATTCTAAAAACAGCAGTAGGTGGGTGATTTCTTGATTGCCCCACTTTCTGATGCCAGTTTATTTTTACAGAAAGTTCTGCTTTCCCAAAAGGATCTGACCAATTTTTATTTCCATAATTCAATTCACATTTTATTTTCACTGCTTCAAGTAATGTGTAACACATCACACTAGACTTTTACAAATGTACAAGCTTACCAGTGTTGTTATCTAGACCCAACCCAATGCTGTTGTGTAGTATGACTCTCATATTGACAGATGTGGCAGCTGACTGGCTCTTTCCTGTGCTGGGCCCCTTTGCGAAATATTCCCAATGCTTGCCTGTGCGATTTTTTTTTTTTTTAAATCCCCACTTCAGAGAAGTATGAAGAGAGCAATGTCTTTAAAATAATGTTATGGTAGTTATGTCTTCAAGCCCAAGGAAAGGCAAGGCTTGATATTCTGGTGAATTGAGTGCAGTCAATTTTGTAATAAGCAATACAAGATTATGGATAACCTTCGAACAAAACCCGAGTGGATCTTCCAAGGCCTATCAAATTATCCTTACATTCTTTGTCAATCATTTGCATATCTATAAAAACTAAATTGGAGTCATTTATGGAAAAACAACGTTTGAGAACTAGGGGTCATAGTCTCAGAATAAGTGGTCAGCTATTTAGGACTGAGATGAGAAATTTCCTCACTCAAAAGATTGTGAATCTATGGCATTCTGTACCCCAGAGGTCTGTGGATGCTCAGTCATTGAGTATATTCAAGACAAAGACTGATGAATGTTTGGATACTAAGGGAATCAAGGGATATGGAGATGGTGCAGGAAGGGTGAATGGCCTGCTCCTAATTATGTTCTTGTATGTAATCACTATGACTGGGCAGTCTGCTTCCTTGGATTATATGCCATGTGTGTTAAGTGAGTACTGCAGACGATGAAAATGAAGCATTGACAGCACTGCCACCCCCCAGTGTGGGGAATACCTAGAAGTGAAATAATTAGACATGTGGGTGCCGAAATTGTCCTCAGTGGGAAATTGGGAAGGGTGCTTCAATTTATTCAAAAATTTAGCACCGGGCTGGAGTCAGAGGGAAGAGCCAGGATGCTTTTGGAGGCAGTTTGTGTCTGGAGCGGGGCGGCATCCATCATGACCATGTCAGCGCAGCGGTGATGATGTCAGTACGATGCGGAAGTGTCGCTCTGACGCGTCGCAACGTCCCTCCCCTTCACTTAAAGGTGAGGGACGCTCCAAGGCCTACATTGAGACCAGGGAGGGGTTCGGCTGTGCCAGCTGGCAGGCATCCAAGAGGTTGTGCTGGGCTGCTTGTTGGCGGCCCTTCCGAACCAGGGCGGCTGCACTGCCCAGCCACTGGCAGCTTCTCACCACGTGAAGTTGCTGGTTGCACCGACCGGCAGTGGTCGCACTCCCGCGGGGTGGAAAAGGGGTCGGCACACAGCCTACAACGAGTCGGAATGCCGGGGTAGGCTGTAAATCCGGGCACGGCGGAAACTCGCTTCGGCAATTGCGCATGGGTTGGCTCTGCCGCCTGCCCCCGTCGGAAAGGCCTTACCAATGCATTACGGAGGGGATATTACACTGGTGACTGTAGTTAAAATTCTTCAACTGTAAATTGTAATGTGCAGCCATCATGTGGTATATACTATTAAGTCATAAATAATATAGCACAGAAGGAGGTAATTTGGCGAATCGTGTCTGTGCCGGCTCTTTGAAAGAGCTATCCAATTAGTCCCACTCCCCTGCTCTTTCCACATAGCCCTGTACAATTTTCCTCTTGGTTCATTTATGTTGTGAAAACAGATCTGTGTACGTACTAATGTGAAACAAAATCATAAAATGGCTAGATATTTTCCTCTGTGAGCTTCATTAATGCTGCCTCTGGTTATCACTGGGATGAGGTTCAGTGGTATAGACTTTTCCCTTTCTTTTTTCGGCATATCTCCTGTTTGGTGCTATATTGATAACTTAACCAAGGCTAAGAAATCCCTATCTCAAATGAACACAGAGTGAATGCGAAAACAGGTTGGGTTTCACAGTCTGTGAGGTGGTGTAGTAATATGCTGAGGCAATAACAGAAAAAGTTGGAAATACTCAGCAGGTCAGTCAGCATCTGTGGAGAGAGCAACAGTTACAGTTTCAGGTCGATGACCCTTCGTCACATCTTGATATTTTTCCAGTTATAACAAGTTTTTAAGCAAGTGTAGGGTCAGGGAAAGGGGGGAGGGAGGAAAGAACAAAAGGAAAGGGTCTGTGATAGGGTGGAAGGCAGGCGAGATTGAGACACAAGAGATGATGGTGCAAGACAAAAAGAGATGGTAATGGGGCAAGTTAAACAAATGATAGGTCTAGATAGGGTGTAACTGGAAATAGAAACATCAACAGCAGCCATGGGAAAGAGAGAAAAAACCCAAATATATAGGGGCACTTGCCCCATTACCATCTCCATCTTATCGACCTGAAAAGTTAACTCTGTTTCTCTCTCCACTGATGCTGCCTGACCTGCTGAGTATTTCCAGCATTTTCTGTTTTTAATTCAGAGTTCCAGCATCCGCAGTATTTTGCTTTTGTAATATGCTCAGGCAACTGGCCACCTTATGAATTATCCTGAATTTCAACACAAAAATCTATCAGTTCACCGCACAGTGAAAATATTGTTTGCATTTTTGCAATAAAATGTCGTAATATCAATTTTTTTTAACACTGCAAAAGGTGTATTACCCTAGGACCTTGTCTGGTTTTAGCAGGTATATGGTTCCAGTACAGTCGGGGCTGTTTAAATTTCTCTGGTGGAGGGAGCAGGATTTCTCAGTACCAGAATTTGTGCACTCTGAGTTGTAAGTAATGACATAAGCTCCTCCTGTGAAGCACCCAGTACGCAGATTCCATTCACTTCCACAAGTCTGCAAAGGAACAGATAAACACATTAAATACTAGTGAGATTGTTTGGGAACTACCATTGCTGACAACAAAATGAGTTATATATATATATGGGCTTCAAAAACCCACAAGAAAATTCCACTGGTTTAAGTGCCAGGGGGTGGCCGTAAAGAACTTCTGCTCAACCCTGCTGGAGTATCCGGGGTCAGGAGAGGAGTCCTAATGAGCACAATCCAGTTGGCCTACATCATTTAAAACAGATGAGAAATTTCTTCTCTCAGAGGGTTGTAAATCTCTGGAATTCGCTGCCTCAGAGAGCTGTGGAAGCTGGGGCATTGAATAAACTTAAGACAGAAATAGACTGTCTTAAACGATAAGGGGTTATGGGGAGGGGGTGGGGAAATGGAGCTGAGTCCATGATCAGATCAGCCATGATCTAATTGAATGACGGAGCAGGTTCGAGGGGCCGTATGGGCTACTCCTGTTCCTATTTTTTTATGTTCTTATGTTTATCATTGCACTGGGAGCACCTGACTTATGGGGAGTTGGGAAATGTGCTGAGGAGATGTGGCATGACCTGCCAGCACTACCAGTATTAAAAGCTATGTTATGGTGGACTGATATAGGTAAAAATAAAACCTACCATTTGTTTATGGGCTCCAGGCCAGGATCCTGAAGTGGGCCCAGTATGTAACCCTTCAGGTGCCAGCATGCATGGTTGTTCCTATCATACCAGTCACTCGACATAAAGGAGGCTGGAAATGAGGTGGAAAACCCATGCTCTGGTCTCGTCGCCTTTGGTCCTACCCCTCAAGGCAGGGGCCATGTGTGAGGTAGAGGGAGGTTCTGCCCCAAAAAGGTCCTTCATAAACTTGCAATGGAGACTAGGGGACCAAAATTGGTGAAACACATGGTCTGCCTGTTTTTTAGCGGTCCGTGGGCAGTGTGTCATTTTTTACCGCCCGGTACCCCTGGGGCTGAGTGGGTGGAAACTTCATTGTTTTTTTTCTCGGCGGTAAGCTAAGCGGAGTGCAGCGGGCGGGAGCAGCGTGCAGTCGGTGGAGAGGCCTTTTGACTCAGGAATCTTCGGCTCCCAAGTTGTGCGCACACGTATACTGCTGTGAAGCTCCGCCCTCCGAGAGGCACCGCCGAAAGGCCAGAGACTGCCGGCCTGAGAGTGCTGGGGTCGGGGGGGCGGTGAGGGAGATCGCTATGGGAGGGGAAAGAGATCGCTGTGGGGGGAACAGATCATTGTGGGGGGAAGAGACTAAGGGGTGAGAGAGACTGGGGTGTGGGAGAGACTGGGGGGTGAGAGTCACTAACATTTTTATTGTAGTTAATTAATAAAGGAGTAAATAAGGCTTTATTAGAACATTTATATTATTGCCTAACACTAGAAAATACTACCATCCATTTAAAAATACATTAAATTGTAGAGAACTATAAAGACCAAACAAACCTGTCAGCTCTGTGTACATACCACCCACTTAAGTGGTGGGAAAATTATTGGAAAGAATAATTCCGCCGACATACTGCCCGGCGAAATTATTGGAAAAAATCCTGAAAGACAGGATAAATCTGCATTTGGATAGGCAAGGATTAATTAGGGACAGTCAGCACGGATTTGTTAAGGGAAGATCATGTTTGACTAACCTGATTGAATTTTTTGAGGAGGTAACCAGGACGGTCGATGAGGATAGTGTTAACGATGTAGTATATATGGACTTTAGCAAGGCTTTTGATAAGGTCCCACATGGTAGACTGGTCAGGAAGATTAAAGCCCATGAGATATAGGGCAAAGTGTCAAGTTGGATCCAAAATTGGCTTGGAGGTAGGAAGCAAAGGGTAATGATTGATGGATGTTTTTGTGACTGGAAGGATGTTTCCAGTGGGGTTCCACAGGGCTAGGTACTGGGTCCCTTGCTTTTTGTAGTAGATATCAATGATTTAGATTTGAATATAGGGAGTATGATTAAAAAGTTTGCAGACAACACTAAAATTGGCTGTGTGGTTGATAATGAAGAGGAAGTCATGGGCTGCAGGAGGATATCAATCTACTGGTCAGGTCGGCAGAGCAGTGGCAAATGGAATTTAATTCGGAGAAGTGTGAGGTGATACACTTTGGGAGAGCTAATAAGGAAAGGGTATACACATTAAGCGGTAGGCCACTTAATAGTGTAGATGAACGAAGGGACCTTGGAGTGCTTGTCCACAGATCCCTGAAAGTAGCAGGCCAAGTGGATAACGTGGTTAAGAAAGCATATGGAATGCTTGCCTTTATTGGTCGAGGCATAGAATATAAGAGCAGGGAGGTTATGCTTAAATTGTATAATACTTTGGTTAGGCCACAGCTGGAGCACTGCGTGCAGTTCTGGTCGCCGTATTATAGGAAAGATGTGATTGCACTAAAGAGGGTGCAGAGGAGATTTACTAGGATGCTGCCTGGAATGGAGAATCTTAGTTATGAGGACAGATTGGATAGGCTAGGTTTGTTCTCATTGGAACAGAGGAGGTTGAGAGGAGACCTCATTGAGATGTACAAAATATTAAGGGGCCTGGACATAGTGGATAGTAAGGACCTATTTCCATTGGTGGAGGAGTCTATTATGAGGGGGCATAGTTTTAAGGTGGTTGGTGGAAGGTTTAGAGGGGATTTGAGGGGGGTGGGGGGGGCTTCTTTACTCAGAGGGTTATGGGGATCTGGAACTCGCTGCCTGGAAGAGTGGTGGATGCATAAACTCTCACCACTTTTAAGAGATGGTTGGATGGGCACTTAAAGTGCAGTAACCTGCAGGGTTACGGACCTAGAGCTGGTAATTGGGATTAGACTGGATGACCTTTTGGTGGACGACGCAGATATAATGGTAAGTACTGCAAGGAATAGAATACGTCCAGGGTGATCTCCTGGACTAGTTTTGATCGCCTGGATGGGCCGGAGAGGAATTTTCCCAGATTTTTTTCTCCCTAAATTGGCCTGGGTTTTTATCTGGTTTTTGCCTCTCCCAAGAGATCACATGGCTCCGGTTGGGGTGGATGCGATCGGGGACCAGCAGAGGCATGAGTTCGGGACCAGGAGCCCAGGGGCAGCACGAGCCAGCCCACACTGCGATATTTGTGCTCACTAGGTCCGTGCAGCAGAGCAGGTCTCCAGTTGTCTTGGGTAATCCTTGGCACTGGACCAAGACCTAGCTCTGTCAAGCCCGTGTGTGGCTGGTGTGCAATGGCCACCACATGTTAAAAAAATCCACGCACAGGCATCTTCCATCCTTGAGGATGTAGTCGGGTTCTTCATTCGGAACACCTGTGAACTCATCCTTTTTTTGGCGTGGAAGCAAGTCATCCTCGTTTGGAGGTACTGCTTATGATGATGATGATGTGGAATTGATGGGACCAATTTTAGTTTCTGCATGCCCCAGTAATGGGTGCAGATGGAGCACAAGTATAAAATTTCACGGAGAGCAACGTTGACTGACCTCTCCACTTTTCATGCGATTGACGTTTCCAGGGTGATCCACAGACAATGCACCCTGATTGGCTACAGTTGCCAAGATGCCAGCACCCACATCTGCAGTCCTTGGCCTAACCACCTGCCAACTACCATGAGAAAATGTGTTTTTTGGATCTGGATCTTCGGTGTGTCAGGTACAGAACAGAGCCATCTGCTGCAAGGACTCCTGCAGCTACCATGCAGTACAGGGCTGGCACAGCCAGTGACAGGAATGGTCAGCTGCAATTTCAAACTTAGCTTCACCTGCTTCCAAGCATGCCACGATATTGACTCATACGAATGGTGCCGTGCAGTGACAAACTGGGTCACCCTCCTCACAACCACCTTGCAGCACTATCTCCACTCTACAGCAGCCAACAAACAGTGGACTGGGAGCGGAGCTCATCTGCCACTTGCCTGCACTTTTGGTTTCCTTTCTCTTCATTTTTTAACCTGTCACTTCTTTATCTCTCGCTCTCTCTTTTCAGCACTGGCAAAGGCTGTAATACCCTGTGCCTCTATTATGTTACTTTAGTTTCCTGCACCGACTTTAAATTTCACTTGCACGTAACTTTCTGCTTCCACCGGTCGTTTGCTCCCTGCACCTGGAGCTTCGAATAGATACCATTATAGCAAGAATTGCACCAGTTTTAAGCATTTAGAACTGATCTGTATCACTGCTATGACCCCAGCTATGTGAAACAAGCCATCTAAAGGGGAATGAAACACTTAAAGGTTTAATAGTTCATTCCATGAAATGTTTTAATCAGAGGTTGCTGCTGTACTTTGAAGAGTAATTTAGTCATAGTTTGTTTTGTGAGGGCATGCAGTCTGTTGTTCCTTCTCTCTGTACAAGTACCTGCAGGATACACAAGCTATGGCTGAGTGGACATGCAACCAATCTGGTTGCAGCTCTTGTCAATCCCACTTCTTCAGCTACTAGAAACAAGAAGATGTCAGCCCAGTGATGTTGCCTTCTCCAATTTTCTCTCCCCCCCATGGTAGACATGTGGCTTGTGATTAGAGCCTATCCATCGCAGTGCCTTTAAGAACAAAGCTCAGTGAAGAGGAAGGGTGGGAGTAAAAAGAAAACTCGAGTAGATTTTCACATTGGGTAACTAGTCCAATGAAGTATATATTTAGCACCTGCCTGACGATTGGTGTGCTGACCTGCCTGATTTCAGCCTGACATTGGAAGCTTGCTAGAGGAGGGCAGGAAATCACACGCAAGCAGCCTTTAAAAGGGTGACGGGTAAATTTAAGGGAATGTAGGCACTTAAAGGTAAGTACCTGCATGGGCAGAGAAGGACACTGATGACACTTAAAAAGGCTGTTAATATTTTTAGTGCATATACTAGTCAATTTTTACATTCAGCAAGACTGAAAGTATAGGCCAGAATTTTGCCAGCGCTCAGAGGATGGGATGGGTGGTGGGTCAGCTGTTAAATTTAAAATGATTGACAGTGGGTCGGGAAAGAAAAAGAAAGAACTTGCATTTATATAGCACCTCTCACGTCCTCAGGGCCTCCCAAACTGCTTTACAGTTAATTAAGTACTTTTGGAATGTAATCACTATTATGATGTAGGAAACGCGGCAGCCAATTTTGCATGCAGTAAGGTTCCACAAACAGCACTGTGATAATGACCAGATCATCTGTTTTAGTGATGTTGATTGAGGGATAAATACTGGTCAAGACACCAGGGAAAACTCCCCTGCTCATCTTCGAAATAATGTTATGGGCTCTTTTATGTCCACCTGAGAGAGTAGACAGGGACTTCAGTTTAACGTCTCATCGTAAAGACAGCAACTCCAACAGCGCAACACTCCCACATACAACTCATTGTAGTCGTGTTTCCAACATAACAAAACTCGCAGCATTTCAATATGACATTTCCCGTTAGGTGCTTTGAGAAACATACCAAGATGTACAAATACAAGTCTGCATGAAAAAAATGCAAAATCCGTAAGAACCCTCAGATACTCATTTGTCTTGTTGAGTAAACATTGGATAAATTATGTAGGCTTAGAGAACTGTGACATAAACTGTTGTGGTAATGCAGGTGATTCACTGTAATTTACATTACTTGCTGTTCATTAGATTTTATAAGCCCACTGGATTTTTTTCTGCAAATATTAATGGTTTAGAAAACACTTAGAATTGAGATGCAAAAGGTTGTAAAATATAATTAAATTGATATGTCAATATGACTGAGACCAGGTGCTGCTTTAGCCCAGAATTCAAAGTAATCTAATAGGCTGCAATTATGAATTAGCAGTTAAAAATATTGCCGGAAACAACAAGCTAAGCTTCTTTAATTTATTTATTATTCAAGAGCCAGGAACAGCAGAGTAGGACAAACAGAAGCAGTGGTGTCAGGTTATTGTTCCAAAAGCCAAGCAGCAAATTGGTGATTTGGCTGTCCCCCTCCACAGTGGTGGTATCAGCTATGGCTCAGTGCATGGCACACTCCAGGGACTTGAGCTCTAAAAATCTAGGCTGACACTCCAGTGCAATGTGAGGCTGCAATGTCGGATGTACCGTCTTTTGGATGTGACGTTAAACCAAGATCATAAGAAGACGTAAAAGATCCCATGGCACTATTTCAAAGAAGAGCAGGGGAGTTATCCCTGGTGTCCTGGCCAGTATTTATTCCTCAATCAACATAACAAAAAAACAGATTATCTGGTCATTATCACATTGCTGTTTGTGGGAGCTTGCTTGTGCGCAAATTGGCTGCCGCGTTTCCTACATTACAATAGTGACGGCACTCCAAAAGTACTTCCTTGGCTGTAAAGCACTTTGAGATGTCCGGTGGTTTTGAAAGGTGCTATATAAATGCAAGAATTTCTTTCTCCCTTTCAAAACCTCTGCCAATAATTCCCCTCAAAAGCCCCACCCTCAACTCCTTGGTTCTTATAAACCTCCACACCAACTCAAACCACCCTTTCCTCTCCAAAGTGCTTGAACGTGTTGTCGCCTCCCAAATCCATGCCCACCTTTGGATAACACCAAGTTTGAATCTCTTTGATTAGGTTTTAGACCCACCTCAGCACTGGAACAGCCATAATCAGTCACAAGTGACATGCTCCGTGACTGTGACCATGGTGCAGTATCGCTCCTCGCCCTCTCTGCTGCCTTTGACGTGGTCGACTGCACCACCCTCCTCCTCCACTTCCAAAGCCTTTGTCCAGCTGAGTGGAACTGCACTTGCTTGGTTCCACTCTGATCTGTCCAATTGTAGCTAGCATGTCTCCAGCAATTGGTTCTCTTCTCGCCCCCACATTGTTATCTCTGGAAACCTCCGAGGATTTATCCCTGGCCTCCTCCACTTTCTCATTTACAAGCTGCCCCTTGGCGGCATCGTCCGAAGAAATGGGGTCAGGTTCCACATGCACTCTGATGACACCGAGCTCTACTTCTCCACTGCCTCTGTGTTATCGGACTGCTTGTTTGAAATCTAGTCATGGCTGAGCCATAATTTCCTCCAGTTAAACATCATGAAGATTGAAGCCATTGTCTTTGGCCACCACCACCACTTCTATACCCTCACCACTCATTCTATTCCTCTCCTCGGCCACTGTTTCAGGTTGAACCAAGCTGTCCGTAACCCTGGTGTCCTATTTGACACCAAACTGAGCTTCTGACCCCATGGGCTAGACCCTCCACTTTTGAGCTTATCATCCAAAAATGGTCGTTATTTCCGGAGGGCGTTAAAAAAGGGTTTTGAGATCGCCGACTTCTCGCCCATTCTCAAAACACCTAGTTTACATTTTTGAAAATGGGCGTTACCGCGAGCGATATCAAATGGGCGGTAGCGTTAAATTTTTCTGACCTTCTGCCGTAAAGTGTGAGCGTCCTTAGCAACGGCACGGCAATGCTTGATTCCCGCGATTCAGGAGGTCAAGGGTAATCATGACATGCGCAGAAGAGGAGATATAGAGGGAAGGAACTCAGAGGCACTGAAAGCGTGTGTGGCTGTAGTGTGTGCTTGTTTGGCTGTTGTGGGAGGAATGACGGAGATTCATCAGCAGCAAAAAGCTCACCATGCACCAAGAACATAGTTGGCACCGAGTTTTTGTCCAACAAATAACCTATAAAATGGAAGGGATGGAGGAGGCCCTGGAGCTGGTAGCCAGGAACACTCTTGGCAGAGGACTCACAGTGGTCCCGGAGCGCCGCACGACACCCAAAGGTGCTGCAACCCCATTGCCAACCACACGAGAGCCAGCAGCAACATCTTGCTTCTGGCTCGGAGCACGATCCCACCTCAGGACCGTCCTCTCCTGTATCCATCCAAGCAGCGCTTCGGCCGTCATCCGCCCCCCCATATGTAGCATCATCTGAGGACCTCCTCGGCCAGGCGGCTTGGAGTCAGGAGGGGAAGGGGAAGGGGTAGAGATGGGGAGGAGAAGCGGGGGGTGGGGGGGGGGGGGGAAGGGTTGGTTTGTACAGAAATACTGATGATTTAAGACTAATGTTCGGTTTAAATGTTTTTTATTTAACAAAACCTTGCAGCACATTGGCTCAGATAGCTGCAGCATTACACGCTGGTGATTCCTTAACATCAAAGGGTATAATCACACTTAACTTCAATTAACTTAAACTTTAACTGTCACCAAAGTGATGTCCACCATTGATGTATGACCTCCACACCCAGCAGTGTGTGAGCCTTGCAGGAAAAGTGATCATTGATGAGCTCCTGATGTAAGGCTCTGCAGCTATCATGCCACCACGGGCCCTTTCATGCGGTCTACAGGGGGGTGGGGGCATGGCTTCAGCGTCAGCCTGATTGTCTGGCCTGATGTCAGCGTCCGCCTCCTCGTCCTCCTCTTCTTTTCTCTGGTGTGCTGGACTGTCAGACTCATCAGACAATTATCGTCCCCTCCTGATAGCCAAGTTGTGTAGCATGGAGCAGACCACCACAAGTTGAGCTACCTGCTCAGGGTGGTATTGGAGCTCGCCTCCAGGCATCTGAAGCGCTGCTTCAGTACTCCAATGGTTTTCTCCACGATATTGCGAATGGCTCTGTGGCTCTCGTTGTATCGCCTCTCGGCCTCAGTGTGGGTGTCATGCAGGGGGGTCATCAGCCAGGTGGCGAGGCCATATCCTTTGTCCTCAAGCATCCAGCATTGACCTTGTGGCTCATTGTAAAACAAGTCAGATACAGTGCTCTCACGCAGGATGTGCACATCATGGTTGCTGCCTGGAAATTGAGCATTCACTGCCAGTATAATTTGCTGGTGGTCGACAACCAGCTGGACATTCAGGGAGTGGAATCTCTTGCGGTTCCTAAAAACCTCAGCATCCTGAAAAGATGTCCGCATCGCGATGTGCGTACAGTCTATTGCTCCTTGCACCTTGGGGAAGTTTGCAATTCTGGAGAAACCTAGAGCCCTCTCACTTTGTGCCTCCCTGGTCATAGGGAAGCTGATCAAGTCCCTCTTGTGTGCGTACAAGACTTCAGTGACCTGTCAAATGCAGCGACGTGTGGCATGCTGAGAAAGTCCACAAATGTCGCCAGCTGTGGCCTGAAAAGAACCCAAGGCATAGAATGACAGTGCCGCGGTGACTTTGACCTCGACGGACAATGCAGTTCTGATGGTGCTGGCATGCTGCAGATCTGCCCTTATCAGCTGGCATATCTCAGTGATAACATCTTTGTGGAAGCGCAGTCTCTGAAAGCAGGTGGTGTCGGGTAAGTCGAGGTAAGAATGATTCTCCTTCTACTTGCGGGGGATGTAACATTTGGTCCTCCTCATCTGTCTGTCACTTCGTACATTGGGCACATAATGCAGTGCAGCGTTCCTTCGGTGACGTAGAGTCTGCTGCATGTATTTGGCCACCAAGAGAGGGTGAGAAAGGACAGGCCTCATTGCAGTAGCTCTCTGTTTTCCACTGATTGCACACAAACAAGGAATGTCCCAACGAACACACCTCTTCAATTCCAATCAGTCACAGTGTGGTCAAGATGTTTTTAAAGTTGTTCACAACAACTCCAATGACCTGCAGAGTACATCCGAACTCCGCCGAGGTTGAAGCACAGCAGCCTTTTAAAGGACAGAACATGTGATCCACAACATGGCGTCCATAACACTGTGATTCGTTCCGGTTAGTTCCACTTTTTGTGGGTGGTTTTCTGAGCGAGCGATATTGTGGGTGAAATATGTGCGAGGTGGTGAAATTGACGATGGGCGCTTTCCATGGCTGCTAGTTTGGGTAAATATGCTCTTTACGACAAAAAACAGCCGCCGGGCGTTAATATTGAATCTTGGCGTTAATTCTGTGCGGAAAGTAATGCTGGGCGATATTATGGGCGCTGAATTCGCCCATTCTGCTGATTCCTCCTAAAAACAGTGGGCGGGTGGTAATATTTTTTCTCGCCATTAAGCAATGGGGAAAGTAACGCTCGGTGATAAGTTTCCGAAAAATGCCCGCCAGTTTCCATTTTGTGCCGAAATGGGCGATATATGGGCGTTATATGTCATTTCAGCGCTAAAATCGGCGTTAAGTGGGCACTAAAAAAGTGGAGGTTCTAGCCCCATATCCTCTCCATCACAAAGATCGCTTACTTTCACCTTCATAACATCCCCAGTCTGCACCCTCATCTATGCCTTTGTCATCTCCGGACTCAACTATTCCAATGCTTTTTGTGTTTCAGTTTAAACAGCTTTGATGTAAATATAATTACCTGTCATTGGGTTGTAGATGCGAGTTCTCTGCCGCCACAATCTGCAGCCCATGATCTGCGCTCCAGCTCACAGTGAACCCATATCTATCAGGCCTTGCTGCTTCCTGCACACTCACCAGCATTGCAGTTGAATGTGGTGCAATGAGCTGTGACAATGTCACCGACTGCCAGTTGCTGTTTGCCTGTAAACACAAATAAATAAATAAATTGAGTGCCCGGCCTCATCGTTCTGAGATCGCAAGGAGACGCACCCTTCACAGGAAACGAGAGATTTCATAAAAATGTCAAGGTGAAATGTCAGTCAGCCTTCAAAGTCTATCCAAGCTGGAGCTGGATACATAGACGTAAAGGATTTGGTTTCTCTAAAGAGGGTTTTCAGAACAGTTGAAGTTCCAGTGTGCAAAAATCCACAAAAGTGTTGGTGATTTGGAACTCTCACTGAGAAGGCTATAAGGATGAAGAATGCGGAGAAATGAAAATGCTACACTAATAAAGCAGTGGGGTGCTCCTGGGGGGAGTTTGAGCCATATTGCCTATATTGTAGCAGAAGCCCTGCACTGCATTTGACCTGCCATGCTTGATCGAGAAGTGCTTAAAGGTTAACCAAAGTGCACAGTGTTATATATGTATACTTGTATTTACTCTGTACAGCCACCAGAGGGCTCATCCCCTGGAGTCCCAAGGGATCCCATAATCCCTTGGGAGCACAGGTATTTAAGGAGGCTTCACAGGTTGGAGAGGCACTCTGGAGACCTGCAATAAAAGACTAAGGTCACACTTTACTTTGAGCTCACAGTGTTCAGTCTGACTCTTTCCCCAAACACAACAACTGGCAATGAGATACAGATAGTGAACCCAAAGATGCAGAGAACAGTG
Source organism: Pristiophorus japonicus (assembly GCF_044704955.1). NCBI lineage: Eukaryota > Metazoa > Chordata > Chondrichthyes > Pristiophoridae > Pristiophorus > Pristiophorus japonicus. The sequence goes on from NC_091985.1 coordinate 129,799,187, forward strand.
GGCATCCTGGAGAAATTCTCGGAGGGAGATGATTGGGAAACTTTTGTGGAGTGACTTGACCAATACTTCGTGGCCAACGAGCTAGATGGGGAAGAGAGCGCTGCCAAACGAAGGGCGATCCTCCTCACCATCTGTGGGGCACCAACGTATGGCCTCATGAAGAATCTGCTCACTCCAGCGAAACCCACGGAGAAATCGTATGATGATTTGTGCACACTGGTCCGAGAGCATTTGAACCCGAAGGAAAGCGTTCTGATGGCGAGGTATCGGTTCTACACCTACAAAAGATCTGAAGGCCAGGAAATGGCAAGTTATGTCGCCGAGCTAAGACGCCTTGCAGGACATTGTGAATTTGAAGGACATTTGGAGCACATGCTCAGAGACTTTTTCATACTTGGCATTGGCCACGAAAGCATACTTCACGAATTTTTGATTGTAGAGACCCCAACCTTGAGTAAGGCCATAGCGATAGCCCAGGCGTTCATTGCCACCAGTGACAATACGAAGCAAATCTCTCAGCACACAAGTGCTGCTACAAGTACTGTGAACAAAGTGATGTTGTTTTCGAATCATAACGTACAGGTCAGGTCACACATACCTGCAGCTACACATCTGCAGATGTTTCAGAGTCCACCGTCAAGGGTGATGAATGCAAGGCCATTAACACCATGTTGGCGCTGTGGGGGTGATCATCATTTCCATTCATGCCGATTCAAAGAGTATGTTTGCAAAGGCTGTGGAACAATGGGACACCTCCAATGAGTGTGCAGGCGAGCTGCAAAGCCTGTTAAACCTGCAAACCACCATGTTGCAGAGGAGGACAGATCCATGGAGGATCACGACGAACCAGAGCTTCAAATCGAGGAGGCCAAGGTACATGGGGTACACACATTCACCACGAATTGTCCCCCAATAATGCTGAATGTTGAACTAAATGGACTCCCGGTGTCAATGGAGCTGGACATGGGCGCGAGCCAGTCCATGGGCAAAAAGACTTTCAAAAGGTTGTGGTGCAACAAGGCCTCAAGGCCAGTCTTAACTCCAGTTCGCATGAAACTAAGAACTTACACGAAAGAACTGATTCCTGTAATTGGCAGTGCTATTGTAAAGGTCTCCTACGATGGAGCGGTGCACAAGCTAACACTCTGGGTAGTACCGGGCAATAGTCCCACACTGCTCGGCAAGAGCTGGCTGGGAAAGATACGCTGGAACTGGGATGACGTTCGAGCGCTATCGCCCGCTGACAACACTTCGTGTGCCCAGGTCTTAAACAAATTTCCTTCACTGTTTGAACCAGGCATCGGGAAATTCCAAGGAGCAAAAGTGCAGATCCACATAATTCCGGGGGCGCGACCCATCCATCACAAGGCGAGAGCAGTACCGTACACGATGAGAGAAAGGGTAGAGATCGAGCTAGACCAGCTGCAAAGAGAGGGCATCATTTCCCCGATTGAGTTCAATGAGTGGGCCAGTCCTATTGTCCCAGTCCTCAAGGGAGACGGCACCGTCAGAATCTGTGGCGATTACAAAGTAACTATCAATCATTTCTCCCTGCAGGACCAATATCCACTACCAAAGGCCGACGACCTCTTTGCAACACTGGCGGGAGGAAAGTTATTCACAAAGCTGGATCTGACTTCAGCCTACATGACGCAGGAACTGGCGGAATCATCGAAGGCCCTCACCTACATCAACACGCACAAAGGTCTTTTTGTTTATAACAGTTGCCCATTTGGATTCCGATCGGCGGCGGCGATATTCCAGAGAAACATGGAAAGCTTACTGAAGTCGATACCGCACACCATGGTCTTCCAGGACGACATCTTAGTCACAGGTCGGAACACAGTCGAGCATCTGCAGAACCTGGAGGAGGTTCTTAGTCAACTCAACTGCGTGGGGCTCAGGTTAAAACGCTCGAAGTGCGTTTTCCTGGTGCCTGAAGACGGAGGCAATCGAGAATGCACCGAGGCCATAGAACGTGATGGAGTTGCGGTTGTTTCTGGGACTCCTGAACTACTTTGATAACTTCTTACTGGGTCTCAGCACACTGTTAGAACCAGGATTTGGGGCAAAAGCCAAGAAAATGCCTTTGTAAAAGCAAGAAAATTCTTATGCTCAAACAAATTGCTTGTGTTGTATGATCCATGTAAGCGTTTGGTACTAGCATGTGATGCGTCGTCATATGGCGTCGGGTGTGTATTGCAACAAGCTAATGATTTCGGGAAATTGCAACCGGTTGCTTATGTATCCAGGAGTCTGTCTAAGGCTGAGAGAGCTTACAGTATGATTGAGAAAGAAGCGTTAGCGTGTGTCTAAGGGGTAAAGAAAATGCATCAATACCTGTTTGGGCTAAAATTAGTATTGGAAACTGACCATAAGCCACTTGTATCTCTGTTCTCCGAGAGTAAAGGGATAAATACCAATGCATCGGACCGCATCCAGAGATGGTGCTCACGTTATCTGCATACAACTACGCCATCGGCCACAGGCCAGGCACAGAAAACTGCGCCGATGCTCTCAGTAGGCTGCCATTGCCCACCATGGGGGTGGAAATGGCACAGCCCGCAGATCTAGCCATGGTTATGGAAGCATTTGAGAGTGAGCAATCACCTGTTACTGCCCGGCAGATCAAAACCTGGACAAGCCAGGACCTCTTATTATCTCTAGTCAAAAGCCGTGTGCTTCACGGGAGCTGATCCAGTGTCCTGATGGAAATGTAGGAAGAGATAAAGCCGTTGCAGTGGTGCAAAGCTGAAATATCTATACAGGCAGACTGCCTTCTGTGGGGCAATCGAGTAGTGGTCCCCAAGAAGGGCAGAGACGAGACACCTTCATCAATGACCTTCACAGTACCCACCCAGGCATCGTAATAATGAAAGCGATAGTCAGACCCCACGTGTGGTGGCCTGGTATCGATGCAGACTTAGAGTCCTGCATTCACAGATGTAATACATGCTCGCAGTTAAGCAATGTACCCAGGGAGGCGCCGCTAAGTTTATGGTCTTAGCCCTCCAAACCGTGGTCTAGGGTACACGTCGACTATGCAGACCCGTTCTTGGGTAAAATCTTCCTTGTGGTTGTAGACGCATACTCCAAGTGGATTGAATGTGAGATAATGTCGTCTAGCACGTCCGTTGCCACTACTGAAAGCCTGCGGGCCATGTTTGCCACACATGGCGTACCCGATGTCCTGGTGAGCGACAACGGGCCATGTTTTACCAGTGCTGAGTTCAAAGAATTCATGACCCGTAATGGGATCAAACATGTCACATCTGCCCCGTTTAAACCAGCGTCCAATGGTCAGGCAGAGAGAGCAGTGCAAACCATCAAGCAAGGCTTGAAGAGTGTAACTGAAGGCTCATTGCAGACTCGCCTAAACCGAGTCCTGCTTAGCAACTGCACGAGGCCCCACTCGCTCACTGGGATCCCACCTGCTGAATTGCTCATGAAAAGAGCACTTAAGATAAGGCTCTCGTTCGTTCACCCTGATCTACATAAACAGGTAGAGGGCAGGCAGCTTCAACAAAGTGCATACCATGATAGCACAAATGTGTCACACGAGATTGAAATCAATGATCCTGTATTTGTTTAAATTATTGGCAAGGTCCCAAGTGGCTTCCCGGCACTGTTGTGGCCAAAGAGGGGAGCAGGGTGTTTTGAGTCAAACTTTCAAATGGACTCATTCACCGGAAACACTTGGACCAAATCAAACTCAGATTCATGGACTGTCCTGAGCAACCCACCTTGAACCCTACCTGTTTTGATCCCTCAACATACACACCAATGGCAACCGGCACCACGGTTGACCACGAAGCAGAACCTATCATCCACAGCAGCCCTCCAGGGCCCAATACACCAGGCAACCTAGCAAGGCCAGCTGCACACCAGCCCAGCGAGAGCCCAACAAATGATTCAACAACACCAGCTTTTACACCGAGACGATCAACCAGGGCAAGAAGGGCCCCAGATCGACTCACATTGTAAATAGTTACACTATTGACTTTGGGTGGGGGGGGGGGGGGGAGTGTTATATATGTATACTTGTATTTACTCTGTACAGCCACCAGAGGGCTCATCCCCTGGAGTCCCAAAGGATCCCTTAATCCCTTGGGAGCACAGCTATTTAAGGGGGCCTCACAGGTTGGAGAGGCACTTTGGAGACTTGCAGTAAAAGACTAAGGTCACACTTTACTTTGAGCTCACAGTGTTCAGTCTGACTCTTTCCCCATACAAAAACACACAGTGAAAAATATTAAGTCAGTCGAAGACAGGCACTTAGGTAAATCTTTTAAATTTTTGTTTAAATTATTAGTCTAATAATGACTGTCATTCTGGATAATCTACATGATACTCCTACTCAAGTAGTGAATCAAGCCAAATGGAATTATTCTATATATATGTGTGTGTGTGTTCAGCTGGTTTGTATGCACTGCCACTTAGATTACCACAGTATTCGGGTTATATTCAGAAATTGTTTTAGTGCTTCCTTTATTTTAGTTTGGATTGTAATGTATGTAAACATGTATCAGTTTTGTCCTTGGATAGTGATGTTTATCAAAAGAGGAAGCTGGATAAGTACGTGAGGGAGAAAGGAATAGAAGGATATGTTGATGGGGTGAGATGAAGTAAGGGGGAGGAGCCTTGTGTGGAGCATAAATACTGGCACAGACGTGCTGGGCCGAATGATCTAATTCTGTACTGTAAAATTCAATGTAATTCTATGTAAAAGCTATACGTCCGTGTCCTGGACAGGTTAGATGCGGGAAGAATGTTCCCGATGTTGGGGAAGTCCAGAACCAGGGGACATAGTCTTAGGATACGGGGTAGGCCATTTAGGACTGAGATGAGGAGAAACTTCTTCACTCAGAGAGTTGTTAACCTGTGGAATTCCCTACCGCAGAGAGTTGTTGATGCCAGTTCACTGGATATATTCAAGAGGGAGTTAGGTTAGATATGGTTCTTACGGTTAAGGGGATCAAGGGGTATGGAGAAAAAGCAGGAAAGGGGTACTGAGGGAATGATCAGCCATGATGTTATTGAATGGCAGTGCAGGCTCAAAGGGCCGAATGGCCTACTCCTGCACCTATTTTTCTATGTTTCTATGTTTTTATGTTTCCTCCCAAATCATCTGGTCAAACAATAGTCGTCATATCACCCGGGCTTGACGCTCTTTGTATATTGACTGTTTATTTAACAAGATAGTTAAGGATAAGAGGAGTTGTTTGGCATCATATTTCATTCATCCAGTAGGATCCTACAGTCCTGCTACTGCAGCATCCAATTAGTTCTTCAATGCTTCCAGGGTTTTCAACTCCACTACTTTATCTGGAGTCAATTCCCGGCATTCATCATTCCTTGTGTGAAGAACTTCCCGATCAGTTTTGAGTTTACCTCCTTTCTTTTACCCTTTCGCTCTTCTTTCACTCTTTAACTCCTTCCTCCGTTCACTCATTTTCTTTTCCCCTTTACTCTGCTCATTCTCATTCCTGTCCCTCACCCACTTGTTCTCTCCCTCTCCCTTTTCTCAGTTCCTCTCCTGCTTCTGGTCACTCTTTTACTTTTCCCTTTCTTTTCCCTCCTCTCATTAGCTTTGCTTTCTAACCGCTCTCTCCTTCTCCCTTCACTCTCTGTGCTTCCCTTTCAATCTCTCCTCCTTCATCTCTCTTCCCATCCATTCTCTCTGCATTCCTATCCCCTTCTCTGCAATCCTCCCACCCTTTTCACTCTTTCTTCCCTTCCTGCTTTCTCTTCCCTCTTCATTTTTCTCTTCCCTTCTATTTTCTTACCCTTCTTCTGTTTATCTTTCGCTCTAGCTCTTCTATTTCTCTCTATTTCCTTCATCTTTTGCTCTTCTTTATTCTTTTGTAGTTTGCTTGCTCTCCTCTTCCAGTTCACTCTCTCTCTCGCTCTCCTTCCCTGGTTTGCACCTTTCTTTCCCTTTTTCTGTTTCATACACAAACTCACTTTCTCACCCCTTTTCTAATTCACATTCTGTCTTACTCCACTCCCCTACCCTTTGTGGTTCACGCATATCCTCTCCTATCTTCTATTTCAAATTCACCCCCCTCCCTTTTTGAGTGATATTCTCACTTTCCCCTATATTCTCTTTCACCCTCTTTCTAGTTCATATCATCTGCCCATGCATTGGCAAAAGATCTCGAGGGAGATGAGGAGAATTTTTTCCACTTCGTGAATTGTTGGGATCGAGATCGCTCTACCTGAAAAAGCTGATTTAATAAATAATTTTAAAAGGGAGTTGGACAGGTACTTAACGGTGAGGAACTTACAGGGTACGAACAAAAAGTGTGTTGGGGGGGGGGCGGGGGACTGAGCACAACTGCACTTTCAAGGAGCCAGCACTGGCACGACAGGCCGAATGGTCTCCTAGGATTCTATATTTTTTTCACTTTCTAGTTCACATTATCTCTCCCCCTTTCTGGTTTACATTCTCTCATTCTCTCACATGCACCCCTCTCTTCTGGTTCAAATTCTTTCTTCTTTTCTATTTCTCATTCCTTCATTCCTTTTTGCTAATTTATTTCCTATCTCCCCCTGTTTATTTTTTAGTTGATAGTCTCTCCTGTCCCATTGATTGCATAACTATTTTTGCAAGGGGAACTAAAACAGGCATTAGTCTCCTCATTTACATATGTAAGGGGCCTAATAGAAACAAACATAGAAAATAGATGCAGGAGTAGGCCATTCGGCCCTTCGAGCCTGCACCACCATTCAATAAGATCATGGCTGATCATTCCCTCAGTACCCCTTTCCTGCTTTCTCTCCATACCCCTTGATCCCCAGGGATCTGTGCTGGGACCACAACCGTTTACAATATACATAGATGACCTGGAAGAGGGGACAGAGTATAGTGTAACAAAATTTGCAGATGACACAAAGATTAGTGGGAAAGCGGGTTGTGTAGAGGATACAGAGAGGCTGCAAAGAGATTTAGATAGGTTAAATGAATGGGCTAAGGTTTGGCAGATGGAATACAATGTCGGAAAATGTGAGGTCATCCACCTTGGAAAAAAAAACAGTAAAAGGGAATATTATTTGAATGGGGAGAAATTACAACATGCTGCAGTGCAGAGGGACCTGGGGGTCCTTGTGCATGAATCCTAAAAAGTTAGTTTGCAGGTGCAGCAGGTAATCAGGAAGGCGAATGGAATGTTGGCCTTCATTGCAATAGGGATGGAGTACAAAAGCAGGGAGGTCCTGCTGCAACTGTACAGGGTATTGGTGAGGCCGCATCTGGAGTACTGCGTGCAGTTTTGGTCACCTTACTTAAGGAAGGATATACTAGCTTTGGAGGGGTTACAAAGATGATTCACTAGGCTGATTCCGGAGATGAGGGGGTTACCTTATGATGATAGATTGAGTAGACTGGGTCTTTACTCGTTGGAGTTCAGAAGGATGAGGGGTGATCTTATAGAAACATTTAAAATAATGAAAGGGATAGACAAGATAGAGGCAGAGAGGTTGTTTCCACTGGTTGGGGAGACTAGAACTAGGGGGCACAGCCTCAAAATACAGGGGAGCCAATTTAAAACCGAGTTGAGAAGGAATTTTTTCTCCCAGAGGGTTGTGAATCTGTGGAATTCTCTGCCCAGGGAAGCAGTTGAGGCTAGCTCATTGAATGTATTCCAATCACAGATAGATAGATTTTTAACCAATAAGGGAATTAAGGGTTATGGGGAGCGGGTGGGTAAGTGGAGCTGAGTCCACGGCCAGATCAGCCATGATCTTGTTGAGTGGCGGAGCAGGCTCGAGGGGCTAGATGGCCTACTCCTGTTCCTAATTCTTATGTTCTTAGCCGTAAGGGCCATATCTAACTCCCTCTTGAATACATCCAATGAACTGGCATCAACAACTCTCTGCGGCAGTGAATTCCACAGGTTAACAACTCTCTGAGTGAAGAAGTTTCTCCTCATCTCAGTCCTAAATGGCCTACCTCTTACCCTAATGCCTGCTTTAGCCGATTGCCAGAGATGGCTAAAATTAGCCTGACCCAATTTCAGGTTGGATATTTTTCAAGCCCCTTTGAGGTGCAGGATATTGGTCCCAGATATTATATCAATTTTACGCCTGTAAAACAGGCACAGCGAGGTCCAATTCCTACCGCATTGCGTAAAAGCTGACATTTCAATCAAATGTAATATTGAATGGCTTGAGTATTTTCTACAAATTTATTTGCTTGCCCAGCATAGCAGGGAAGCTTATATTTGAGAGAGAGTAAAGCAGTGTTAATTTATGGAAAAAGTGATAGTCATCTATCCACGTAAATGGTGCACACCATCTGTACAAATGCAATTTAGACACTGCATGATATCCGTGATGTATGCATAACTCGTGGGCCAGTATCAGTATTTCCAAGTTGCACACTGTAGGTGTAATTCAATATATCCACATGAGATGCTAAGAATTGTTCACCATTGAGGTAAGTACTCCAAAGGAAAAGGATAGCAACTTGATGAAATTGATACCACCAAAATATAAGATTATTAAGTTAATTCATGTTAAAGGGCAATTGTCTTCATGAAATGCATCCAGCAAGTATTGTTTTTAATTTGATTAAAAACACAATGCATTGATGTAAATTTTGTTGAAACACATTATCATGTGACCACGTTGTGAAGAAGTAAGTAATGTTTCTCTGACCTTTCTTCCTCCCCAAACCAAACACGTTTTGACAAATTGCCTGACGACACCAACTTTCTATAAAATTAACTTTCCTAATATTTATTTTCTTGTGTTTTTCGTACTAATGTAATCATCTGTGACATTTATTCCCAATGTATTATTACAATCAAAAATTATTTCATATGAACATTAGTGTACTAATGGTGAATGCATTCATATTAAATTCTTTTCTTGGCATTTTTAGCAGAGGTGCTAACACATTTAATTGAATGCATTAATTGTTTGTAAGCTAATCCTTGTACTGCATAATTATATGTCAAGGGAAATTTGATATTGTCACAATTAGCAGGGAATACAATCCAGTTAGATTTTTCCAATAGGAACTAAAAATATATTAAAAAGACAGGTTAAGAGAGGGAAGCAAACGAAACACAATTATATTCTTCTCGGCTACCTTCATGGTTTATCAACCATTTCATCATACTTGTTGAAGCCTATTCTTTTTAAATATGTATCAAAATCTTGTCAAAGCACAATTGTACTATGTATTGCAGTTAACGGCACCGTTGTCAATAAAACATATAAAATCTGCAGGTTGCACTTTAAAAGCAAATAAGGATAAATAAGTCAAATAAGCCCACCATGCATTCGAAAACATCACAGGAATGAAAGCCTTCCTACTAATCATTTTACTTAAGAAGTTAGCATGGGTACAAAATGTGGGATCCTGTTTTTGTACTGTGGATGACCATACAGCATAGAAAGTCACTTATTTCATTCTGGTGCTTCTGCATTAATTCAGCATGTGATTGAACAAGGAGGTCCAGAAAAGCTGAACTGAATTGTCTGTGACAATGAATTATAAATTAAATATCATGCTATTTCAGCTATCTCTTTTGAGTGAGTGACGAGTTGGCGTTTATGATCCAATCTCATTGTGTTGCTGACATGCAGCAGAGCTGGTCTCTCGTCATCTTGGATAACCCTTGCCACTGGACCAAGACCTAGCTCTGTCAAGCCTGTGTGGTGGCTGATGTGCAACGGTCACCACACATTAAAAAAACCACACACAGGCATCTTCCACCCTTCAATATGTAGTTCGGGACCTGGAATATTGGGTTCTTCATTGAAACACCTGTGAACTCATCCCTTTTTTGGCGTGGAAGCAAGTCATCCTCGCTACGAGGGACCACCTATGATGATGATGTGGCTGATGTTAACTTGGGCCTCCTTCATTCCTCACACCACTCCTTCTAGCCACCGCGAGACTTCAACCCCCCCTGAGTTATTCATAATGCTCCAATAATTATGAGAATATCAAATTTCCCTTGACATATAATTATGCTGTACAAAGATTAGCTCACAAACAATTAATGCATTAATTAAGAGTTTAGTCTTCTGCCATTGATGAGGCTTCTTCAGTGTTCTGTAGTCACCGACTCCATCGCTCTTCCTGGTCACTGTCTGAAGCTGAACCAGACCGTTCACAACCTTGGCATCCTATTTGACCCTGAGCTGAGCTCCATCACTGCCTACTTCCACCTCTGTAACATCGCCCGTCTCCACCCCGCCTCAGCTCATCCGCTGCTGAAACCCTCATTCACGCCTTTGCTACCTCCAGACTTGACTATTCCAATACTCTCTTGGTTGCCCCCCCCCCCCCTTGCATTCTCCTTAAAACCTACCTCTTTGACCAAGCTATCCTAATGTCTCCTTTTGTGGCTCGGTGTCAAATTCTGTTTAATAATCGTTCCTGTGAACCGCCTTGGGACATTTTACTACATTAAAAGCACTATATACATGCAGGTTGTTGTAAAATCACTTTTAAATAATAATGTTTTCATTAGCAGTCTTTACTTGCTGGCCATTTTGATATTGATTGTCACTGGAGTGCTGTGTTTTCTTTCTGTGGATCTTAGACCTGGCATTACTGTTCATAGTCTGGACCTGCCGAGGGCTCAGTGAAAGGATATTGTCTATCATGGTCAGGTTATGTCCTGCCACCACCGCCATAAATCTACATTGAGAGACTGGGGGAGAAAATCTGGCAGTGGAACTTAACGTGAGGAATCGTCAGTCCTCTTGTTGACCAATCTGACCCTGCACTAAGCTCTGGAATAGCTCGGTTCATTGCCAAACTGAGCACTGTTATAGTGTCTTATCATCAGCACTTGAGTCCAAGGCAGCATGGGATTGTAACTTTTACCCTCACAGCTAAATCTACATTGCAGTTACCCCTGCCAGTAACAGCAACGTTCCTAAAATCCTGTCCGGAAGCTCCTGATCAGATTTGCACTGCTACTAATCAGGGGTGTGGCATCGGTACTGCCACTGGACTCAGCATCCACCTCCACTATTCCTGACATACTGGGAGGAATTTTAGCCCTCAAAACTGACGGGTTTGGGCAGGTGGGATGTTAAAATGTTAGAAATCTGAATTTCGACTCGAACCCGCCTCTAACCCGTCCGCGTCCGATTTAAAGGGAGGCAGGATGAGCAGGGGTGGGCAGGCAACCAACCCACTTGCAGGAGGCGGTTTGGCAATTTAAATATTATAATGAGGCTGCCTGCCTCATATTTATCCACCATTTTAAATTTAATCCAGCGGCTAAAGGGAGGCGAGGACTGCTGGATCCTGGAGGTAAATGCCTTTCCACTTATCTGCTGGATCCACTTTATCTGCTTCACTCACCCCCGACCATTCTGATCTCCCCTCCCTGCCTACTCTTCCAATCTCCCCTCCCTGACCCTGCCGATCTCCCCTCCTTGAGGCATATGATTTCACCAGTCCCCACCACCCCCCAGACCCTTCCGATTTCCCCCCCGTGCCTTCCAATTTCCGCCCCCCTCGAACCTTCTGATCTCTTCCCCCCCCGACCCTTCCAATCTCCCCCCCCAACCCTTCTGATCACCCCCGACCCTTCTGATCTCCCCCCCCCAGACCCTTCCGATTTCCCCCCCACCTCGACCCTCCCAATCTCCCCCCCTCCACCTGACCCTCCCGACCTTCCCGATCTCCCTTCTGCTCTAGCCTCCGATTTTCCATGTGGACTCAAATCACCCCTTGCCCTGGCTTCTCCGATGCTGCCTGGCTCAGGATTCTGATCTTCCTCCGTGTCATCCCCACCCCACCCCGGCCTCTCCTTCCCTCCTCTCCGCTTCCCAGCTGCAGTCCAGCGCCAGAGGCCTACCCGCTTGACAGTCAGTCAGCCTCTCAATCTTACTAGCTGCAGCTGGGAAATGGAGACAAAAAATGGTAATCAGGTCCTGCTGTTGAATTCAGCGGAACCATGGTAAACTCGTTCTTCCAGATTTTCTGACCTCAATCCAGTCCCTCTGCACCCTCCCTGCCTCTGAGTTAATAGCCAGCCCACTGTGCCTGGGATATGTATGCTCTACAGGATGCACTACAACAGCTTACCAAGGTCACTTCGACAGCACCTTCCTCCCCTGTGACCTCCACCACTGAAAAGTACAAGAGCAGCAATGTTATGGGAACACCATCATCCCCAATTTCCCCCCAAGTTGCCCACCCATCCTGACTTGGACATATATCGGCTGTTCCTTCCATGTCGCTGGATCAATCTCCCCTAGTCTATATGAGAGCTCAATCTCCCCTAGTCTACATAAGACCTCGATCTCCCCTAGTCTACAAGACCTCGATCTCCCTTAATCTACATGAGAGCTCGATCTCCCCTAGTCGACATGAGAGCTCGATTTCCCCTAGTCTACATAAGACCTTGATCTCCCCTAGTCTACATGAGAGCTCGATCTCCCCTAGTCTACACGAGAGCTCGATCTCCCCTAGTCTACACGAGAGCTCGATCTCCCCTAGTCTACACGAGAGCCTGATCTCCCCTAATCTACATGAGCTCGATCTCCCCAGTCTACATGAGATCTCGATCTCCCCAATCTACATGAGAGCTCGATCTCCTCTAGTCTACACGAGAGCTCAATCTCCCCTAGTCTACACAAGACCTCGATCTCCCCTAGTCTACATGAGACCTTGATCTCCCCTCGTCTACATGAGAGCTCGATCTCCCCTAATCTACGAGAGCTCGATCTCCCCTAGTCTACACGAGAGCCTGATCTCCCCTAATCTACATGAGCTCGATCTCCCTTAGTCTACATGAGAGCTCGATCTCCCCTAGTCTACACGAGAGCCTGATCTCCCCTAGTCTACACGAGAGCCTGATCTCCCCTAATCTACATGAGCTCGATCTCCCTTAGTCTACATGAGAGCTCGATCTCCCCTAGTCTACACGAGAGCCTGATCTCCCCTAGTCTACACGAGAGCCTGATCTCCCCTAGTCTACACGAGAGCTCGATCTCCCCTAGTCTACACGAGAGCCTGATCTCCCCTAGTCTACACGAGAGCTCGATCTCCCCTAGTCTACACGAGAGCCTGATCTCCCCTAGTCTACACGAGAGCTCGATCTCCCCTAGTCTACACGAGAGCCTGATCTCCCCTAGTCTACACGAGAGCTCGATCTCCCCTAGTCTACATGAGAGCTCGATCTCCCCTAGTCTACATGAGAGCTCGATCTCCCCTAGTCTACACGAGAGCCTGATCTCCCCGAGTCTACACGAGAGCTCGATCTCCCCTAGTCTACACGAGAGCCTGATCTCCCCTAGTCTACACAATACCTCAATCTCCCCTAGTCTACATGAGACCTTGATCTCCCCTCGTCTACACGAGAGCTCGATCTCCCCTAGTCTACATGAGAGCTCGATCTCCCCTAGTCTACATGAGAGCTCGATCTCCCCTAGTCTACAGAAGACCTCGATCTCCCCTAGTCTACACGAGAGCTCGATCTCCCCTAGTCTACACGAGAGATCGATCTCCCCTAGTCTACAGAAGACCTCGATCTCCCCTAGTCTACACGAGAGCTCGATCTCCCCTAGTCTACACGAGAGATCGATCTCCCCTAGTCTACATGAGAGCTCGATCTCCCCTAGTCTACACGAGAGCCTGATCTCCCCTAGTCTACACGAGAGCTCGATCTCCCCTAGTCTACATAAGAGCTCGATCTCCCCTAGTCTACATAAGACCTCGATCTCCCCTAGTCTACACGAGAGCTCGATCTCCCCTAGTCTACATGAGTTCATCTGATAAGCCTGGGCTTTTGACTTTTCCCACAAGATCTCCCACATCTACAGAAAATGCTGGATACATTGACATATTCTATGGCAGTAGCAGGCATTTAGTGATTACACAACATTCATCTTCATCTGATTATTTGGGACAGGTGGGAGAAAGAGTCACTGAGCTTTTCAAATAATTAAGTTGAGTTATATGGATAAGTTGCAGCACATTATACTGATATGAACAAATATGAATATACCTACTGAAGCTAATGACTGGAGCTAATGGTTTCATGTGCTATAAATCATTCAAAGCTCAGTGTGATTCAACATTCACAATGCAAAGGGAAATTGCTCTTCGGTTATATTTTAAAATTCCAATTTCAACTTTCTTTTTAATCCTCCTTCAACAACAATTACTTACCCTTACATAATACGTCTCATGTAACAAAACATCCCAGGAATGGGGAGTCCTTGATACCAAGAGGAAGGTTCAGGAAGTAATCAAAGGCGTCATTAAGGGAGAAGGGTTGAGGAGGCTTTTGAAGGTGGGAAGATTTGGAGTAAGGTAGGGGGGGAGTTTAGTGACGGATTTCCCAAATATATGGCTGGAGCACCAGTAACGAGGGAGGGAGAGGAATGCGTGCATGTTAGTCACATTAATTGTTCTTTAAACTCTTTTACGGCGTCCCTTGACAATGTGATCCATGCAATCTGGACATATCTTTATTTTAGTCCATAAATAATTACTTGTAAAAGGGTAATAATTACTTTCAGTGACTGTCAGTGACTCTTGATGCTTGTTACCATTCCTCGTTGTGCAATGGAAAGGTGGGCTGCTTGGGGATCCCACCAAGATGAAGTGCATGGCCCTTATAATCAGACCTCCAGCTTTGAAGCTAATTCGTGTCAAGCTCTTGTCAATATAGCAGCTTGCACACACTGAGCAGGAACTTAAAGCACTGCTGCAATTATTTTCAATGCTCCCATTTAACATAAATGGAAGAAAAAGGGACTAAAGCTGTGCACTATTTCTGTCTAATGGAGGGATCCATGAGCACATTTACACATGATCCCCTTCGGGTGCTGTTGCATATGGTGAGGCAAAGGGTGGTTGCCCTGGTTAGCCCTTACTGGCAACCCCATTAAAGTTACAACATCTCAGGACTAGGGCCGAGAAATTGGGCCAATATCAGCGCTGGCCCTGGAGATATAAATGAAGGGAGGGTGACATCAGTTGGCATGAAATGCAAACTTAATGTCACCTCACTGGACTTCGCCTTAGCGCTCAGCGCTGGGTCCTAAGCTCACTCTGAAAACCGAGCGTTCAGCTGAGTGACTGACAGAGATGCTGCCAGCACCTCTTAAAGGGACACTCGCATCGTTCAGGTAAATTTGCATTTAAGCTTTTGGACTGGATTTAAAAATGTTTATTTAATTAGTGGCTTGCCAAATAGATGTTAAAAGTTTTTTTTAAAGAGTGAAGGGAGTGCTACTGGCTACTTGCAAGGCTTCAGATGGTAAAGGAAGGCCTCTGAGAAAACAGAAAATGCTAGAAATATTCAGCAGGTCAAGCAGCATCCGTGGAGAGAGAAACAGAGTTCACGTCTCAGGTTGAGATGCTGCCTGACCTACTGAGTATTTCTAGCGTTTTATGCTGTCATTTTAGATTTAAAGCATCTGCTTGAAGAGGGAAGAGGAAGACGCAGAAGAGGAAGACACAGAAGAAGAGGAAGCAGAAGGAAGGATGCACCCAGACAGCCCCTTTGTGGCCGGGATATCTGGGATGGCATCATCTGCCTGCAGTACCAGTGACCACAACCCCAATTCCCCTTTCAACATTTGTCCCACACCTTACCTTCCCTCTGTTACTGACCATCACAGCGTCCTCTTGGCCACAATGCTGAAATAAAAGCCATCACAAAGCAAACTTTCCAATCCAACTTTATACATCTATCCATCCAATATGACATCTTTTCTTCCTTCCTTTTCTTCCTTCCTTTCTATTCTTCCTTCATTCTTCTTTCTCTTCTTCTTTCAATTCCTTCTCTTCTCTCATCTTTCCCTCTTCTTGCTCAACCACTGGCTGGGCAGGCTGCAATTTTTGATTTTGTGAAATGTGGAAGGCACACGTGTAGAGTTGTGGTGAAGGGAGAGCAGGAAAGCAAGAGATGCATGCATGAAGCAGGATAACATATGACGATACCATCATCTTGTATGCTTTCAGCTCCGTCGCTGGCCAAGGACTCAGCCATGCCCCTGCCAAGAATGGCTAGCACCGTCTCTTCCAAGAGGGTGAGGTGAAGCTAGGAAAGGGAGGTGTGCCGCGTATTTGGTACAGATTGTTGGTAGGTGAGTGATGGGGTGGGGGGGGGTGACGGGGAGTTGTGCATTGAGAGGTGTTTGAGGCTCGTGGAGCAGCTGGGAGGAGACGACTTTTGAAGATGCATTCACTGATTTTGACCACAGGTCTGAGGTCCTGAAACTTCTTTGGGCACTGGAGCCAGATGGTGGGCACAAGACTGCTGGCAGTGACGGCCTCGGTGATCTGGTTGCATATTGTTCTTTTTCGAGGGCCTCGTGGCCCTTGTCGGTAGAGGACCTCTCTTGCAGTGTTGATGTCATGTATCTCACACTACTGTACATAACTGTATCTTACCATGCTATACATGACTGTAACTAGATATGACCTGTAACCACAAGCATACCTTACCACTAGGGGTGCACTTGCAGGAGACACTGCATACCTGTTCCACACAGGTATATAAAGGCAGGTCTCAGGCAAGTGTGGCACTCGAGCGCTGTGAAATAAAGGTACAGGTCCAGAGTGACCTTGACTTCAGCAGGGTCAGGACTTTACAGTGGCGACGAGTCACGGGATCACAGAATCCACAGAATGGCTACCAACGGCTCAGATGAGAAATACAATGCTGGAGATAATTGGGAGGACTTTATAGAAAGGCTCCAGCAAAGCTTTGTAATCAAAGACTGGTTGGGCGATGATAAGGCAGACAAGAGCCCATCTCTTGACCAGCTGTGGCTCGAAAACATACGCCTTAATGAAGGACCTGCTGGCACCCGAGAAACCAGCAAGCAAGTCATTTTGAAGAGTTGAGCACACTGGTGAGAGACCACCTGAAGCCAGCGAGCAGCCTACACATGGCCAGACACAGGTTCTACAACTACAAATGCTGTGTAGGCCAGAGCATACCCGACTTTGTGGCAGAACTTCGGAGGCTGGCTAGTTTATGTGAGTTCTCCGATGAACTAAGGAGAGAAGTACTGAGAGACTTTTTTATTGAAGGAATAGGCCACGCAGGCATATTCTGAAAGCTCATAGAGACCAAAAACTTAACAATAGAGGCAGCAGCACTGGTCGCACTGACATTCTTGGCAGGAGAAGAAGAAACGAGGTTGATCTATACTGCGGGTACGACAACTAACGAAACATCGGAACAAGGGGTTCACAGCGTGAAACAAGCCGCTACCCCCACACACAGACAAAGGCAGGAGAGCAGGCCTTCAACAGCAGGCAGTGGCGCCAGAAGCCATCGAGGGCCACATGAACGGCCGTTCACACCTCATCAACCCACAATGCGAGCAATCAACTACAAACTGAGAGAAGCTCAAGAGAGATCAGCCAGACGCAGCTCATCCTTCGGAAACAATGGAAGCGGTCTGTGCTGGAGATGTGGGGGAAGGCACTCAACAAGGGGTGTCGATTTCAGCATGCCGTTTGCAGAAACTGCAACTATACAGGGCATCTGGCCCGCATGTGCAGAAAAACAGCAGCTCGGCTGGTATACGAATCGGAAGGGTCGGAAAGCGGACCAGAAGATGGTGGGGACAGTGCCCGGGACACCGAGGTACAGCGGGTCAACACGATCAATATCCACTGTTCTTACAACAAGACGCCTCCAATAATGATGAGGGTCCTACTCAACGGGATACCCGACAACATGGAACTGGACACGGGAGCGAGTCAATCTCTCATGAGCATCCAACAATTTGAACAGCTGTGGCCGCACAAAAGCAACAGACCAAAACTTACAAGTGTCGACACCAAACTAAGGACCTATACCAAAGAAATTGTCCCAGTCCTTGGCAGCGCTATGTTCTCAGTCACACACAAAGGGACGGTGAACCGACTTCCCCTGTGGATTGTCCCCGGAGATCTCCCAGCACTGTTGGGGAGAAGCTGGCTGGCAAAACTAAATTAGAAATGGGATGATGTTCACGCCATGTCGTCAGAGGAATGGACCTCCTACTCAACAGTTCTAAGTTGATTTGAACATCTCTTTCAGCCAGGTGTGGGCACCTTCAAAGGGGCTAAAGTTAAAATCTACATCACACAGGCTGCTAGACCGGTCCATCACAAGGCTAGAGCTGTGCCTTATGTGATGAGGGAAAAGATTGAACACGAACTGGATCGGCTTCTGCGGGAAGGCATTATCTCACCCATGGAATTTAGCGACTGGACAAGTCCCATCGTCCCCGTCATGAAGCCTGATGGATCCGTACGAATCTGTGGGGATTACAAATCCACCATAAACAGAGTCTCCCTACAGGACCAATACCCGCTGTCCAGAGCGGAGGACCTATTTGCCACATTGGCTGGAGGAAAACTTTTCTCGAAACTAGATCTCACATCTGCGTATATGACGCAAGAACTGACCGAAGAGTCTAAGCTACTCACCACCATTAACACACATTGAGGCCTTTTCATGTACAATTGATGCCCATTCGGCATCAGGTCGGCAGTTGCTATATTCCAGCGCAACATGGAGAGTCTGCTCAAGTCCATCCCAGGGACGGTGGTGTTTCAAGATGACATACGTATCACGGGCAGGGACACCGACTCCCATCTCCGCAATTTGGAGGAAGTACTAAAGCGATTGGATCGGGTAGGCCGAAGAGTTAAGAAATCCAAGTGTCTGCTATTTGCACCCGAGGTTGAATTTTTGGACAGAAGGATTGCCGCTGATGGAATCCGCCCAACAGAATCCAAAACCGAAGCAATTCGTCTCGGAACCGTGCGTCTTTCTCAGGCTACTCAATTAATTTGGGAACTTTATGCAGAACTTGAGCATGCTGCTGGAGCCTCTTCATGTGTTACTCAGAAAGGTGTGCGATTGGTTTTGGGGGGACGCCCAAGAACGCGCCTTCAATAAGGCAAGCAACCTTCTATGTTCCAACAGTGTTTTGACATTTTTTGACCCAGGTAAAAAGCTAGTTCTTACATGTGATGCGTCAGCGTACAGGGTCGGGTGCATTTTACAGCATGTCAATGGTGCGGGTAAATTACAACCCATTGCTTATGCCTCCAGGTCACTTTCACGGGCGGAGCACGGGTACGGTATGGTGGAGAAGGAGGCGTCGCGTGCGTGTACTGTGTCAAAAAGATGCTCCGATACCTTTTCGGGGCCAAGTTTACATTAGAAACAGACTACAAACCCCTCACGTCCCTGCTATCTGAGAGCAAGGCAATAAACGCCTACGCCTCAGCGCGCATTCAACGGTGGGCACTCATGCTGGCGTCTTACGACTACACAATAAGGCACAGACCAGGTACAGACAACTGTGCCGACGCGCTTAGCAGGCTACCCCTGGTGACCACGGAAGGGTCCGACAAACAGGACTGTGAGATGGTCATGACAATCAATGCCTTTGAGTCCACAGGTTCGCCCATGATGGCTCGCCAAATCAGAGCCTGGATGACCAGCGACCCTGCGTTATCCTTAGTAAAAAGATGTGTTTTAACTGGTGACTGGGCAGAGGCTCACGATGACCTGCCCCGAGGAGATCAAACCTTTCTATAGGCGCATGCATGAACTATCACTACAGGCAGACTGCCTGATGTGGGGCAGCCGAGCAGCCATGCCTTTCCGAGGCAGAGAGGTGTTTGTCTGGGAGCTCCACCGCGTGCACCCGGGGATCGTTCTCATGAAGGCCATAGCCAGATTCCACGTCTGGTGGCCTGGCATTGACGCGGACTTGGAGCTCTGCGTCCGACGGTGCACCATTTGTGCCCAACTCAGTAATGCCCCCAGGGAGGCTCCACTGAGCCCCTGGCCCTGGCCCACCAAACCATGGTCGTGGGTGCACGTAGACTATGTAGACCCATTCATGGGCAAAATGTTCCTCGTAGTTGTCGATGTATTTTCAAAGTGGATCGAATACACCATTTTAAACTCGAGCACCACCTCCACCACTATGAAGAGCCTTAGAACCATGTTTGCAACGCACGGAATTCCTGACATATTGGTCAGTGATAATGGTCCGTGCTTCACCAGCGCAGAATTCCAAGATTTTATAGTTGACCACGGCATAAATCACGTTAAGACGGCACCGTTCAAGCCGGCCTCCAATGGCCAGGTGGAGCGAGCAGTGCAAATCATTAAACAAGGCATGCTTATAATCCAAGGTCCCACGCTGCAGAGCCACCCGTCGTGACTGCTGCTGGCATACAGATCTCGTCCACATTCGTTGACTGGGGTTCCCCCCACGCAACTATTGATGAAACGGACCTTAAAGACTAGGCTCTCGTTAATCCTCCCAGACATGCATGAAATTGTTGAGGCAAAGCGCCGGTAGCTAACTGAGTACCATGACCGAAATTCGAGGGGGAGGTGGAATGAGATAGGGGACAAAGTGTTTGTGCTAAACTATGGCAGGGGCCCCAAATGGTTTGCAGGGACTGTAACAGGCAAGGAAGGAAACAGGCTACTGGTTGTACAAATGGACAATGGCCAAACCTGCCGGAGGCATGTAGACCAAGTAAAAAGTAGATTCACCAACAACACTGCAGAACCAGAGGCAGACTACAATGTGGAACTCACACCACACCTGGTGGACAGACAGCGGGAACAACCTGAGGAATGGACAATCTCAACAGACAGCCTAGGCGAGATACCAACAATCATACTGAACGAAACAGACAGCCCAGGTGAGATACCAGCAATCACACCAAAAGAAAAACAGGCACCAAGGCAAACAACTGAACCACAACTAAGACGCTCCACACGAGAGCGTAGACTACCTGAGAGACTGAATCTATAAAGACAATAAGACCTTGGGGGAGGGTGATGTCATGTATCTCACACTACTGTACATAACTGTATCTTACCATGCTATGCATGACTGTAACTAGATATGACCTGTAACCACAAGCATACCTTACCACCAGGGATGCACTTGCAGGAGACACTGCATACCTGTTCCACACAGGTATATAAAGACAGGTCTCAGGCAAGTGTGGCATTACAGAGCTGTGAAATAAAGGTGCAGGTCCTGAGTGACCTTGACTTCAGCATGTGCCTCGTGTAAGTCTGCACTGCAGGGTCAGGACTCTACAGTTGACCCCCTGCACAAAGCAGGAGACCCTGGATGCCCTTTCCCTGGCTTACTGCGCCATTTGTGTTAGCTGAAGCACTTTTCCCATTTTCCCATTTTTTTTAGGTGCACAAGGGAATTTAGCTTTAAGAGCTGAATTCTTTTTAATGTTATTTTTTTTTCAGAAGGCAGTTGAGCTGTAAGAGCTGAAAACTGCCTATTTTTTTCATTTGAGAGAGTGAACTGCTCTCTAAAATCACAGCCTTGCTGGCTGTTCTAGCTGCAATGACAATACAGCCAAGCTACAGTGGGGGCTGTTGTTGGGACGAGCGTCACCAGGCCAGTGTTGCACAGTGAGTTCAGTGCTGGGCTAATGGTAATTAGTCCCCAGCGCCAATTTTTCGGATCTGCCACGCCATCATTTTCGGCAGCCATTAACACCAGCCCGCGGTAGCACCGGCAGTATTTGTGGCGCTCACAAAGTTCGAGGCCTAGATCCCTGCTTTCAGGACAAATTGGCAGATAAACAACAACTTGCATTTATATCGCATCTTTAATGCAGTAAAATGTCCCAAGGCGCTTCACAGGAGTGATTTATCAAACAAAATTTGTCACCGAGCCTCATAAGGAGATATTAGGACAGGTGACCAAAAGCTTAATCAAAGAGCTAGGTTTTAGAGAGCATCTTAAAGGAGTAGAGAGAAGTAGCGAGGTTCAGGTTATTTCAAAGTTTAGGGCCTAGACAGCTGAAGGTATGACCGCCAATGGTGGAATGAAGAAAATCGGGGACACGCAAGATGCCAGAGTTGGAGCGATCTCAGAGGGTTGTAGGACTGGAGGAGGCAACGCCATGGAGGGATTTGAAAACAAGAATGATAATTTAAAAATTGAGCCACTGTCGGACCGAGAGCCAATGTAGGTCAGTGAGCATAGTGGGTGATAGGTGAATGAGACTTGGTGCGAGAGTTTGGATGAGCTCAATTTTATAGAGGGTGCATGGTGGGAGACCGGCCAGGAGAGCATTAGAATAGTCGAGTCTGGAGGTAACAATGGCATGCATGAGGGTTTTGGCAGCAGATGACCTGAGGCAGGGGCGGAGATGGGCGATATAGCAAAAGGGAACATACCCAGCTGTTCAAGGACCCATACACTACAAGCTGTTGACTCGATTTGAGGACAATCTTAACTATGAGACCACTGAGGGAGTAAATAGGCAGAACAAGGCAGATGATATTCAAAACACACAAATATACTCCACGTAGGAAGGAAAAAAAATGATGACACATGTATTCCACAAATGGAGTTGAAATAGCTACAAATGAAGTTTAAAGTTATTTAGAGATCTTAGTAGACTTAGTAAACATGTCCAACCAATGCAGAGTAGCACTCAGCATGGTCAATGGAATGTTATATCACTAAAACAGCAAACAAGTCAGAAGAAATCATGATCAAACTGTACAGTGCTCCGGTCAGACCACTCCCTGAGTACTATGTCTGTATTAGAGCTCCCCATAGTGGCCTACTGCTCCACTTAGTGGACTACTGTAGTAATGCAACTCCTGATGCAAATAATAAAGGATCCTGTGGCAAGGTCACATGATAACAGTTTCTGTTTAGAGCCATCTTGTGTTGTGTGTTTGTTAGTGATGTCGTAAGAATATGGCGATGAGGATAGGATTTCTGGATTCCCTAGCTGAAATTTTTGTTCATGAATATTCCTGCCAACCAACACAGAGACTTTGAGAGATTCTTTGTTTTGCAGAACAGATAAAAATCCAAGGTAAATTACAAACATATTTGGATGAACTGCTGATGTTGCCAGAGTCCAGATGGCCATATCTATGGGAATAATAGGCACTTGGGTGAGTTCCATCATGACCGAAAAACTTTCGGAGCATATGTGGAATGGCTAGAAATGTTTTTCACCACAAATAAAATCATCGAAGTCCCTAATTATGAAAACCATAACCGGGTAGTTTTAGAAAGGAAACGGACTATTTTCTTAACTGAAGCAGGCCCCGAGATGTATGAAACCATGAAAAATTTGCTTGTTCCCATCAAGCTAAATGACACGCCACACTGATGGAGATTCTGCACTACAATCCTAAGCCCCTGGAAATTGCTGAAAGTCATTGTTTTGGAAAACAAGATCAATTCATTGACGAAAGTATCAGTGAGTACATTGTAGCTTTTAAAAAGCTATCCATTCACTGTCATTTTGGAAACTTTCAGGACTGAGCATTGCATGACTGCTTTGTCTGTGGGATGAAAAATGAAGCATTAAAGAAAGTTCTTGACAACCCCTAACTTAACTTTTGATTTAGCTTGTCAGACAGCTATGTCGATGGATATGGTCGACCAATACTCCAAAGAATTTTGCACCATTTCCAGTCATAAGACAACTGAGGTGAATCACCTGCAGGTTAAAAGTAAAAGGCATTTGGGCCCCAAGACCTCAGCAACTGGCCAAGGTAATAGTACACTGAAGTCATGCTATCTGTGCCTGGGACAACACATTGTTCAAAACTGACCATATGTGAAGGCAGAGTGTTTCTTCTGCAAGAAAACTGGGCATCTTGTGAAGGCATGCTGTCTGAAGAGTAAACCGAATTTCAAGGCTGGAAGTAGAAATCGGCAGACACTACATAGCATTGAAGTGAAGCAACAGGATGAGGAGGTTCTGGAGATAAACATCATCAGGAGCATAAGGGTATCTAACAGCGATTCGCAATGTATCGTCATCCAAGTAGACGTTGCAAGAACCAGGATACCCATGGAAATCGAGACTGGTGCATCTGTGAGTGTAGTAGCGGAATCATGATATCTCGACCAGTTGAGTGATTGTCCACTGGAGAAATCGAAGATAGAGCTGCGAAATAAGTTCAGGTTCAAATTGTTAGGAGATCTTCATGACCAGCACCTGGGAATGTGCTTGACCAGGAGTTTTGCATACAGTTACTTATGGTGGCCAGATTTAGATAAAGAAAAAGGCTAGAACCTCCACTTTTTTTGCATGCTTAACGCCCACTTTACTGCTGAAATGACGTATACCGCCCATACATCGCCCATTTTGGCACAAAATGGAAACTGACGGGCATTTTTAGGAAACTTATCGCCGAGCTTTACTTTCCCCATGTGCTTAATGTCAGGAAAAAATATTACCACCCGCCCACTTTTTTGGGGCAGAATCATCAGAATGGGCGAAATCAACGCCATAATATCGCCCAGCGTTAATTTCCACACTGATTTAACGCCGAGATTCAATAATACCGCACGCCCACTTTTTTTTGTCGTAAAGAGCATATTTACCAAAACTAGCGGCGAGGAGATCGCCCACCGTCAATTTCACCACCTCGCATATATATCGGCCACAATATCGCTCGCCCAAAAAAACGCACAGAAAAAGTGGAATTAACCGGAACTTGTCACATCGTTATGGATGCCATGTTCTACATCACAGGTCGCATCCTTTAAAAGGCTGCTGTGCTTCAAACTCGGCAGAGTTCGGACCAATCGGTGGAAAACAGAGCTACTGCAATGGGGCCTATCCTTTCTCACCCTCTCATGGTGACCAATTACATGCAGCAGACTCGAGATCGCCGAAGGTATGCTCCACTGCATTATGTGCCTAATGTAAGACGTGACAGACTGATGAGGAGGATCAGACGTTACACCCCACGCAAGTATAAGGAGAAGAATTCTTACCTCAACTTGCCCAACACCACCTGCCTTTGGAGACTGCGCTTCCACAAAGAGGTTATCACTGAGGTATGCCAACTGATAAGGGCAGACCTGCCAGCACCATCAGAACTGCACTGTCAGTCGAGGTCAAAGTCACCGCGGCACTGTCGATCTATGCCTCGGGTTCTTTTCAGGCTACAGCTGGCGACATTTGCAGACTGTCTCAGCATGCCACACATCGTTGCATTAGACAGGTCACTGAAGCCCTGTATTCATGCAGGAGGGACTTGATCAGCTTCCCTATGACCAGGGAGGCACAGAGTGAGAGAGCTCTAGGATTCTCCAGAATTGCAAATTTCCACAAGGTGCAGGGAGCAATAGACTGTACGCACATCGCGATGCAGGACCTTTTCAGGATGCAGAGGTTTTCAGGAACTGCAAGAGATTCCATTCCCTGAATGTCCAACTGGTTGTCAACCACCAGCAAATTATACTGGCAGTGAATGCTCAATTTCCGGACAGCATCCATGCTTCTCACATCCTGCGTGAGAGTACTGTATCTGACTTGTTTACCAATGAGCCACAAGGTCAATGCTGAATGCTTGGTGACAAAGAATATGGCCTCGCCACCTGGCTGATGACCCCGCTGCGTGACACCCACACCGAAGCCAAGAGGCGATACAACGAGTGCCACAGAGCAACTCGCAATATCGTGGAGAAAACCATTGGAGTGCTGAAGCAGTGCTTTAGATGTCTGGACCACTCAGGAGGCAAGCTCCAATAGCACCCTGAGCAGGTAGCTCAATTCATGGTGGTCTGCTCCATGCTGCACAACTTGGCTATCAGGAGGGGACAAGAATTGCCTGATGAGTCCACCTCACCAGAGAGAGGAAGAGGAGGACGAGGAGGCAGACGCTGATATCGGCCCAGACAATCAGGCTGAATTAAAGCCATGCTCTCCGCCCCTCTGTAGACCACATGAAAGGGCCCGTGGTGGCATGATAGCTGCAAGAGCCTTACGTCAGAAGCTCATCAATGATCGCTTTTCCTGAAAGAATGTTGGTGTTATTTACAAGGCTGACACACTGCTGGGTGTGCAGGTCATACATCAATGGTGGGCATCACCTTGGTGACAGTTAAAGTTTAAGTTGATTGAAGTTAAGTGTAATTATACCCTTTGATGTTAAGGAATCACCAGCGTGTAATTGTGCAGCTATCTGAGCCAATGTGCTGCAAGGTTTTGTTAAATAAAAAACATTTAAACTGAACATTAGTCTGAAATCATCAGTATTTCAGTACAAACCAACCCTTCCCCCCCTCCCCCAATTCTCCTCCCTAGCTCTACCCCTTCCCCTTCCCCTCCTGACTCCAAGCTGCCTGGCCGAGGAGCTCATCAGGTGATGCTTCATTGGGGGGCGGGTGACGGCCAAAACGCTGCTTTGACGGATGCAGGAGAGGACGGTCCCGAGGTGGGAACGTGCTCTGAGCCATAAGCAAGATGTTGCTGCTGGTTCTCATGTGTGGTTGGCAATGGGGGTGCGGCACCTTGGGGTGCAGTGTGGCGATCCGGGACCACTGGAAGCCCTCTGCCACCAGTGTTCCTGGCTACCAGCTCCAGGGCCTCCTCCATCCCTTCCATTTTATATGTTATTTGTTGGACAAAAACTTGGTGCCAACTATGTTCTTGGTGCTTAGTGGGCTTTTTGCTGCTGGTCAATCACCCTCGTGCATCTCATAACAGCCAAACAAGCACACACCATGGGCACACACGCTTTCAGTCTCTCTCTGCTCCCTCTCTCTTGGTCTCCTCTTCTCCGTATGTTATGATGATCCTTGACCTCCTGAATCGCAGGAATCATGCGTTGCCATGCCGTTGCTAAGGACGGCAACACTTTACGGCAGAAGGTTAAAAAATGTAACGCGAACACCCATTTCATATCGCTCGCGGTAACACCCATTTTCAAAAATGGAAACTAGGTGCTTTGAGAATGGGCGAGAAGCCGACGATCTGAAAACTTTTTTACTGCCCACTCTGGAAATATTGCCCATTTTGGGGCGATAAGCACAAAAGTGGAGGTTCTAGCCCATAGATTACATCTTTAATCAGTGTACAACATGTCAATTGGTGAGCAAGACACCACCATCAGCACTATTACAGCCATGGAAATGGCCTCCCAGGGTGTGGCAAAGGATACATATAGATTTTGCTGAGTTAGAAGGACAACAATTGTTCATTGTGATTGAT
The DNA here is from genome assembly GCF_044704955.1 of Pristiophorus japonicus. Lineage (NCBI taxonomy): Eukaryota > Metazoa > Chordata > Chondrichthyes > Pristiophoridae > Pristiophorus > Pristiophorus japonicus. Next base: position 129,826,170 of record NC_091985.1, read on the forward strand.
AGTCATTCGAAGTGGGTAAAGATGTTTCTGATGCAAAAAATGACAACAATAAAACACTAGAAAATTTGCAAAGATTGTTTTCTTCATCTGGCCTCCCAGAAGAAATTGTGTCTGATAATGGGCCACAATTTTGTTCAGAAGAATTTGCACAGTTCACGAGCAGAAATGATGTGAAACATACCAAGGTTCCACCACACCACCCAGCTTCAAATGGTGCAGCAGAGCACACATTACAAATTGTAAAACGTGCCCTCATCAAGCAAATGTTGGATCCAAATCCAAAGAAATGGCAGTTGTTGTTGGACCACAAACTAGCAAATTTTCTAATTACTTTTCGAAATGGTCCTCATACAACTACTCGTAAAACACCAGCAGAGTTGTTTCTCAAATGACAGCCACGAATCGGATTCTCATTGCTAAAGCCAAACTTGGCACGGTCAGTAGAAGAGAAACAATTAAGACAGAAAGAGAATCATGATAGAGGTAGGGTAAGAGAGAGAAATGTGAAATTGAATCAGTAGCTTAGAGTGAAGAACCATCACCATAAATGGTTAAAGTGGTGACTAGGAAGAGTAATGAAAATATGTGGCTCTCGCATATATTTGGTCAAGCTGTTTGAGCATGGACAGGTTAGGTTTGTTCATATTTTACCTACAGATGTAGAAGGAGTTGAAAGTTGGAATGATTCGATTTTTTCTGATAAGTCAGCTGTTCTTGTTACAAGTGGAGTACCAGTAGCAAATCCTACATCAGATGTACTAAAACAAGTCCAAGAGAAAGTCCGAGTTTAAACGACAGCAAAGAATGACGAAGAAAGCAATAAAGAAAGGAAAGATAGATTACGAAGGTAAACTTGCGCAAAACATAAAAACAGATAGTAAAAGCTTTTACCGATATATAAAACGGAAAAGAGTGACGAAAGTAAATGTTGGTCCCTTAGAAGATGAGAAGGGGGATTTAATAATGGGAAATGTGGAAATGGCTGAGACCTTAAACAATTATTTTGCTTCGGTCTTCACAGTGGAAGACACAAAAACCATGCCAAAAATTGCTGGTCACCGGAATGTGGGAAGGGAGGACCTTGAGACAATCACTATCACTAGGGGGGTAGTGCTGGACAGGCTAATGGATCTCAAGGTAGACAAGTCCCCTGGTCCTGGTGAAATGCATCCCAGGGTATTAAAAGAGATGGCGGAAGTTATAGCAGATGCATTCGTTATAATCTACCAAAATTCTTTGGACTCTGGGGAGGTACCATCGGATTGGAAAGCAGCTAATGTAACGTCTCTGTTTAAAAAAGGGGGCAGGCAAAAGGCAGGTAACTATAGGCCGGTTAGTTTAACATCTGTAGTGGGGAAAATGCTTGAAGCTATCATTAAGGAAGAAATAGCGGGACATCTAGATAGGAATAGTGCAATCAAGCAGACGCAACATGGATTCATGAAGGGGAAATCATATTTAACTAATTTACTGGAATTCTTTGAGGATATAACGAGCATGGTGGATAAAGCTGTACCGATGGATGTGGTGTATTTAGATTTCCAAAAGGCATTCGATAAGGTGCCACACAAAAGGTTACTGCAGAAGATAAAGTATGCGGAGTCAGAGGAAATATATTAGCATGGATCGAGAATTGGCTGGCTAACAGAAAGCAGAGAGTCGGGATAAATGGGTCCTTTTCGGGTTGGAAATCGGTGGTTAGTGGTGTGCCACAGGGATCGGTGCTGGGACCACAACTGTTTACAATATACATAGATGACTTGGAAGAGGGGACAGAGTGTAGTGTAACAAAATTTGCAGATGACACAAAGATTAGTGGGAAAGCGGGTTGTGTAGAGGACACAGAAAGGCTGCAAAGAGATTTAGATAGGTTAAGCGAATGGGCTAAGGTTTGGCAGATGGAATACAAGGTCGGAAAATGTGAGGTCATCCACCTTGGAAAAAAAAAACAGTAAAAGGGAATATTGTTTGAATGGGGAGAAATTACAACATGCTGCGGTGCAGAGGGACCTGGGGGTCCTTGTGCATGAATCCCAAAAAGTTAGTTTGCAGGTGCAGCAGGTAATCAGGAAGACGAATGGAATGTTGGCTTTCATCGCGAGAGGGATGGAGTACAAAAGCAGGAAGGTCCTGCTGCAACTGTACAGGGTATTGATGAGGCCGTACTGGAGTACTGCATGCAGTTTTGGTCACCTTACTTAAAGAAGGATATACTAGCTTTGGAGGGGGTACAGAGATGATTCACTAGGCTGATTCTGGAGATGAGGGGGTTACCTTCTGATGATAGATTGAGTAGACTCGGTCTTTACTCGTTGGAGTTCAGAAGGATGAGGGGTGACCTTATAGAAAAATTTAAAATAATGAAAGGGATAGACAAGATAGAGGCAGAGAGGTTGTTTCTACTGATCGCGGAGACTAGAACTAGGGAGCACAGCCTCAAAATATGGGGGGAGGCAATTTAAAACCGAGTTGAGAAGGAATTTCTTCTCCCAGAGGGTTGTGTATCTGTAGAATTCTCTGCCCAGGGAAGCAGTTGAGGCTAGCTCATTGAATGTATTCAAATCACAGATAGATAGATTTTTAACCAATAAGGGAATTAAGGGTTATGGGGAGCGGGCGGGTAAGTGTAGCTGAGTCCACGGCCAGATCAGTCATGAGCTTGTTGAGTGGCGGAGCAGGCTCGAGGGGCTAGATGGCCTACTCCTGTTCCTAATTCTTATGTTCTTATATTCTTATGTTCTAAGTCTGAGTCAGGCAGACAAACAATCTGAAGTTGTAGAGAGTTCAAATGTAGATCAAGGGTTGCCCTTGGAGAAAAACTTTCCTCAGGCTCAGCCTAGAATGAGTCTAAGTTTGACACCAAGTTTGGAAAGTTCTGTTTGAGAGCGAAGGTATCCTCTTTGAAACAGAAAACCGGTAGTTAAGTTTGATGTTGGATATGGAAAAATAAGTTCATATCTTTTGTTGTGTATGACCATGCAAGTTATGCATGATGATTATTTTGTTATGATTACTTCTTCAATAAGGAGTGAGAAGTGTCCCTTGTGGACTACTGCTCCACCTAGTGGACTGCTGTGGTAATGCAACTATTGATGTACATAATGAAGGATCATGTGGCGAGGTCACATGATGAAAGTTTCTGCTAGAGCCATCTTGTATAGTGTGTTTTTTAATGATGTCGTAAGAATATATCACAATGTCCAGTTCTGGTTGCTGAGAAATAGGGAGATATTTAAGCCCTGATTGCAGAGAAGTACCATGAGGTGGATCCTTCGGGGTCGAAATTTGGTACCGCCGGTTTGGAGGCGGTGTCACCGTCTGAATGGAGATTTTACCACCAGGCGGTAGTTGCCGCCACCAACTGCAAAATTCAGTATTGCTGCCTGAAGGGGGAATTGCAGCATTAAATCAGGCATTGCACACTACTCTGGAGGCGGTACATGACGGTAAGTGGGGTGGCAAGTGAGGCGGCAACATCCAGGCGGCAATCATAATTTTAACTGCGCCACAGACAAATTGGCGTCACCTGGATTCAATTGAGACGTTGATTGGGCACGGCACCAGCTCGTAGTTATCTTCCCTTCCTACGCACTCACACACAGGGTGAAGATGGCAAATGCAGCAACAGCTCAATGTGCAGTCTCTCCTCAATGTGTCTAACCCCATGCTCTGTGTGGGTGAGGCCAGATGCAAGGTTTGCATTTACAGCCTTACCCATCCCAAGGGGCTGCATGTGCTGTTAACCTTCCTTCTCCATTGTGGAGACCCACCCCTCATGTTGTTACCTCATCAGTCTTCATATGCATCTGGAACACGCTATCCTTAACGGTATAGTTATGTCCTCGCCCCCTCATTCAAGCATTGCCACAAGTACTCTCAGATAATGGAACTTACATCGACCTTTAAAGACTCTCATATACTAACATGTTCTGAACTATGTAAGGCATTTTGGACAGATGGATAGAAGGGCACTAACTCTGACGTTCTCTTTAAGAATATAAGAAATAAGAACGGGAGTAGGCCATACGGCCCCTCGAACTTGCTCCGTCATTCAATAAGATCATGGCTGATCTGATCATGGACTCGGCTCCATTTCCCCGCCCGCTCCCCATAACCCCTTATCCCCTTATTGTTTAAGAAACTGTCTATTTCTGTCTTAAATTTATTCAATGTCCCAGTTTCCACAGCTCTCTGAGGCAGCGAATTCCACAGATTTACAACCCTCTGAGAGAAGAAATTTCTGCTCATCCCTGTTTTAAATGGGCGGCCCCTTATTCTAAGATCATGCCCTCTAGTTCTAGTTTCCCCCATCAGTGGAAACATTGTCTCTGCATCCACCTTGTCAAGCCCCCTCATAATCTTATATGTTTCGATAAGATCACCTCTCATTCTTCTGAATTCCTCATAAGTCAAGCCCCCAATCTTTCAGGCCAAGCTTGCACACAATAAAAGGGAACAGATGCAGACATGAGGAGGGGACCCTGAGCTGCAACCCCTAACTGCGGTGGAGAAACATGTCTCGGCCCTGATGGGTGCACAAGTGGGTGTGGTGGCGGTGGGTGAGGCCGAGCCCCTTCGGGACAGTGAAGGTATGTTGAGTCCCTTTGCATCTTTTAGCCTGCCACTTAGCCCTGACACCACAATCCTTCACCATTTTCCATGAGACTGGCCTTTCCCAGTCCTGGCTCCTGCCCTGCAGGTAAACAATCTTCTCGGGCTTTGTGCTTTCAGACGATGACTCAGACGACCAGGAGCCTGCGCATCAGCCTTCCACTGCAGGTGAAGGTGGAGAGGAGGAGGAGGTGGAGGACACCTCTCTGGACGTGACAGAGGATCCAGCGGCCTCAGAGAGCGGGGCCAGCAGCTTTTTGGTGGAAGGAGTGGTTGGGGAGTTGGAGGTGGGTGTTGCTGCGGGACCCAGTGGCCAGCAGCAACACCACGTAGAGGGGAAACCAGGGGGCCAACGGATGTTGGATGCGACAAGTGACCATGGGATCCCAGCCATGGTCGCATGGACTATGTTGATGTGGCGATAGCCATTGAGCACCAGGCCGAAGCTATGGTAGATCTGCATACTGTCATGTTATCAGTGTGTGTTGGATCATCCATCCCTGCTAGTAATGGCTGGCCCCTCATGATGATCACATTGTGCAGCATGTAGCACACAATGGTGATCATGGAGACTCTATCAGGTGAGTACTGGAATGCCCGTCCAGAGCGGTCAAGGCAGCGGAAACGCTGCTTCAGAACCCCGATAGTTTGCTCTCTAATGGTCCTGGTTGCGATATGGCTGGTGTTGTAGTGCTGCTCGGGGTGGTGGGATTGCGAAGGGATGTCATCAGCCAGGTGGCGAGACCATGGACTATAACCTCCACTTTTGTGGTTATTGGGCGATATTTCCGGTGTGGGCGGCAAAAAAGGGTTTTCAGATCGTCGGCTTCTCGCCCATTTTCAAACCACCTAGTCTCCACTTTTCAAAATATGCATTACCGCAAGCGATATAAAATAGGTGATAGCGTTAAATTTTTCTGACCTTCTGCCGTAAAGTGTGGCCGTCCTTAGCAACGGCATGGCAACGCTCGATTCCACGATTCTAGAGGTCAAGGGTCACCATGACATGTGCAGAAGAGGAGACAGAGAGAGAGAGGGAGCTCAGAGGGACTGAAAGCGTGGCTGGGTGTGGTGTGGCTGCTTCGGGAGGAAGGAGGGAGACTTTCGAGCTTCACAGCAAATAGGCAAACAAAAAGTAGGTGTTACCAGCCACATATTTGACTGAATTTGGCCAATAATGGAGAGAGAGGAGGAGGCATCACAGCACGCTGTGGAGACTGAAGCTGGAGAGAGCAGTGAGCTGGGAGAGGAGCACATTGGAGGGCGCAAAAGAGCCAGGAGGTTCTCGGACGAGGCAAATGCCTCCCTCCTGCAGGAGGTTGAGTTACACTGGGGTGATTTGATGCAGGGAGAGCATGGGAAGCTCACCCCAAAGATATATTACAGAAGAAGCTATCGACGATGAGGTCCGCGCAGAGGCGAACGGGTGGGGGTCCACCAGTCCCCAGTGACATCACTGACATGGAGGAGCGGGTGCTCACACTCGTGGGGAAGCACCCCCGGACAGCCACGGACACATCTGCAGACCCTGAAGTGATGCCACGTGAGTAAAGCTTACACCATTGCGTAATGTAAAGTCTATAGATGTCACACCCACTCATATCCAAACAATCATATATGATAGATGATTTCTAAAATTGTCATAGAAATAATGCTGGCCTAATGAAAATCATTGCAATGCACAAGGCATACCAGAAGATATGGACCGAGGTGGCAGAGGTGATCTCGTCGGCGACCAACGAGGTGCGTGAGGGCAACCAATGCCACAAATGATGGCACGACCTTGTGGGATCTGCAAGAGTAAGTATTACATTGATTTACATGTACTTATGTATTTATATAATTTGATTTGTAACAGTCATGAGTGACTGTCAGCAGATGTTTTACCGGGAATGTTTTACTCAAAGCCGGCGGTCACGGTGTACGTCTTTCGGTAAAGAATGATAATTATCATAATAATCATGATTACATCTGTCGGTTATGTGTTGTATCAATCTCTGTGACAGTACCTAGCAATGATATTGCACAATGATCTCATGCCATGTCGTCCTGTCACCTTTTACAGAAGAAGCTATCGACGATGAGGTCCGTGCAGAGGTGAACGGGTGGGAGGGCCACCAGTCCCCAGCGACATCACTGAACTGGAGGAGCGTATGATCGCACTCGTGGGAAAGCACCCCCGGACAGCCACGGACACATCTGCAGACCCTGAAGTGATGCCACATGAGTAAAGCTTACACCATTGCGTAATGTAAATCAATAGATGCCACACCCACTCATATCCAAACAATCATACATGATAGATGATTTCTAAAATTGTCATAGAAATAATGCTGGCCTAATGAAAATCATTGCAATGCACAATGATTTGATGATCATGAAATGTGATGTCTGTGATGATTTTGATAGTGGTGGTGCTTTTGTCGTGCATATGCTGTGTGTAGCGCTGGACTCACCTTGTGACCCTAGCACCCCTCTCTCTTCTAATAACCTAATTTGTATTTTGCAGCTTAACCAGCAGTGCGGCCCCAGGCAAGACCATAGAGGCTAGAAGGTGGGGGAGTGGGGCCGGAGTCGGCAGACGATCCTACTACATCTCGTGCTGAGGAGCTCCGATTGTCGTCTGTCAATCCACTGGGTCTGTTCTCCACGGATGAGAGCGCGGACTTCGAAGAACCTGCATCACCATGCTCCAGAAGCCATTCCACCCCAAGGCCATCTAGTGGTCCTCCGTTCATTCCCGCCTCCACTCTGGAGGTACCTGCCCCAAGCACCTCGCCACAGGGCAGCCCATTTGTCCCCAGGGCAGCGCCGACCCCGCGGAGAGCTCATGGACGCAGCAGGTCTGGTCCCCGAGCGCGACATGAGAGCGGAGAGATAGTACAGTTGTCCAGGAGGACTGTAGACATTGGTGACCAGCTCATCAAAGCATTGGGGAGCATATCCCGACAGCTGGCCACCATGACCGAGTACATTCCGTGCATGGCGAAGGCCCTGGATGCGATAGCCAGGAACACTGCTGCCACAGCCCTCCCAGTGGTTCCCAAGCGCGGCACTCCACCCCTAGGTTCTGCACCACCACTGCAAACGACAGATGAGAGCAAAGACCAAGATCCTGCTTCTGCATCACAGAATGTTTCCCCCTCGGCACCCCCCGCTCCCGTACCCGTGCAACAACCGCATCTGCCTTCATCCCCCCTAATAAGGCACCTCCCGAGGAGCTCCTCAGCCAGGCGTGGAGCGAGGAGGAGAAGGGGTAGAGGTGGGGAGAATAAGGGGAGGGGGGAAGGAAAGTGAGGTGCATGTGTGCAGGTGATGGCTGTGTTATATCTCCATCTGGAGATATAACACAGCCATTTGTTGCAATGTATGGGGACTGAGGACCATGCTCCTGCTTTGCCTTTGTATTCTGGACATGTTGAACATGTGATTTATGTCAATGGTGGAAAAAGTGGGGTGTGGGCAGGGGTTGGGTGTTATTGGCTGTGATACTTATGATTTCAGACCAATGTTGGTAGTAAATTTTTGTTATTGAACATAACCTTGTTGCGCATTGTCTCAGATAGCTGGACCATTACACACTGGTGATTCCTTACCATGAAAGGGTTAAAATACAACTTAACATCAATCAACGTAAACTTTTACTGGCACCAAGGTGATGGGCACCATTTATGTCTGAGCTGCACACACACAGCAATGTGTCAGCGTTGTCACTCACATCAGCGCTCTTTCAGGCAATTTTTTCAGATATCAGCTCCTCAAGTAAAAGTGGCATTTCACAAATTCCAGCCACACCGCTGGCGTTCGTTCTGGTTATTTCCACTTTTTGTGGCCGTTTTTTGGGGCGAACGATATTGTTGCCGATATGTGTGCAAGGTGGTGAGATTGATGCTGGGCGATCTCATGGCCGCTAGTTTGGGTAAATATGCTCTTTACGACAAAAAACAGTGGGTGAGCGTTCATATTGAATCTTGGTGTTAAATCAGTGCGGAAAGTAACGCTGGCCGATATTATGGTCGTTGATTTCGCCCATTCTGCTGATTCCGCCCAAAATATTTTTTCCCGGCGTTAAGCATATCGGGAAAGTAACGCTCGCCGATAAGTCTCCTAAAAAAGCCCGTCAGTTTCCATTTTGTGCCTGGACATGCTGAACTTTATGTAGTCCATGTATTGGCTGTAGAAAGTGTCGGTCACCTGGCGAATGCAGCAATGTACTGCAAACTGCGAGATGTTACATATATTGCCTACAGGAGACTGGAAGGAGCCAATAGCAAAGAAGTTGAGGGCTACTCTCACTTTCACTATCAGCGACAGCGAGGTCCCGGTGCCGATGTCAGCTTCGAGGTATGTCTGCAGGAGATGGCAGAGCTCGGTGACCATCTCCTTGTGGAACCGCAGCCTTCTTATCACTGCTCCTTGGACATTTCAAGCTAAGAGTAATGCACACGGTAAACCCTGCATCTGTGCAGCCTCCTGCCCCAAGGTCTGGGGCCTCTCCTCTGGCGTGGACCCACATTGGCCTGAAGCTGTCCCTGTAGCCTGCACCTTTGAAATCTTCACCGCAGGACGATGTGGTGTGCCATCACTGCCCCCGTTAAGTTGCAGAAGCTAGCCACAATATGCTCGTCGCTAATGGATCCAACCTGAAAGCCACCAATGTTTGCGAAATGCTAGTTGTGAAGTTGAGTAGTCGCAGCACGCCAACACCTACGCACTCTGCGAGGCGAGAACGCAGCACTGAGCGCGACCTCTGTGGCATGGCTGTAACTCCCTTTAAATACCTCCCCAGGATCGTTACCTCGACTTGTGAACAGCTACTTATTGTGACGTGTTCCCCACCAGCTGGGAAGTGAGGCCGCAAAAGTGAATTTGGCGAGACCGGCGCCAAGGAAGCTTTTCACGCGTACTGACGTCAGGATTTCCATGGCGGTAGTCGGTGAGATGGCAATTCTTTGCACCCTTGAAAAAGCAGAACTTAATTTCCCATCAGGTGGCACCATCGCCTAACGCTGGCGCCCAGCCGTTTACGCCCCGTTGCCGCCTCTGCCAGGTGGTATCAGCTGGCGGTAGCAACCGAATTTCGACCCCTTAGTGTGGCAGAGTCAGAGTTATGAAGGAAGATTGGAAAGACATGGGTTTTTCAGCCCTGTATAGGAGGTACACAAGCAATGATCTTATAGAGGTATGCAAGATAATTAAAGCAATGGAAAAAAAATTACATCTAGAATACTACTTTGCATTAAATATAGTAGAACAAAGAGGTTCAAAATAGTAAAAAGTAATTTTAGGACCAATATCATCCAACAAAAATGAACACTAAGACAGAGCAGGTGAGACAAAAACTCTGGAATTGTTTAAAAACCAATTTCATCATCATCATAGGCAGTCCCTCGTATTGAGGATGACTTGCTTCTACGCCGAAAAGGGATGAGTTCACAGGTGTTTCAATGAAGGACCTAAAATTCCAGGTCTCAAACTACATCCTGAAGGGTGGAAGATACCTGTGCGTGGATTTTTTTAATGTGTGGTGACTGTTGCACACCAGCCATCACACGGGCTTGACAGAGCTAGGTCTTGGTCCAGTGGCAAGGATTAACCAAGACGACTGGAGACCAGCTCTGCTGCACAGACCTATCGCAGTGTGGGCTGGCCCATGCTGCCCCTGGGCCCTCGCCTTTTCTGGGCCCCGAACTTTCGCCTTTCTTGGGCCCCGATCACATCCCTCTACAAACTCTTGCCGCTCCCTCGCCCCGGCCTTGCCGCTCCTGCTGTACGTGCCCCGCGCTGCAGTCAGCCGTTGCCCTCCTACTGTTTTGGAATGACAGCTTTGCTAGATGCCAGTGGCTGGTGAAACCCAGTGCCTCACTGAAACCTGTGTCAATCTCAACAATGTTTGCAAGTACTAGCAGAACTAAAGAAAGAAAGACTTGTACATATAGCGCCTTTCATGACCTCAGGACATGCGAAAGAAAATCAGGAGTGTTGTAAAACTTTAGCACCCATTTTACCCACCCCCAAAGTCACTATATTTTCCATCCAAACATTCTCTCAGGTTAACGGGGGTAAACATGTTTGAATTTGCCTGCCTAATGAAGATCTCAGATATTCTGTGTGAGAGATAGCTCACTGTCAGGGGACAGACAGATCAGGAGACCTCAGTGCTAACTGAAGTAGGCAGCGGTTGTGGGTGGGGGAGGAGTGGGGGGTGGTATGAATTCCTTAGATTGCGATTTTTATGACCCCACTCACTCAGATCCAGACTATTTTCAATGCTTTTGGGAGCTGAACTTTACTATTATAATAAAATAATTGAAACCAAGTTTACATTTTTTTGGAGGCTGAGAGTGGAGGAATGCAGAAAAGACAAGGTGAGCTTTTGCACTCATCAATGAAAATTGTGTATCATTTTCAGTCATGAAACATTTTTCCACTTTTGGATCTGGTGTCAACCTTAAGTCGTCCCAAGTTAGATACAACGCAGGGTAAAATTCCATCTCTGTTGGCCCAACAAAAGGCTTTAACCCCAAATTAATAGCTTCCCCTCCCCAATACAAAGGTGTGATATTTGTATTTCCTACATGAATATCTATGTGTGCTGTCTGAGGTTGTCATTTTAATACGTATTCTGAGTAATTTGCCCTGTAAGCAGGAATAGGAATTGGTTTGAACGTGCTAAGCTCATTTCAATTACGGCCAGCAGAGAAGAGGCTTTCATCCCTCCAGGCTGGACTGGATTTGATCCATAAATGAAAGCACAGTATCCAGCTGCACCATCAAATCATAGAATCACAGAAGTTTACAGCACGGAAGGAGGCCATTTCGGTCCATCGTGTCCTTGCCGGCCAACAAGAGGCTATTCAGCCTAATCCCACTTTCCAGCTCTAGGTCCGTAACCTTGTAGTTTACGGCACTTCAGTGCACATCCAAGTACTTTTTAAATGTGGTGAGGGTTTCTGCCTCTACCAACCTTTCAGGCAGTGAGTTCCAGACCCCCACCTCGCTCTGTGTGAAAAAATTTCCCCTCAAATCCTCTCTAAACCTTCTACCAATTACCTTAAATTTATGCTCCCTGGTTGTTGACCCCTCTTCTGAGGGAAATAGGTCCTTTCTATCCACTATATCTAAGCCCCTCATAATTTTATACACCTCAATGAGGTCTCACCTCAGCCTCCTATGTTCCAATCCCCTTAGGTATCATAGAGCACAGAAGGAGGCCCATCGTGCCTGTGCCGGTTCCTTGATAGAGCTATCCAATTAGACCCACTCCCCTGCTCTTTCCCCATAGCCCTGCAATTGTTTTCCCTTCAAGTACTGAAACAATTTTCTTTTGAAAGTTACTATTGAACCTGCTTCCACCACCCTTCAGGCAGTGCATTCCAGATCAGAACAACTTGCTGCGGAAAACAATGTTTCTGCATGTTACCTCTGGTTCTTTTGGCAATCACCTTAAAGAATGTGATCAAATACTAACACACCTAGATTCTACTGCAGATACATTTGCTTATCAATATAAATAGCACATCACATTATACAAAATGTTATTATATTACATAAGGCTCTGGGGCAATTACACAAGGATCTTCCACTGAGCTTCCAGTCTATCTTCAGTCAAAAAACACTGTACAATGCAGACATCTATCAATATTCAAAGGCGCATTTTTTCGTACCATTGTTATAGAAACAGTGAACTAACCTGGAGATTCTGCACATACCTTAGTACTCTGGAGCTCCTGAAGATTCTTCCATTGTGCTTGCTGCTGTTTTTGGTGGAAAGTGAGGATCCTTTCCTTCAACATCTGATAGTCCAGTTTCATATGTTCAAGGACATCTTTGTCTATGGAACTAAAGCACAGGTAAAGAAACAAACCACAAAATTAGTTATCACTCATTGAATGAACTTGCCCAACCATGCTCAAAATTGAAGAAATCTACTCGTATTTCAATGCTTAATTCATTCACCTGAAATTCCTCTCTGCCAACCAAGGTGTTAATCCACTCACTTTAAATGAGTTAATGCCAATCAAACATGAGTTCAAACAAAACCCATAGGAGGCTTGCATTTGAATTGAATGACTTGGCCTCATTCTCATATACCTGCTGCAAACATACACAATTGATGGGCAGGTAAAGACCATCTGGTCCATCCAGCCTGCCCCACACAAGATGGCCGGACCATCATGGCTAAATGTCTCTTCCCACCCACCCCACCTCCGATCCACCTCCTCAGCCATGTCGTCTCCTGGGAGAAGCAAAGGACCAGTTTGAAAATCCAGGGCCAATAAGGGAAAATGTACTTTGGAAAGCTCCTCTCTGACCCTCTCAGGTGATTGAAACCAGTCCAGAAAACCACATGGGCCAAGTGTTATCTATAAAGATACATTTGTGCTAACGTTTCTTCTCGGACAGTGATGCATCAAGACCAGGTGGACCATTTTCTGTGCGTGTACCTGACTTTTAACGCTTTGTTAGTATGACAGAATGAAAGAAGCTAATACCATGATACATCATAGTCAAAACACTTCATTTTTGCCACAGAGACCTACAGTGTAATAATAATTTGTATTTCTGGCCCTCACTGCTGGCTCCATTTGGTTTGGTTACTGGGGTTACCATTACAGTATGCAGAATTGTGGCTAAATGACATTACAGCAGGCTTGCAGTTCCTGTGTGAAGCTTATCCCTCATTCTGCTCATTTAGGCAGTGGAATTGTTTTGTTGGAGACAGGCTTTTCACTAAAAGTCCTATTTACATGAATTTGTCAAGCTTGCTAAATCCTTTCCAGTCCATTGAGCTAACTGCCTTGTTAGTATTCATTCAGGAAGATACCCTGTATCATGGATCACATCATTTATTACATGTTTCAGTTAAATTAATTAAACCTGCTAGATAATCCTGAAAAATTGAAATTCAATGTAACTGTGGGTAATGATTATATTGTGCAGTTTCTGACCAATCCAGCTACTGCCAGCAGATTAATGCAATTCACAAATGAATTGATTAACATTGAATATTATGTTACATCTAATTTGCTCTTGGTCCATTATATTTTCTAGGAGAAATAATAGCCTAAATTTTCCAAACAAGAAGTCTTTATTTATCATTGCTGCTGTTTCAGGCACGAGCCTGAAAAAGTACAGGTAACTGCTTGGCCTGTACACCAGATGGCGCTGCACTACAAATCTACAGCTAACTTAGCTTTTAATTGCATTGGCAGTGCAGTTCAGTTCACCTTGCTACAGATATTTGCTATCGACACGAAAGCCATTTTCATGTAAATAAGTCCCGTCATAGAATCAAGGAATAATACAGCACAGAAGCAGGCCATTCGGCCCATCAAATTTGTGCCGGCTCTTTCGAAGAGCAATCCAGTTAGTCCCACTTCCCCGCTCTTTCCCCATATCCCTACAATTTTTTCTCTTTCAAGTATTTATCCAATTCCCTTTTGAAGGCTACTACTGAATCTGTATCCACCACCCTATCAAGCAGTGCATTCCAGATCTTAACCACTCCTGGCATTAAAAGTTTTTCCTCATGTGGCCTCTGGTTCTTAGGGCTATTAATTATATCATATACTCGCTACTCTTCGCAGATAAACATCTGATTAGGGCACCAGTGGCTGCAATAAGTGAATGCAGAGTACCCCTGCCAGGTAATTAAGAAATGGCTAGAAACATTCAGTTCTGAAATAGAGCAGTGCCGAAGAAACAAATTCACTGCTGGCGTTTGGAACTTTTTTTATGTAACTAAACTACAACTGCAAAATATATATTTCACACCTCATGATTTTACAGCACTTAAAACATAAACATATTGATACACTGAATGTCTTTTAAAAGTCATGTGACCGCTTTTGGATGAGATGTTAAACTGAGGCCCTGTTGGTGGACGTAAAAGATCCCATCTATTGAATCTGCTTCCATCACCCTTTCAGGCAGCGTATTCCAGATCACAACAACGCGCTGTGTTTAAAAAAATGTTGCTTCTAGTTCTTTCTTCACCTTACATCTGTGTCCTTTGGTTACCAACCCTTCTGTCACTGGAAACAGTTTCTCTTAATTTTCTCCATTAAAACCATTTGAATACTTCTATCAAATTTCCCCTTAACCTTGTCTGTGCTACAGAGAACAACCCCAGCTTCTCCAGTCTACCCACGTAACTGTAATCCTTCATCACTGGAACCATTCTAGTAAATCTCCTCTGCACCCTCTCCAAGGCCTTGACATCCTTCCCAAAGCGTCATGCCCAGAATTGGACACAATACTCCAGCTTAGGCCTAACCTCTAGATATTCCCACACACCAATCGATTTAACATTGTGGCTGTATTTTAATATATGATATCGAGTAAGGCTGCACCTTTCATTGTCGAGCTCTTTATGTGCCAATGTTAGGTGTTGGATAAGCAGCTCTTTCTCGTTTAGTTTCGACTCACTCTTCCACAAATCTTCCTGTGGGTTTGCAGGGCACACAGACTTTGTGAATAGGTCCACTGTATCTTGGTGCAAAGAATGGAAACACTTCTGAAGCTCGAGAAACTGAAGAGACAGAAATCTTCATGAACTCACACAGCAATATTTCAATCCCCGCTACCTTAATTGAATAATTAGGCAATTTAGTAACTTCTGATCTCTTTAGAAGTCATGAGAAAATACTTCTTTCACTTTAATCCCCGGTCTTGAGATACTCCTGACCCCCGAATAATCCCACTTAAACTTGGAGGGCAGAATAGTCAAGGGTACTAACATCTCCACGTTATGGGCAATGTCATTGGGCAATTGAGCTGCAGGTAGGAGTTGATTGAGATAGACAGTTATCCCTCCCGTTTAAGCACTGCCTTCAGACTGGGACATCCTGAATGGAACTGAATAGAATCTCTTATCAGGCTGCAACTATGAAGATATTTATTTGGAAAGGTAAAACACATGTTTGATGCACTGTATGGAAAAAGGTCATGAGGAGTTTGACAATTGCTCTTTTTTTTCTTCACAGTAAAGTGGACAATTCTATCAAAATTACAGATTCATTCGAACATGAAGGGTTTTCTGCAGCCAGTGTTGATTAGTGTAACAAGAACCATTACCTGCTGATGAGTATGGCTGAGGCTCCTAATGCGCTGATTTAATTCACTTATCTCATTATCTTTAGCACTCAATTGCGTCTGATAGCTCTGCAGTCCAATCTCTGGATGGGTGTGAGGTGAAACTGGAGCAACACCAGACTCTGGTACTTGGACAGATTGGGAAGACCCAGTTTTCAAATATGATGGTGCCTGTTTAAATTTTTAAAAAAGAGATTAGACTGTATGATACTCAGAGCAATTACACGACCAACCCTAGTTAACTCCCACATCCCCAATCCAAATACTTGGTTGCAATATTGGAACTCTACTAAGTGAAAATGTGAGTTTTCGTAATTTGGGCTGGTACAGCCCTGTATATGAGATATTTATATAATCTTAGAATTATTCAGCATATAAGGTAGCCATTCGGCCCATCGTGTCTGTGCCGTCTCTTTGGTAGAGCTATCCAATTAATCTCATACCCCTGCTCTTTCCCATAGCCCGGTCAGTTTAAAAAAATAATGGATCATAATGCCATGTAGAACTTTTATCTTGTAATTGAATAGGACCTTTGGCTCCTCTCCTCCTCTTTCCCACTTCCTCTCACACTCCCTCTCTCTCCCTTCCCATCCTCTATTCCTCCCCATCTCTCACTTCACAATTTCCCCCTCTCCCCTAATCTCTCTCCATCTGTGCCCGCACCCGCCACCTCCACCTCTCTCAGTCTTCCCCTCCCGTCCTCCTTCCCCACCTTCTCACACTTGCCATCTACTACCTCCCGTCCTCCTACCCTCTGCCCTCTAACCCCACTTGACTTGAACACTGCACTTGGCGTTGATTCTCTGGGAGGGAGAAATTAGTTCAAGTCCATTTTAGAGGGCGAGGTCGGCAATGCAATCAAGATGCGCGGGAGATGCCGGAGGCTCGAGGCTCATCCCAAATTGGGCTTCGGGCCTCACCACCATAATTCTGACCAGCTGCAGACACCAATCGAGCATCCAGAAGTAGCTCACGGGTAATTTGAGCCAGTGCTGGCAGCTTCCCTCAGGTAGGTCCTGGAAGGGGCAGGAGGAGATCAGGAGGGGGAGAGTGCAGGCTGGCAGTAGCCTGCAGTGTCGCCATGGAACCAGGAGGAGCAGTCCTGCTACTGATGGCTCCCCAGTAATCCAAGTTAACAACAACATAAAGTACTGTTTTGTTGGTGGCCTGTATTGGCCCCTTCAAGGACTGCCAGCTAGGCTGCAAAGAAACCTGAAAAACTGAGGGGAGCAATAATCCTTTGTTATAACACTGCCCCAGCCTCTCAAGTCATTTGCTTTGTTTATTACTCCCTCACTAACGGAGAAGCCTGTCTATAACCTCTGCCTTGCTATTTATTGCTCTGCTGCCCATGTCCTATCTAACACCAAGTCCCGCTCACCCATCACCCCATGCTCACTGACCTACATTGGCAACGTGAAAAGCACGTTTAGTGAGTTGGCCACACCGCACCGCAGGTAAAGGGTACACAGTCAGATAGGGGATGGGTGACCAACAGGAAGAGCAGTGGAAAGAAGGTAGTGCAGGGGTTCCCTGCGGTCATTGCCCTGCAAAACAGATACACCGCTTTGGGGACTGTTGAGGGGGCTGACTCATCAGGGGAGAGCAGCAGCAGCCAAGTTCATGGCACCATGGGTGGCTCTGCTACACATGAGGGTAGGAAAAAGAGTGGGAGAGCTATAGTGGTAGGGTATTCTATTGTAAGGGGAATAGATAGACGTTTCTGCAGCCACAATCGAGACTCCAGGATGGTATGTTGCCTCCCTGGTGCAAGGGTCAAGGATGTCTCGGAGCGGCTGCAGGACATTTTGGAGGGGGTAGGGTGAACAGCCAGTTGTCATGGTGCATATAGGTACCAATGATATCGGTACAAAACAGGATGAGGTCCTACAAGCTGAATTTAGGAAGCTAGGAGTTAAATTAAAAAGTAGGACCTCAAAGGTAGTAATCTCAGGATTGCGACCAGTGCCATGTGCTAGTCAGAGTAGGAATCGCAGGATAGCTCAGATGAATATGTGGCTTGAGGAGTGGTGCAGAAGGGAGGGATTCAAATTCCTGGGACATTGGAACCGGTTCTGGGGGAGGTGGGACCAGTACAAACCAGACGGTCTGCACCTGGGCAGGACCGGAACCAATGTCCTCGGGGGAGTGTTTGCTAGTGCTGTTGGGGAGAGGTTAAACTAATAAGGCAGGGGGATGGAAACCTATGCAGGGAGACAGAGAGAAGTAGAATGCGGGCAGAAGCAAAAGAAAGAAAGAAGAAAAGTAAAAGTGGAGGGCAGAGAAACCCAAGGCAAAAATCAAAAAGGACCACATTACAACAAAATTCTAAAGGGGCAAAGTGTATTAAAAAGACAAGCCTGAAGGCTCTGTACCTCAATGCGAGGAGTATTGGTAATAAAGTGGACGAATTAACTGCGCAGGCAACAAGTGGCATACAAATTGGCCAGAAATAGCAGCGAACCCGGGGACTGGGAGAAATTTAGAACTCAGCAGAGGAGGACAAAGGGTTTGATTAGGGCAGGGAAAATGGAGTACGAGAAGAAGCTTGCAGGGAACATTAAGACGGATTCCAAAAGTTTCTATAGATATGTAAAGAGAAAAAGGTTAGTAAAGACAAACGTAGGTCCCCTGCAGTCAGAATCAGGGGAAGTCATAACGGGG
This sequence comes from Pristiophorus japonicus, assembly GCF_044704955.1. Classification (NCBI taxonomy): domain Eukaryota; kingdom Metazoa; phylum Chordata; class Chondrichthyes; family Pristiophoridae; genus Pristiophorus; species Pristiophorus japonicus. Next base: position 129,844,542 of record NC_091985.1, read on the forward strand.
AACAAAGAAATGGCAGACCAATTGAACAAGTACTTTGGTTCGGTATTCACTAAGGAGGACACAAACAACCTTCCGGATATAAAAGGGGTCAGAGGATGTAGTAAGGAGGAGGAACTGAGGGAAATCCTTATTAGTCGGGAAATTGTGTTGGGGAAATTGATGGGATTGAAGGCCGATAAATACCCAGGGCCTGATGGACTGCATCCCAGAGTACTTAAGGAGGTGGCCTTGGAAATAGCGGATGCATTGACAGTCATTTTCCAACATTCCATTGACTCTGGATCAGTTCCTATCAAGTGGAGGGTAGCCAATGATCCTTAATAATTGATTCCATCATTTTACCCACTACTGAGGTCAGGCTGACCGGTCTATAATTCCCTGCTTTCTCTCTCCCTCCTTTTTTAAAAAGTGGGGTTACATTGGCTACCCTCCACTCGATAGGAACTGATCCAGAGTCAATGGAATGTTGGAAAATGACTGTCAATGCATCCGCTATTTCCAAGGCCACCTCCTTAAGTACTCTGGGATGCAGTCCATCAGGCCCTGGGTATTTATCGGCCTTCAATCCCATCAATTTCCCCAACACAATTTCCCGACTAATAAGGATTTCCCTCAGTTCCTCCTCCTTACTAGACCTTCTGACCACTTTTATATCCAGAAGGTTGTTTGTGTCCTCCTTAGTGAATACTGAACCAAAGTACTTGTTCAATTGGTCTGCCATTTCTTTGTTCCCCGTTATGACTTCCCCTGATTCTGACTGCAGGGGACCTACGTTTGTCTTTACTAACCTTTTTCTCTTTACATACCTATAGAAACTTTTGCAATCCGCCTTAATGTTCCCTGCAAGCTTCTTCTCGTACTCCATTTTCCCTGCCCTAATCAAACCCTTTGTCCTCCTCTGCTGAGTTCTAAATTTCTCCCAGTCCCCAGGTTCGCTTCTATTTCTGGCCAATTTGTATGCCATTTCCTTGGCTTTAATACTATCCCTGATTTCCCTAGATAGCCACGGTTGAGCCACCTTCCCTTTTTTATTTTTACGCCAGACAGGAATGTACAATTGTTGTAATTCATCCATGCGGTCTCTAAATGTCTGCCATTGCCCATCCACAGTCAACCCCTTAAGTATCATTAGCCAATCTATCTTAGCCAATTCATGCCTCATACCTTCAAAGTTACCCTTATTTAAGTTCTGGACCATGGTCTCTGAATTAACTGTTTCATTCTCCATCCTAATGCAGAATTCCACCATATTATGGTCACTCTTCCCCAAGGGGCCTCGCACAATGAGATTGCTAATTAATCCTCTCTCATTACACAACACCCAGTCTAAGATGGCCTCCCCCCTAGTTGGTTCCTCGACATAAAACAGAGAGACAGACTATTATCTGAATGGTGACAGATTAGGAAAAGGAGAGGTGCAACGAGACCTGGGTGTCATGGTACATCAGTCATTGAAGGTTGGCATGCAGGTACAGCAGGCGGTTAAGAAAGCAAATGGCATGTTGGCCTTCATAGCGAGGGGATTTGAGTACAGCGGCAGGGAGGTGTTGCTACAGTTGTACAGGGCCTTGGTGAGGCCACACCTGGAGTATTGTGTACAGTTTTGGTCTCCTAACTTGAGGAAGGACATTCTTGCTATTGAGGGAGTGCAGCGAAGGTTCACCAGACTGATTCCCGGGATGGTGGGACTGACCTATCAAGAAAGACTGGATCAACTGGGCTTGTATTCACTGGAGTTCAGAAGAATGAGAGGGGACCTCATAGAAACGTTTAAAATTCTGACGGGTTTAGACAGGTTGGATGCAGGAAGAATGTTCCCAATATTGGGCAAGTCCAGAACCAGGGGTCACAGTCTAAGGATAAGGGGTTAGCCATTTAGGACCGAGATGAGGAGAAACTTCTTCACCCAGAGAGTGGTGAACCTGTGGAATTCTCTACCACAGAAAGTAGTTGAGGCCAATTCACTAAATATATTCAAAAGGGAGTTAGATGAAATCCTTACTACTAGGGGGATCAAGGGGTATGGCGAGAAAGCAGGAAGGGGATACTGAATTTGCATGTTCAGCCATGAACTCATTGAATGGCGGTGCAGGCTAGAAGGGCCGAATGGCCTACTCCTGCACCTATTTTCTATGTTTCTACGTTTCTATGTTTCTTAACGAATATGATATAATTGGCATCACGACGACATGGCTCCAGGGTGACCTAGGCTGGGAACTCAACATCCAGGGATATTCAACATTCAGGAAGGATAGACAGAAAGGAAAAGGAGTTGGTGTAGCGTTGCTGGTTAAAGAGGAAATTAACACAATAGTAAGGAAGGACATTAGCTTGGATGATGTGGAATCTGTATGGGTGGAGCTGCAGAATACCAAAGGGCAGAAAACACTAGTGGGTTTTGTGTACAGACCACCAAACAGTAGTAGTTGGGGACAGCATCAAACAAGAACTGAGGGATGCGTGCAATGAAGGTACAGCAGTTATCATGGGCGACTTTAATCTACATATAGATTGGGCTAACCAAACTGGTAACAAGGCGGTGGAGGAGGATTTCCTGGAGTGTATTTGGGATGGTTTTCTAGACCAATATGTCGAGGAACCAACTAGAGGGCTAGCCATCCTAGACTGGGTGATGTGTAATGAGAAAGGACTAATTAGCAATCTTGTAGTGCGAGGCTCCTTGGGGAAGAGTGACCATAATAAGGTAGAATTCTTTATTAAGATGGAGAGTGACACAGTTAATTCAGAGACTAGGGTCCTGAACTTGAGGAAAGGTAACTTTGATGGTGTGAGACGTGAATTGGCTAGAATAGACTGGCGAATTATACTTAAAGGGTTGACGGTGGATAAACAATGGCAAACATTTAAAGATCACATGGATGAACTTCAACAATTTTACATACCTGTCTGGAGTAAAAATAAAACGGAGAAGGTGGCTCAATCGTGGCTAACAAGGGAAATTAAGGATAGTGTTAAATCCAAGAAAGAGCATATAAATTGGCCAGAAAAAGCAGCAAAACTGAGGACTGGGAGAAATTTAGAATCCAGCAGAAGAGGACAAAGTGTTTAATTAGGAGGGAGAAAATAGAGTATGAGAGGAAGCTTGCTGGGAACATAAAAACTGACTGCAAAAGCTTCGCTAGATATGTGAAGAGAAAAAGATTAGTGAAGACAAACGTAGGTCCCTTGCAGTCAGATTCAGGTGAATTTATAATGGGGAACAAAGAAATGGCAGACCAGTTGAACAAATACTTTGGTTGTGTCTTCACAAAAGAAGACACAAATAACCTTCCGGAAATATGAGGGAACCGAGGGTCTAGTGAGAAGGAGGAACTGAAGGAAATCCTTATTAGGCAGGAAATTGTGTTTGGGAAATTGATGGGATTGAAGGCCGATAAATCCCCAAGGCCTGATAGTCTGCATCCCTAGAAATAGTGGATGCATTGGTGATCATTTTTCAACAGTCTTATCGACTCTGGATCAGTTCCTATGGGCTGGAGGGTAGCTAATGTAACACCACTTTTTTAAAAAGGAGGGAGAGAGAAAACGGGTAATTATAGACCGGTTAGCCTGACGTCAGTAGTGGGGAAAATGTTGGAATCAATTATTAAAGATGAAATAGCAGCGCATTTGGAAAGTAGTGACAGGATCGGTCCAAGTCAGCATGGATTTATGAAAGGGAAATCATGCATGACAAATCTTCTAGAATTTTTTGAGGATGTAAGTAGTAGAGTGGACAAGGGAGAACCAGTGGATGTGATGTATTTGGACTTTCAAAAGGCTTTTGACAAGGTCCCACACAAGAGATTGGTGTGCAAAATTAAAGCACATGGTATTGGGGGTAATGTACCTACGCAGATAGAGAACTGGTTGGCAGACAGGAAGCAGGGAGTCGGGATAAATGGTTCCTTTTCAGAATGGCAGGCACGACTAGTGGGGTACCACAAGGCTCAGTGCTCGGACCCCAGCTATTTACAATATACATTAATGATTTGGATGAGGGAATTGAGTGTAATATCTCCAAGTTTGCAGATGACACTAAGCTGGGTCGCAGTGTGAGCTGTGAGGAGGATGCTAAAAGGCTGCAGGGTGACTTGGACAGGTTAGGTGAATGGGCAAATGCGTGGCAGATGCAGTATAATGTAGATAAATGTGAAATTATCCACTTTGGTGGAAAAAACATGAAGGCAGAATATTATCTGAATGGCGGCAGATTAGGAAAAGGGGACGTGCAGCGAGACCTGGGTGTCATGGTACATCAGTCATTGAAATTTGGCATGCAGGTTCAGCAGGCGGTGAAGAAGGCAAATGGTATGTTGGCCTTCATAGCAAGGGGATTTGAGTATAGGAGCAGGGAGGTCTTACTGCAGTTGTACACGGCCTTAGTGAGACCTCACCTGGAATATTGTGTTCAGTTTTGGTCTCCTAATCTGAGGAAGGACGTTCTTGTTATTGAGGGAATGCAGTGAAGGTTCACCAGACTGATTCCCGGGATGGCAGGACTGACATATGAGGAGAGACTGGATCGACTGGGCCTGTATTCACTGGAGTTTAGAAGGATGAGAGGGGATCTCATAGAAACATATAAAATTCTGACGGGACTGGACAGGTTAGATGAAGGAAGAATATTCCCGATGTTGGGAAGCCCAGAAGCAGGGGACATAGACTTTGGATAAGGGGTAAGCCATTTAGGACTGAGATGAGGAGAAACTTCTTCACTCAGAGAGTAGTTAACCTGTGGAATTCCCTGCCGCAGAGAGTTGTTGATGCCAGTTCATTGGATATGTTCAAGGGGGAGTTAGATATGGCCCTTACGGCTAAAGGGATTAAGGGGTACAGAGAGAAAGCAGGGTGCTGAGGTGAATGATCAGCCATGATCATATTGAATGGTGGTGCAGGCTCGAAGGGCCGAATGGCCTACTTCTGCACCTATTTTCTATGTGTCTATGTTTAAAATTCTCATCTGTTTTTTCAAATCCCTCCGTGGCCTCGTCCCCTCCCTTCCTCTGTTACCTCCTCCAGCCCTACATCCCTCCGAGATCTCTGCGCTCCTCCAATTCTGGCCTCTCGAGCACTCCCGATTTTAATTGTTGCACTGTTGGCGGCCGTGCCTTCAGCTGCTTTGAAGAAATAGGATATGAGGGAGGAAGAAATTGAGCTTTGTCGCGATTATTCTCCAGGCAGAAAACTGGGGCAGAAAGGACAAATTCTGGGGTGGTCGCGTTTCATGCCCGCTCTGCGCCGGTGCTAGCAATTTTCCTGGCATCTCTGCCAGCTACCGGAAACAGGCGTTAGGCTTCTTGAATATGTTAATGAGGGTCCGCGCGCATGTTTACGGTGCTGAAATTGGTCGGTGCTAAGTGAAGGAGGCATGCACCATTTAGTTGTTTGGTTGCTAATGCAGCCGATTCAGTGGGCCGCAAAGGGATCACCGAGGCCGCCACCTAAAAGTAAGTGTATTTTTTTAAACTTGAATATGGAGGCATTGGAGAAGGTGCAAAAAAAGATTTACAAGGATGATACCAGAACTGAGAGGTTATACCTATCAGGAAAGATTGAAAAGTGAAGGCTGAGGGGTGTCCTGATACAGGTCTTTAAAGTTATGAAAGGTTTGGATAGGGTAGACGTAGAGAAAATATTTCCACTTGTGGGGTAGTCCAAAACTAGGGACCATAAATATAAGATAGTCACCAATAAATCCAATAGGGAATTCAGGAGAAACTTCTTTACCCAAAGAGTGGTTAGTATGTGGAACTCGCTACCACAGGGAGTGGTTGAGGTGAATAGCATTGATGTATTTAAGGGGAAGCTAGATAAACACACGAGGGAGAAAATAATAGAAGGATGTGTTGATGGGGTTTGATGAAGAATGAGGCTTGTGTGGAGCATAAATACCAGCATAGACCTGTTGGGCCGAATGGCCTGTTTTTGTGCTGTAACTCGATGTAACTTGCCTTTATGTGGAGGTTGAGAGAACAGGTGTGTGCCCCCCCAGATCCATAGCACTACTGCTGGCCCGTTCTCATCCCCCCCCCCCACCACCTCCGCCTCCGCCCCCCCCCCCCCCCGCCCCGCCACCACACACACACAGTCTTTCACTTTCATTCACAGTTATTGTTGATGAGAAAATAATTTCTTCTGTGGCCACAAATGATCCTGCATGAAATAGTTAGCCTTCAAGTTCATGTTAAGGATGTTATAGAAAATGTGCTCAAAAGCTTGCAAACCAAATTCAGTATTCAAAGGGTTAAAAACTGAATAGTCAAAATACAGAAGTGCGTGATTTTGTTTCTGACCTTAATCATCAGGGGTAAACGCAAAGGGCGATGGTTAAGCTCTCTCCAAGGCTGAGACCACCACGAAAGCAGAATACCCTCCCCTCCCCCTTCCAAACCACAATCTATGACTTTGGATATATTTAAAACTGCCATGTCTTCAATTTTAACAAAAGTTGATCATTAAAAGGGGCATGACTTTCAGGAAAAATCTCTGATTTTTGGGGGGAATGAGAAGAGCCTCATGGTGTTGTCACAAGGTATAGTTTGATATGATTTATATCCTTGTATTAAGTGTGTCAACTGTAGCTCAGTGGGTAGAACACGTGCCTCTGAGTCAGAAGGTTGTGGGTTTAAATCCCATTCCAGAGACAAAAATCTAGGCTGACACTCAGAGGTGCTGTCTTTTGCTAAACTGAGGCCCTGTCTGCTCTCTCTGGTGGATGTGAAAGATCCCATGGCACTATTTTGAAGTAAGAGCAGCAAAGTTGTCCCCAGTGTCCTGGCCACTATTTAGTCCTCAATTAACATCACTTTAAAAAAAACAGATTATCTGGTCATTATCACATTGCTGTTTTTGGGACTTTGCTGTGAAAATTGGCTGCCGTGTTACCTGCATTACAACAATGAAAAAATATCACCAACGATGTCGCCGGAAGATCTGACAAATCCCCTGGGAGGATGGACGCACCAACATCAGCGTCCTCGTCCAGCCCAGCATTGAAGCACTGACCACACTCGATCAGCTCCGCTGGGCAGGCCACATAGTTCGCATGTCAGACACGAGACTCCCAAAGCAAGTGCTCTACTCAGAACTCCTTCATGGCAAATGAACCAAAGGTGGGCAGAGGAAACTTTACAAAGACACCCTTAAAACCTCCCTGATAAAATGCGACATCCCCACTGACACCTGGGAGTCCCTGGCCAAAGACCACCCTAAGTGGAGGAATTGCGTCCGGGAGGGTGCTAGAGCACCTCGAGTCTCAATGCCGAGAGTATGCAGAAACCAAGCGCAGGCAGCGGAAAGAGCGTGCGGCAAACCAGTCCCACCCACCCCTTCCCTCAATGACTATCTGTCCCACCTGTGACAAAGTCTGTGGCTCTCGTATTGGACTGTTCAGCCACCAAAGAACTCACTTCAGGAGTGGAAGCAAGTCTTCCTCGATTCCGAGGGACTGTCTATGATGATGATGATGATGATTACAACAATGACTACACTCTAAAACTATTTCATTGTATGTAAAGTGCTTTGGAATGTCATGAAAGGTGCTATATAAATGCAAGTCATTCTTTATTGAGCATTTGCAAACAAACAAGAAAGAACATTTGCCAAACAGTTTTTGTGAAGAGAGTGTTTCTTTGAAATCAACCTATATCTTGTATTTTAAACTTAATTTTAGATTCTAAACTTTATTAGTCTCCTCCTTGAACATCCTTCCACAGTCCACCTCTGTGGTACTGGTTTCGTTCTGTCCCACGCCTACTTGTTATACTGCAAACATTATACTGTCTCAAATAGTTCCTCCCCCTCTGCCCCACGGTCATCTCTGGTGTATCTCAAGGTTCCATCGTTGACCTCCTTCTCTTCATCATTTACACGTTACACCTTGGCAAGGTTATTTGGAAGAATTGGTTTCAACTTTCACACACAGGTTAATGACACCCAGTCTCCCTCACTATCTTCCACCAATCTCACGGCTGTTGCCATTGTTTGCAACTGTGCATCTGACATTGAGACTTTAAAGAGCCAAAACTTTCCCCAGCCTAGTGTCATTAAAACCACAGCCATCCTTTTTTCACTTTTCTCGAAGGCCTATGCACCTCCAGCCTCCATTCCATCTACCTCTCCAGTCGTTACAATAAGCTAAGTCTATATTGACAACCCTGAGATCAGCTTCCTGCCCCTTGTCCGATCCAGCACCAAAATTACTTTCATTTTATCTCCACACCATTGACCACCTTATCTCCTCCAGCACCAAAACGGGGAAGCATTGCTGAGTGTCCTGACCCTTGGATGGGAAACTGCTAAGAGGAAAAAAAATGGACCCAGAATTTCCTGAAACGACATAACTGGAGAGTTACTCCGAAGGGTGGGAAAGTGGAATTGGCTCGAGGGGTGTATGGCCTACTCCTGCTCCTAATTTCTACGTTCTAAAACCCTAATCCCTCACGGCTGGAAATCTCCAATGCTTTCCATGACAGCCTCTCCAATTCCACCCATGAATTGAACATGGAGAATGGCCCAAGTTCTCAGGCTATGCCGTTTCAGGAAATTCCGAGTTCATCTTTCTTTTTCATAATGGTTTCCCATTCAAGGGTCAGGGTACTCTGAAATCCTTTTCATTTGTAGACGCACATTTGACGTGAGCACAAGGTAGCACGCACAATGGAATGTCAAAGCTTGATACATAGAAACATAGAAACATAGAAAATAGGTGCAGGAGCAGGCCATTCAGCCCTTCTAGCCTGCACCGCCATTCAATGAGTTCATGGCTGAACATGAAACTTCAGTACCCCCTTCCTGCTTTCACGCCATACCCCTTGATCCCCCGAGTAGTAAGGACTTCATCTAACTCCCTTTTGAATATATTTAGTGAATTGGCCTCAACTACTTTCTGTGGTAGAGAATTCCACAGGTTCACCACTCTCTGGGTGAAGAAGTTTCTCCTTATCTCGGTCCTAAATGGCTTACCCCTTATCCTTAGACTGTGACCCCTGGTTCTGGACTTCCCCAACATTGGGAACATTCTTCCTGCATCCAACCTGTCCAAACCCGTCAGAATTTTAAACGTTTCTATGAGGTCCCCTCTCATTCTTCTGAACTCCAGTGAATACAAGCCCAGTTGATCCAATCTTTCTTGATAGGTCAGTCCCACCATCCCGGGAATCAGTCTGGTGAATCTTCGCTGCACTCCCTCAATAGCAAGAATGTCCTTCCTCAAGTTAGGAGACCAAAACCATAGATGCAAACTTGATCTGAAGGAAACAGTTTAGTTTAACCTGATGGCTTTTAAAAAACTAACAATAGCAATCCATTTATAGTATTGATAGATTTATTACTGTACTGACTGTCCCCAAGGGCCCTCTGGTGTGGCCTCCAACCACTAATGCTTTCCTCCCACCCTTTGGCCAAGCTGTCCATATGGCTTGCCGCCCGGCAGGAAACAGAGCTAAAGAAGAGGTCCTCCCATTAACCTGGGCAGAGCCTCATGCATTCCGGGTTTGGCCGGATTCCTTGGCCGTTTTTGGCCTCCCTCTGCACCCTCCCCATAAATATCGGGGCTTCTGTCTCCTTTCTAGAATCATGGCTGTGCCCATCTGCTTTTTTTTAACCTAACATTTATTTTCTTTCAGAAGCAGAAAGTGCAGGCTTAAAAAACAATGACATTGAGGCTTCTGAAGTCCTACAGTTTGAGGCTACACAATAAATTGCAATGTAGTAGATTGAGCTTATTGTGGGTACAGGTATAAAGCACAACTTGCAGAACCGAATGTTTAAAAAAAACAACATTCTATAAAGGCAGGGGGATGGGGGTTGGGACCTACACATTATTTAAGAACATAAGAACATAAGAAATAGGAGCAGGAGTAGGCAATATGGCCCCTCGAGCCTGCTCCGCCATTTAATAAGATCATGGCTGATCTGATCTTGGGCTCAGCTCCACTTCCCTGCCCACTCCCCATAATCCTTCACTCCCTTATCATTCAAAAATCTGTCTATCTCCACCTTAAATATATTCAATATGTTTATTTTAAAGATGGAGCGAGACCGAAGAAGGTGTCTCCCAGAGCAATCTTGCTGCTCTTGCTATAAATGGAGGGAACAGCTATTAAATTTAGTTGACAGTTCTTTCCAAACCATCCACCAACTATCCTTCCTCTAACTTGTCAATGCCGGGGTCCCTCAGAAATTGTGCTCGCTGTCTGTTCAAGGCTTGTGGAGCGCCAAGTGTTGCCCATGTTTTCAATTTGGATTCCTGGAGAATTCTTTTCTTAAAGGAACATCCTGAAAACTTGCACATAAAACTATGAGTGCAAATATGTATCTATCAGCAGCCCTTCCAGTCTGGTTAAAGGCATTTTAGAAAATGCAATCCAAAATATTTAATGCAGCACATTGTGCAGAAAGAGAGTGAACTAAAAAACAAGGGCATTCTTCAATTTGGAGTCATGGCCCCTGAGATTCCTCTGTAGCAGAAAAGTCTTAAATTCCTTGACTATTCAAAATAATTGCTTCATGTGGAAAATATGTGCTAAAATAAACCTTTTTCAGGAAGAGATCCATTTGTTAGCTTTTTTTTAATAAAATAATTTTTCCTTGCAACCGAAGTGTTGGTTCTTGTCTCCCTTTCAGTCTGTAATTTTTCTGCGCTGTCTCCCACAATGTGCTCCATCAATGTCGAAGTTCCTTACGTTCATCTCTTTTATTTTGTCCTCTACCTCCTTTCATCATGTTAGGCTCGGAATGACTGTTGGTGTTTTTTTATATTCCTTTTGGGTCAGGCAGATGTTTGACACATGTGACAAACCTACCATCATGTTTCAGAGTCTCCAAACCAAACTCTGGGGAAATCTGGGGTTCCTCTTTGCTCAATACAGAGTGCATGCTCTCCCAGTAGGAGACACGGCCGACTTATCTAAATCCAGATAGATTGGGCTCGGGGTGGCAGTGCCAAGGATTGGAGACCCTTAAGTGTGTGAGGGGATAGTGCTGGGCTCCAAGGGTTAGATTATGAGGAGAGATTGCATAAACTAGGTTTGTATTCCCTGGAATATCGAAGGTTAAGGTGCTTTGATTGAGTGTTTTAGGATTTTGAAGGGAATTGACAGAGTAGATAGAGAGAAACTTTTTCTGCTGATGGGGGAGTCTAGGACAAGGGGACACAACCCTAAAATCAGAGCTGGGCCATTCAGGAGAGAAGTTAGGAAATACTTCTTCCTGCAAAGCAGCTCAATTAATAATTCTAAATCTGAGGTCGATAGACTTTTGCTAGCCAAGGGTATAAAAGGATGCGGAGCCAAGGCAGGTGGATGGGGTTAAGATACAGATCAGCTCATTGGATGGTGGAATAGGCTTGAGGGGTTAAATAGCCTACTCTTGTTCCTATGTTCCTATGGCGTTTGAACAACTTAAACCATGAGTTGATTAGTACAAAACATGGCTGCGCTTTCCACTGCTTACCCAGCTAGGAGCTCCCTACCCATCAGTATCATTGCTTTCAATGCTAGCTAGTGCCAAGTATAAGAAAACTCCTGACCCCCAGTGATAGGACGTCCCTCTAGTCTCCACTAGAGAGCCAGACTGGGTGGTCGGTCATCTCCATATCCTCAAGAAGTTCTGACATGCCTGGCTCAGGTATCAGATTTTTGGGTTTACCACAGAGAGTTGACTTAGTTCTGAACTTCTATTGCCAGCTGTGTCATTTTAGAGCCACCTGACCCTAAAGAAACCCTGTCTACTTTTCCCTGAGAACCTGAGTGAATCCATGCCTAGTACATTTATATGACGTTGTTCTGTTTCCTACAGGGCAAACATGTTAATCATTTATCTGCTAACTTCACCAACAGTAATTTCCAATCTGTAGCCTTTTGTTTAACTTAATGCATTTTTCTTTCTGTTTTTTTGGAGAAACTTTCATTAATTTTTCTCAGCATTCGGATACGGCTTTTGTACGGGAGAATATGCAAATATGTATGACAGAATACGGAAGAGTATGCGAAAAGCAATTGCAACTTTTGAGGCTCTGCTTAACAACATGATTGGCAATAGCACTGTTGCTGAGCATATTCTGCAGTTCTAAAATCACTGCAATATTTTGTACCCAGGACTAGAAAAAGGCATTAGGCCACAATGGTATGGCTGGAACACCAAAACATAATTTGCAGCCCCTATGAGCCTTTCAGGCAGTGAGTTCCAGACCCCCACCAGCCTCTGGGTGAAGAAATTTCCCCTCTAAACCGTTACTAATTACTTTAAATCTATGCACCCTGGTTATTGACCCCTCTGCTAAGGGAAATAGGTCCTTCCTATCCACTCTATCTAGGTCACTCATAATTTTATACACTTCAATAAGATCTCCCCTCAGCCTCCTCTGTTCCAAAGAAAACAAACCCAACCTATTCAATCTTTCCTCATAGCTAAAATTCTCCAGTCTGGGCATTATCCTCGTAAATCTCCTCTGTACCCTCTCTAATGCAATCACATCTTTCCTGCAATGTGGTGACCAGAACTGCATGCAGTATTCTAGCTGTGGCCTAAGTAGTGTTTTATACAGTATTCTATACTTAGGCTACTAAAGGCAAGCATGCCTTCTTAATTATTCACCTCACCTGCTACCTTCAGGGATCTGTGGACTTGCACTCTAAGGTCCCTTCTGACTCTCCCTGCTCATTGGGAACTTTATGAAGTCTATTCTACGGGCATACAGAGCCTTTGTGACATGGCGAATGCAGCGATGTGCAGCGTATTGGGAGATGCTGCATATGTCTCCTGCTGTTACCTAGAAGGAGCCGGAGGCATAGAAGGCCAACGCCACAGTCACCTTCACTGCAACGGCAACGCAGTCCTGTTGGCACTGGAAGGCTGTAGTTCTGCCTGTAGAAGATGGCATATCTCTGTCAGCATTTTCTTTCAGAAGCGCCGCCTTCTCACACACTGCTCCTCAGAGAACTGGAGGAGTGAACATTGGTGCCTGTAAACCCGTGGGGGGTAAGGCCTCTTCCCTAGACGTCCAGTGGAGATAGGTTTTAAGGATCGTCCCCAAGAAGGAAAGGGCCTAACTCCTGTTTCAGGCACCTATTCTTCAGCCTTTACCGATATGGAGGCAGGGCACTTCCAATGCAGAATGTGCACACACGCCATCGGCCATATTGGACGCTTAAGCACCTGTAAAACGAGTGCGGTGTCAGTGAATTTCAAGGCTGTTAAGTTTTGTCCTTTTCCACTGTGGAGTCAATTTGATGCTGCAGTAAAATTAGGGTACATTGCTGTGTGCTATTATTTTATGGGGTTGACAGGTTGAATGGCCTTCCTCTGTCCTGTACCATTCTATGATTTGAAGCCCAAGCTCTTACTGTATGAATGCTTAACATATTCATGAGTTAATGCCTGAAATTAAACAAAAGTGGGCAGAGGGATTTAACACCTTCTTATGAAAGTCGCCAGCTGGACCAAACCCACAACATAACAAACCCCAGAAAAAGGCTGTCAATCTTTTGGGAGTGTTTACTCATTCAGTAACCTTGTCCAGGATCAATAGTATCATTTCCTCTCAAAACAAACAAGACATTTCTCTTTGATGCTATTGAAGTGGGTGTCATTTTGGTTTTTACTATTTATTTTTTTCCCCAACGCCACTCTTACACTGACACAGTCCACACTATAATACCTTCGATTTGCAATCAGCCAGCTTTTGAAGTCAGCAGATCCCCTGTCTGATATCATGGAAATGTTACTAATAGTTGTACCAGTTGCTGAGTGTTCCTATAACTTCCTGTATTATATAAGGAAAAATGCTGATATATATATGAGAGACAGCAATCAACTTAAGGAAAGTTTGCAACCCAAAGAGATATGACAGACAAAGTGAGAGAGAAGAAATGAGTTAATGTTCCATTAATAGCCCATTAACAGGACGGATTGATTTTAAAACTAGATTATTGCATAGTTTGTGAAACAGAACAGAGAATGTGGATGAAGCCAGGAATTAGCAAGTGGACAATCTGGAATAGTTTGGCATATATGGCAAGGTGCATCAATCCCATTTTGCAGTAACTATTGTTTTTTTTTACAATGTTTAGCAGAATATCAAAATATGATTATTTTCAGATTTTTCTTGTTTTTGCTTTCACTGAGCATGTTGGAGAAAATACATGAAAAATCTTTCACGGAAATAGAGTAAAATAATATATTATCTCCAACCAAAATCTCATCAAAATCTGGGAACATGAAAACACAGGAAGCTTAATTCACAGGGACTTGAATTTCAAATGAGGTTTCGAGCTCAACTTTTAGCTCCATGTTGACTCGCTACCTAAATGGAGCTCCTGTTAATTTATTAAAATTGTGGGAATCAACAGCTTTCGAAGAATGGGATTCTGTTAATGGGTCATTAACTAAAGGGGGAAAAGCAGCATTGTCTTGTTTGTCATTAAAAGAGGAATTTTACTCATTAGTTCAGCTCCACTTTTACCTTCACACTTCACACATTCACAATTCTTCAATTTTGCAGTTGTAAACTCACTCACTTATTGAGCTGTTGTGTTGAACTTACCTCTTTCTCCACCCTGTGGAAATGATCGCTTGCTTTTCTGCACAGCTGCAGTTTGAGGTCTTGTTTCTCCAAAAGCTTCAGTTCCCCTATTTGTGTCTCTGCTGGCAGTTCTTCCACCACTGTTGGAATACACATTTCTTGCTTTTAGTTTTGTGGTTTGCCACCTCGGACCTCCCTCTCCCTCAATCCCCATCTTCACAATGGACTATAAACGTGAGGAACTCATTGACTGCTTTGTTTCCAAAATCTCGATGTGACTGACCCTCATCTTCCAGTTCTCCTACTCTCCATCAAACCAAGCCCTCACTCAACTTGGCCTCAAGTTCTCAATATCTTCCCTCGCTCCTCAACACACTCATCTTGTCCATGGAGCCTACTACCTGCTCTTTGCCCCTTTCCCATCCCAGCTCTTAGATCACCCAACTTCACTTCCTCAGCCCCATGATTGCTATCAGAATCAACCTGACTCTATCTCCATTACTGTCCCCATCTCCTACAAGCATACCTTTTTCACTTACTTCCACAGTAACTATTGTCCCCATTTCTTGCAAGATTGTCGTTATCGATTTTATCCTCGAGACCCATCATTAACCATTTCACTACCATGATGCGAGACAAGGTTGTAAAGTTTCCCTTTAAGGAAACAGCCTCAGAAATGCAGACCAGTCAACAATATTGAATAAATAGTACCTTAATATTGAGTAATAAGATGAATTACAATCTTAATTAAAGGCTCTGTAAATCTTTGATTTTACAAGATACCTAAAGACCACGACTGAAACTAGATTATTATCCAAGCCAAATCTTTGTGTGATAATTGATTCCCAGAACTGCTCTCCAAGATAATAACAACTTACATTTATATTGCGCCTTTGACGTAGTAAAATGTCCCAAGGCGCTTCTCAGGAGTGTTATCGAACAAAATTTGACACCGAGCCACATAAGGAGATATTAGGACAGATGACCAAAAGCTTTGCCAAAGAGGTAGGTTTTAAGAAGCATCTTGAAGGAGAAGAGAGAGATAGAGAGGTGGAGAGGTTTAGTGAAGGAATTCCAGAGCTTAGGGCCCAGGCAGCTGAAGGCACGGCAACCAATGGTGGAGTGGTTGAAATCGGGGCTACGCAAGAGGCCAGAATTAGAGCAGTGCGGATATCTTGGAGGGTTGTAGGGCTGGAGGAGGTTACAGAGATAGGGAGGGAGGAGGAGACCACGGAGGGATCTTCAAAAGATATTTAATAAAGTGAGGTTAATCCACAATCGGGCAGATTGTACATGAAACTGTCAGTTGACAAGAAGTCCTTTACCTTTACCCGTTTTGTTGGTTACAATATTCAGTGACAGGAGACTGACATCTTCCTTTAGGCCCAAAATTTTCCAACATGCTTCAATTACTTTAGCAACCGTTGAATCCTTCGGGACCTTCAGCCGCAGTTTATGCTGAAAAGCTGTGGAGAAAAAAAAGGGACAAATGAAAGGATGAAGTAAACCTAAAACATGGAATTTACCAACAGAGGCTTCTTGCTTCAAACTAATGGATGGGTCCTGGCACATAGATAAGAAATAACAGCACTCACATCTTGCTCCTTGCATAAAAAGAAAATTTGCAAGAATAATTAAAAAAGGAAACACACACAGTGAGTGTATCAGCCTCTGTTTTCGAAAGAGCAGGTGCAAACTCGATGGGCCGAATGACCTGCTTCTATGCTGTACTACTCTATGATTCTGCGATGCTCTTTTTCAATGGAGCGCAGGTCACAATTCCCCACACATCAGGTTCCTGTCATTGCCTATATAATCTAAAAGGAATAGTGACCATAAACAGGTGAGATGCTCACCCACCAAACAGAACCCACCAAATGTTTGGGATTCAGTTTGCTGAGATGATCTGCTCTAGACAGCTTTCTCAGCAATACACAGATACCCCTCATCATAAGAACATAAGAATTAGGAGAAGGAGTAGGCCATATGGCCTCTCGAGCCTGCTCCGCCATTCAACAAAACCATGGCTGATCTTCTACCTCAACTCCACATTCCTGCCCAATCCCTGTATCGTTGATTCCCTTAGAGTTCAAAAATCTATCAAACTCAGCCTTGAATATACTCAATGACTCAGCATCCATAGCTCTCTGGGGCAGAGAATTCCAAAGATTCACAACCCCTGAGTGAAGACATTTCACCTCATCTCAGTCCTAAATGGCTGACTGCTTACCCTGAGACTGTGACCCTGGTGCTAGACTCTCCAGCCAGGGGAAACAGCCTCTTAGATTCTCCCCTTTTAAGCCCTCTCAGAATTTTATATGTTATCACTACTGAAATCTAAATGGCGCTTCATACTCCATGCGTGTCCAGTTACTGTCACACAGGATAGGCTGCAGGATGGTCACATGATCCCTGCACGTCATGAAATGTGGCAGTGTGGTGAAATTGTGCTGCCATATCATGCTGCTTTCACTATTCAGCATGCTGCTCCTGCTGAGCAATGTATCAATCACTTGTTTGATACTTATGTGGGCAGCACACTGGCGGATAGCAAAGGTCTTTCACATATTAGCCTGGATAGAAGCAGAGACAGAAAGTTAAAGGTGATGTTGACTGCCATTGGCAAGTTCATCCTTATGATGCAAGTTGGCTGCAAATTTCTTTGTAGAAGATGCCCTGGGGCTGAAATTCAGTGGCGCAAGAAAGCTGGCGCACCTATGATTCTTTTATGTTCTTACCGCACGGATCCATGATGCGGTCAGATGATCGATTTTCAGGACTTTGACATTTTTTCAAAGTCCCAAAGGAAATCGGTCATAGTGAGGGCAGGACATAGACAGGAAGTTAGGCTGAGGGGCTGAATTTGGGTCGGGATCGGGATTCCGCCGCTGTCAATCAGCAGTGGAGTGATGATGTCACAGCGCGAGTGCGTCACCACGCTCTCTCCCTTCCGTTAAAGGGGAGAGAATCAGGCATTTTAACTCTTCGACCACTGGGCCACCAGGGAGGGTTTCGGCCGAGCCAGCGGCCTGACACCCAAGAGGGGGTGCCAGGCTGCCCGTTGGCAGTCCGGCCGAACCCGTGGGCACTAATTTGCTGGCCGATTGGGAAGTTGGCCGGCAAAAATAAATACATGGCGGCTGCGGCAGTGGACCCTCCTTTTGAAGGGCCGCCATGCTGCTGGGTCGCACACAGTCAGCAGAAGGAGCACGGACAGAGAAAGCTGTCAGGGGCACCGCACGGTGGGGCTACGATTTTTCAACCTGAATTTCGGTCGGTGCATTTTTAAGGTGAGGGAAAGCGCCAGTGCGCATTCTGCTGACTCGTTTGCGGCGGTCATCAGCATCGGGCGGAATCAGGTCCAGGCCAAAAAATCCCCGACCTGAATTTGGGTCGGGCCGGCCAGTTGACCACAAAGCGGAGGCCATGGAATTCCAACGCATGGCCGCCGCAAACGGACAGTAACGGGTCTTTCTGAGACCCTGAATTTTGGCCCCCCCTAACTCTGCAAATGCCTCCCTGTTAACTGGAGCCTGCATAGGCAGGTGCCAGGTAGGTCAGCCAATATAGTTGCAAGCTGTGACATAATGGTAGGTATCAGCATTCTGCTTCTGGTTGCCCTGGTTACCCTGGTATCCCTTCTTTGATCTTTATCCTCAAGCATGAAAACCTTTGAAAGCAAGCACATAGTTACAAAATCGGCCATCCAAAATAATGGCTGTGTCTCTTTAAAAGCAATAATGTTTGCCACCTGCGAAAGCCCATTTTGAATGGGTGGACTTTTCGCTGGTGGGACTGCTGCCCAAGACACGAAAAATCAAGGTTGCGTCACAGTGCTCCAGTTTACTTCGAAGATGTGTGGCAAAGGAGCAAACAACCCCAGCAGGAAAGGTGGTGCAGTTAATGGCACAGTGCACGTTATGAGTTTGGTAAGTCATGCTTTTTATGTCAATGCTTGGCTCCTTCCCATTGTGTGAACTATATCTGCTGATCAGAATTTCAACCCTGTATTGTGCATCTTTGATGTAGATTATTCTAGTTTTGTCAATTAAGGACTGGAAATTAGGCTTTGAATAAGAAGTGGCGTTTATTCACCAAATATGGTGGCTACAATTAGCCTAACTAAAGACCACAATGTTTTCTGTATAATTATATTTTGAGTAGAATCAGATAAATATCTGACTGAGTTTAGGGCTTCATACCAGAAACATACCATTTGCTCTATTAATAAACAGCAAGACCAGATTAAAAATTAATACATGTTACCGTTCACTGATAAATTGACCAAGTCAGACTTTTTCAATCTTTTTTCTTCCAGTGGTTTATCTTCCCTGGAAAAGAAAACATAAGACACACAATGAACTAATATGTAGATCGGCAAAAATATGAGGGAGTGGTTCGATGGTTAATGCATCACCTGGAATAGTCTGAAGCGATACAGACCAGGAAGGTCTCAGAATCGATCCCTGATCTGTTTTGACCTAACTGATCTCACTTAGAGACAATACAATTGCAGCTGGATTTTTGGATTGTTTGCGACCCGGGTTTTGCCGGGTTTTGACCCTCCACGGCGAAAAATAGGGCGGTGAGGTTTTTTGTGTCCAGATGCGTCGGGTTTTGTGGCGGCGCTTAGAAGCACCGCCGGGGAGAGCTGCACCGGGTGTGCAACAGCCCTCCTTGTGACACCGGCAGAAGTTTCGAGAAACACCCGACCCGTACGCCCCGAAACACACCCTGCGATGACCGCCAGGGAAAACACAGCGGTGCAGCCCTGTCAGCGGGAGTGAGGTGGATAAACTGCAAAAAAGGCAAGTTCCAGTTTTTATTCTTTTATTTTTTTGGAGCGATTTGTGTCGTAAGGGTGCTGGCAATGTTTTTTGAATGTTTTTCTGAATTTCTTTTGGGGGAGCGGGGGGGGGGGGGGATACTTCCCTTCCCCAGGCCTCTCTCGGAGCGCTCCCGGCTCCGCACTTTAGTTGGCGAGGTTCCCGCTTTTGCGCCGCAAAAGTCGTACAACGTCTCCCTTTCCACTGCAGGCCCAAGTGACATAAGTTGCTCCACACAGCGCAAACCATAATCGGGCGTCAAATTTTCCGACCCGCCTTCGTTTTCGCCTCGAAAATGGGAAAGCCGAAAATCCAGCCCATTGTGTTCACATCCGTGAGCCATAGAGGGGAAATCATCCTGAGCACTGCGTAGTAACCCTTATTGCAAAGTGTAGGTGTTGGGTGGGAACACAGTTGAGTAGCCTGCCAGCGCCCAGTGTCCACGCTCACAGAAGAAGATTGAGGTACTCACATGACAGTTGGCATCTGTGGAACTGTAGCTCCACATGAGATAGCGCCTTTGGGCAGAGAGGAGATGGCGAAAAGGGGGACATGTTGAGGAGAAATTAGATTATATAATAGCAATAAATATATATATATAAAAACGAGCATTGCTTATGGACAAAAATATTGAATGTTATTTTGAAATATTGTTGGATCGCCCTGTGCTCACAGTAAGTTAGAAGTTACATTATTGCACACAGGAATGATGCTGGGGTGCAGGAATTGAAGAGGGATGCAGAACCCCAGGGAAATAATTTGGAAAAAAGTTTATAAAAGTTCCTTCCAGAGACGGTAAAGTGCTTTTTGATTCTGAGAAATAATTAATGTTTCTCACTCATTACAAATAGATAAAGAAATGAAGACCTAAACAAACCTCTGCACATAATAAGGGAGAGTAGCTCTTTTTGCCCATCATTGAGAGTATTGCTTTTGATAGTGAATGCCAAGAAATATGTAAAAATTCAGCTTAATTGTTCCTTATTTGTATAGTTTCCTCTTCCTCAAATGCCTATGAAACAGTACTTATTTCAGCAGAACCTTTTAGTAACTTTTTAAAAATCAGGACTTTTATTCTGAACCTCTCTCCAAATGTGAAGAATGGTGCAGTTTTTCAAGAGTTGCCACCTGTTAATGCGAACAATCCTATTTTGAGTTCTCAGTATAAACGAGTAAAAGCAATAGCTGTAACTAGTTAGGATATACCACAAAAGATAAAAGGGTTCCACGTTGAAAACTGCCACTGTTTAAACTTTTGTTTGTCACAGATGGCAAATGGGAAAGCCATCATCCAATTTTGCCCTCTTTGCCAGTCTCATTTCTGGCAGGACAGCAGAGGAAAATCTTTCCTTGTGCCATCTTCCACTGGCAGTTTGCAGAGATGTGGAATCCACACACTCACAGCACTGCTGATTGATGCTCCAACTGGGAAAATGCTCAAATCAGAACCAAACACACTGGCAACAAAAGCGCATTTTTATTCCCTAAATATGTATTAAATAATTTTCTTTTCAAAACCAATATAAATGGAAGAATTATACACCTGTTCTATCTGTAATATTGCAAGACAAGAACACCTTGCAACAGGCATGACAAGGATTCATTGAGTGCAATATTTTTTCCAAACTAAAATTTGGGCTGGATCTTCGGTCTTCTGCCGCCCCTCTTAGCGCCCCGGAGGAGTGGCAATGGTGGTGGAAAGCACTTGTGCCCAGGCGACCAGCTTCCAGCGCCCCGGGCGCTGAGACATTCGGTGTCGGTTTGCGGGGCACGGAGCAGTACTGCCCGAGAGAGGCGAGCCGGTGTGCATCGCCTCTAGATGCAATACCAGCTCAATATTTGGATGGAGCCCGCTCCGTAGTGCCCCATAGTGCGCCCTAGTGGGAACACTGGTGTTCCAAGCTGTACCGGCTGAAGTGATTGAAGAAATGTCGACCTCAGGTAAGTGTGATTGTTTTTACTTTTTTACTTTTTGCGATTTATGTTGGGATCGCGTCAGTAATAAATTGGGAATGTTTTTGTTGTTTTTTTTTCCGGGTTATTTTTCTCCACGGAAGCCTCTGTTAGGGTACTCCCAGGTCGGCTGTTTAACTTGGGAATTTCAGTTGCTCAGCCGGCCTAGCGCCCTAAAAGAGGTGTGGATGCCTCCCGTAGCGCTGCGCTCCAAACTCCGGGCCTAGTTGACGAATTTTGCGGCGGCAGACGCAAACCATTTGCCGGCACAAAATGTACCGCTCCGAACGGGACACTGCCCAACTGAGGCACGATCAAATTTCTCCCCCAAAGACAATTTCACAGCATTGACATTGGGGATACATATCACCAAACAATTTAAGGCTTCCAGTCCAGCCACTTAGAATGAATGAAAAAGGTCTAAATTATCCTTCAATACAAATCCAACATGTTATAGTCTAACCTTCTTGTGAAAATGTATCTGACAATTAATGTGTGGCTTCATAAATCTTCATTGATGGTACGGTCTGATGTGCCTGCTGGCCTCCACTCCCAGCACCTCTGTTTTGTATACAATTACAGGCAGATACCTTTCACTAATGGTCTTCTCTTACCTGTTATGGAAGTGATTTGACTGATGGCTGACCCAATCCGACGACTGAGGTGACTGAGAGGCACTAAGTGTTACCAAGGCTGCTGTAAATCTTTCAATATCATGAGGGCCTATTGTCTCTTGAGATAACAATTAGAGAAAAAAAAGAGTCAATTGCATTGGTGGGTTAGAATAGGAAATGCAGACATCTGTTTTAACAGAGGCAAAGTCTCGCCCTATCGATATCCGTGTCAGCCTTTCCACACCACGTTCAAAGCTAAAATGCTTGAGTTTACTTAGTAACTGGAGTCAATGTGCTAGTCATAAATTGAGTAGCATTTTACAGCTTGAATGAGGTTTCCAAACCACTAAGGTCATAGGTTATCCTTTTCAAGTGACAAAATGTTTGTCAAGCAATTGTACCGAAGGATGAGTGACAACGTTGAGGTTTTTAGTTAAATATAGTTGTAAAGATGATGTAAGATATAGAAAACCCTGTAAGGGTACAAATAAAAAGTTAATAATTAGATCATTTGTCTTTCATTTTTCCCCAGGCCTTGTTAGAAGCAGGTGGAATGAATGTAGTGTTCTCAGGCAATGAATGTAATTTGCAAACTGTAACTGCTTATCCTTCCAGAATTCTACTACCTGCACCCTGTCCCATCGCACGTACAACTGTCGCCCAGCCCATGCTCACCTCCTTCCCGATCGCCACCCCCAGTCTTACCTGTTGGCCTCTGTACCGCACTAAACTGGTCAGGTCCTGACCTGAGAGTGGTGTCCATGGGAACCTGATTATCGCCAACAGCCTTCTGGAATAATACTGATGAGGCGCGAGGAAAAATTGAGGATGGTCATCAGGCCTCTCCATTCTGGTCTGCTGTTGAAATCGTGCCCCATGTTGGGCACTGTCCACCCTCTACCCCTGTGATATGCTGACCCGCTGCAGGAAACCTCATGCGATTATGAAATAATTAAAAGGCGCTATTACACAGAATTTTTCAAATGCTGTGACCCCCATGAGGACTGGAGTTACCTCTCCCTGTCTGTGAGGCTACTGTCATTATTAAACCATTTTCAGGCACTATCCTGTGTTAGCACTTCATAATCATTGAGTTTTCTCTTTAAAGAAACTACCAGGACTGCAGTTACTGCACTAGGTGGCACTTCATACCACAAGACAGTGCTCTGAGCAGAAGGCCGGCAGTTGCTCTGCAGATCCAGGAGGAGCAACACTGCTCCTTTCCGACTCCACAATAAACAACCTTTCTCAAATGTCCTGTTGCGTCATGCTGAAAAGATGCCCTTATCTCCTCTATTCCTGGATTCATTAAGGCAATTTGCAAACGTCTGTATAATGTTCTCCTTCACAATGCTAATTAAAGCACTGAAGGCACCAGAGGCTGTTCTTCTATTGCCCAAGCCCCGTGGTCGTGCCACCAGCTTTCAATGCGCAAGCTTCATGAAGCCAGTGCCAACTCCAAAGTAAACTTACCGGATGTGTTAATGTTCCCTGGCAGGCCCTGTCAAAAATAAAGATCTCCCTGGCCGATGACCATAGAATATCTGACAAATTTACTTTGGAGTTGGCGCTGGCTTTGCAAGGTCCAGGCCTCAGCTGTTGACAGCTCTAGTCTGGCATAAAACCCAATATAAAGTCAATGTGTCGATGGTCTAAACTTCATAACAATATTTCTGTTTCTCATTGATTGTAAGGCCTTGAAATTACACCTGGGGAAGATTACAGTGAGATTGCTCAATGCAATTTCTTTGTGCCCTATTTTAATGGAGGCATTAACCCATTTAATTTAAATGCATTTAAAACATGTTAACACTTCAGCTTGCATATCAGACAAAGGAACTCCATACAAAAATGTAAGTGTTAGCACGTTAATCTTCATATGTTGTCATTTAAAGGTTGGTACTCCCGTTCCCTGTCAATCCTTTCCTCTATCATATCTCCTGAACTTTAATCCTCGCTGTCTGCCTTCTTCAGATGTATCTTTTCTATCTGGTATTGACTCTTCATTTTACCTTTTTCCTGCCGTTCAGTTTATGTTCGAGTGGATTTTCTGTCTCTCTCTCTTTCTCTCTCTCTCGTTCAGTCTCTAATCCCTGAAACCTTCTGCCATATTTCAGCTCTGTGCGAATGAAAATCAGATTCAGATGTGGTGTTACTGGCATTTATTGTGTAACAAGTCACTTCTTACCGAGCAGTCTGTCAAGGTTTTGACTGGCTGTATCCATCGGATGGAGCTTTTTGTAAATTGAAGACAGCAGGTTCTCTTTCTCCTCTGCTGTCGTTAGCTGTAGTAGGTCAAGGACACCCAGGTCAATCGCAGCTAACTGATGTCCTTGCAATTTTGCCTCTGAGTGGCAGAAATGAAAAGTGGAGTGTAACACATTCCAATTAATACAAAGCCCTTGAATTGAAAAATTGTGACTTTATTTTGGCTTTCGAAGATATTGTAGCAGAGATCCAGCTGGCCATCAGGTGCTTGTATGGGGGAGTGGTATGTTATAGAAGGACATCGAGCAGTAGCAATGAGTGCACCTGGAGGAACTGATTACATATTGAAATGGCGCTACATACAATGATGCTAAAGTGTCAGCCGTGGCTCAGTGGGTAGCACTCCGCCTGTGAGTCAGAAGGTTGTGTGTTCAAGTCCCATGCCAGAGACTTCGGCACAAAAATCTAGGCTGACACTCCTGTGCTGCACTGAGGACCAGGTACTTGGAGCATTGTCATACTGTACAGCTTGGGATGTTTTACTGTGTTCAAGGCACTGTATAAATGCAAGTTGTTGTTGTTGTGTAAGTGAATTTTCTGACTGTGCACTCTCTCACTATCAGCCACTTGGGGGCATATTTGCACATGGTTCCTGAACATTATAGCCACTCCTGGCTGGTAAGTCAGAAAATTAAAGTGAAAAGGGGCTAGAAATAAGTGAAAAATTGCAAATATTTATTTAATTTCTTTTTGTCTGCTCGCAATGATATTCAAAAAGGGGAGACAGATTGTGAAAGAGTTAAGAAAGAGTTAAATCTCTCTCGTTTCAGAACAGCGAATGAGGTACTTGTGTTCTCACACCTTTTTGAGGAAGAAAAATTGTGGGGCTGATTCAGTAGAGGCATAAAGGGGCGAGTGTAAACCCCTCCCATCAACATATCGCACATGCTGTGTAAGTACATTCACTGACTCCTTATTGTGTGATTAAACTCAGTGAGTGCTGCCATTGTTGAATGTCATTCTAACTCACAGATCTTCTACTGAGAGGCATTGCATTTAATTGCTATTCTGGTTTACTGTCATACTGTACACCTTGACACCAATACCGTGACAGGAGACACCCTTCACTTATACTTCCTTGCTTTCTAATCAGGGTAAGTGAGAAAGAACTTTATTTTGTACATTTCACAACATCGGGACTTCCCAAAGCTCGCCACAGCCAATGAAGTACTTTTTAAGTGTAGTTCCTGTTGTAATGTAGGGAACAGTAGCAGCCAATTGATGCACAGTAAGCTCCCACAGACAGGAATGAGATACATGGCCAATTAAACTGTTTTAGTGATGTTGGTCAAGGGACAAGCATTGGCCAGGACACCAGGAGACCTCCCCTGACTTGGGTGGCTTGGGATCTTTTATGTCCACATGAGAGGTCATATGCGGCCTCGCTTTAGCCTCTCAAAGGAAGGATGGTATCTCTGACATTAGAGTACTGAGCCACATAAGGAGGTATTAGGACAGGTGAAAGAGGTAGCCATAGAAACATAAAAACATAGAAAATAGGTGCAGGAGTAGGCCATTCGGCCCTTCGAGCCTGCACCACCATTCAATATGATCATGGCTGATCATGCAATTTCAGTACCCCATTCCTGCTTTCTCTCCATACCCCTTGAACCCTTTAGCCGAAAGGACCACATCTAACTCCCTTTTGAATATATCTAACGAACTGGCCTCAACAACTTTCTGTGGTAGAGAATTGTGGTAGGTTTTAAGGAGCGTCTTAAAGGAAAAGAGAGAGAGTTAGAAAGGAGAAGAGGTTCATGGAGGGAATTGCAGAGCTTGGGGCCTTGGCAGTTGAAGGCACAACCACCAATGGTGGAGCCATTAAAACCGGGGATGCCCAAGAGGCCAGAATTGGAGGAGCGGAGAGAATTGTAGAGCTGGAGGTGGTTACAGAAATAAGGAAAAATAGAATATCTCATCGGCACTTAAGAGAGTGACCATCTGGTTCCATTTGTAGAGATGTTTATCACAACTTACAGCTGCCCATGACATAGGTTCTATTTCCCATGATCTGGAGGTTTGATGTGGAGCAAATTATTGGAAATACCATGACCACTGAAAACAACAATTATTAAAGGCTAAAAGCAGACAAAGTTTATAAAGTATCACAGCGTCTGACTAAAGTGAGCTTGGAGCAAATGTCACCTTTGATAAAAGGAATACTCTTCTGCAGTCCAAGGTTTCTGAACCACTCACAGACTTCGTCTGTGCTCATTTCCTCTAGAGATCTGTCCGTCGATTTTTTGCTGTCCACCTAAAGAAACAAGCCACTCGTAACAAGAAATGTTAGGCAGGCAGAACTGAGACACCTGAACAAGACCTTATTCAAAGCAATTCTTTTCACTTGTACTTGTACCAGAAGTACAAGTAAACCGATGTCTGTTTGAAGTAAACCGATAATCATGGCACTGTCCAGTTCTCTTCGAGTTGGTAGTGTACTTGGGAACTTTGATCAGGTAGATTTGTGTACAGGAGCGTCAAGAGGAGCCCACTGGGAAACCTTCTTCAGGAGGCTGGAGCATTGCTCTTTTCATTTTGCACCTTTGGTTGATATTAAACCCAAACATGGTCAAATCTTTAGCTCCAGATACAGTTAACGATTTGATTATATTATTTCATCACCAATTGCGTTATTGCGTATAAAGGTGATCCCACACACTACCATGATGACACTGAGTTGTACTTTGTGCTAAGTTTAACAGGAACGTGGATATAAATAAACAGGTGAGCAAGTCCCAACATGAATCAGAAAATGATTTATTTGCCTGTTATCACTTAACTCTGGGGGAGAAATTCAGCTCACAGCTGTCCTTTTCGCACCTGTAAAATTGGCGATAGGCCCACATACCTCCCCCACCCCCAACTGAATTTTGTGTTGCGATCTGTCAGGCCCAATCTGGATTGCCCGTACACCATATTGAATTAGGCGATTTTTAGTCATCCAAGTGGCCCACCTGAACCAGCTGTTAGGCTCCTTAAATATGCAACCAGGGGGTCCTAGACTGGTTGTAAGACAGTGAATGTGAAATTCAGGTTCAAATGGGCAGAGCGTGCACCATGGTAATTGTACCAGATCATGAATGGCCTAACCAGTGGTCCTTAAAGGGACCGCTGGAGGCCGTTCAAATAGAGGCCCCAGGAAAATTTCAGTTTGTAGGCCCAGAAGAGGCAAAACTGCTCCTCCTGGGCCCACAAAAAAACTCCAGCTCACTGCTGGTACATTAAAGGCACACCCCTGAATCACCTCTATCCCCCAGGACCAACCTTTCACCTGGCTCCATGCATTAGCGGTTGATCCCTCCCCACGTGGCGAGATACAGCAGAGTGCCCATTTAGCGCCTACAGCTCACCTGCAGCATTTGAACGAGGCTTGAAGCCGGATTTGGTTGGGAACTTAGGCCGACACATTTTGGGCATGTCAATGATCTCTCCCTCTGAGCCTATTGTCTGTCTCAAAACAGGTTAAAGGAACTTCAATAGGAAGAAAAAGGGACCTTTGCGACCTTGTTAAAGGTTTATTCTGAGAAACTCGTACAGAACTGGGTTGGGGGAATAAAACAAAAATTGAGCTCTTATAGTTAAAACTGGCATCATGTAAATTGAGGTGAAGGTTTTGAATTAGCAACACAGTCAGCACGTTGTGTCAAAATAATTTAAAAGATAGCACTGTCCAATAACAATGCAATAATCCGACAGATAATTACATTTTTATAAAACTATATAACCAAATAATTTGATAGCAATGGTTTATTAAACACGTAATGCAGTTTTTCTGTGTCTGATACATGGTAAAATGTCAATGATAGTTTGTTCGAAGGCCGTATATAAATGAATCAGTTGCTCCAATATGCTGCACACATGAGTGATTATGATGCAACGATAGAATTTCTGAATATTTCGAAACCAATTATTTCTTATACAATGTGAAGGGAGTCATGGCAACGTGAAAAAATCTGGAGTGGTTGAACATTTTTAAGGTATTGCAAAGAAAGTGCAACACTTAGGGAATGCAGTAGATGTTGTTAATACCGTGGCTAACAGAGCAGATCAGAGGGTATTCTGCAGTGAGTGACTCACATCCCGACTCCCCAAAGCCTTTCCACTACCTACAAGGCACAAGTCAGGAGTGTGATGGAATACTCTCTATTTGCCTGGATGGCTGCAGATGCAACACTCTAGCAGCAATGTCTGGACTTTTTGTGAGGCTGATGATGTTACAAATAGTCTATTTTATCGATTATTTGTGCCTAACAGCGTATAATGGTGACTAAAATCCTAACCGTCTTATTCTAAACTAACCCAATCTTGACTGTCACTATAAAACAGGAACTAAACCTTACTCCTTTGTATTTGATCTCCACTAGTATTTCATGCTGATCTGTGTCCTTATTTTAAAAATGTTTTGGTTGCCAATATATCTCTGACCGATTGCTGTTTGCTTTAAAATCCTTTGCAATATTTAAGAAACCATTATAGAAAATGTATTCAATATTTTGTGTACGAGCTCTGTCCAGAGTGCCAATAAATTCTGCAAATAGGCTGAGCTGATGTTATCTAATGAGATCAGCCGATTAGTGCACATGTAGCCAGTGCTGGTGGTGAGGTGCATGGACTACATTATCAGCACCCTGGGTGTCACTGCCTCCATGTATTATTGCCGAAAGGTTAATCAGCAGGTTCAGACAGCGAGAATGGAGGTTTACATATGCTCGTGATGTAGTCACAGAGAGGCAAGGCAAATTCCTGAAAACAGCACACCCGTTTCTCGGAGAAATTGTACCTCTTACCATTTCTTTCAAATTTCCATTCTGGCCTGCTGAGGTGGGTATGTAGGATGCTGAAAAACAAGAATAATGTATGAGACCAAGATCATTACTGTAGCATCGTTAAAGCAGTGCAACTTAGCACTTCCCAAATCAATAAAGTGGGAATCTGTTTAACACACTACACATTTTTCAGGTACATTCTCATAATTGCCAAATGGACCCTATTTGGATATGTGTAAAATGTAGATTTTTATGTCAATGCTTGGGGATACACAAACTCAAATTAAAGCCAATGGCATGTGTGGACTGGAGCCATTGATAGCAATGACATGAGAAAACAAACTTTCATCTTTAAAAGAAAGTTTAGGTGTAATACTGTCCTTTCATCTCCAAAGCTTGGTTTGAATCGAAGTCGGATAGATTGGATAGAAACATAGAAACATAGAAAATAGGTGCAGGAGTAGGCCATTCGGCCCTTCGAGCCTGCACCACCATACAATATGATCATGGCTGATCATGCAACTTCAGTACCCCATTCCTGCTTTCTTTCCATACCTCTTGATCCCTTTAGCTGTAAGGGCCCCATCTAACTCCCTTTTGAATATATCTAATGAACTGGTCTCAACAACTCTCTGTGGTAGAGAATTCCACAGATTCACAATTCTCTGAGTGAAGAAGTTTCTCCTCATCTCGGTCCTAAATGGCCTACCCCTTATCCTTACTCTGTGACCCCTGGTACTTCCCCAACATCGGGAACATTCTTCCTGCATCTAACCTGTCTAATCCCGTCAGAATTTTATATGTTTCTATGAGATCCCCTCTCATTCTTCTAAATTCCAGTGAATATAAGCCTAGTCAATCCAGTCTTTCTTCATATGTCAGTCCTGCCATCCCAGGAATCACTCTGGTGAAGCTTCGCTGCACTCCCTCAACAGCAAGAATGCCCTTCCTCAGATTAGGAGACCAAAACTGCACACGATACTCAAGGTGTGGTCTCACCAAGGCCTTGTACAACTGCAGTAAGACCTCCCTGCTCCTTTCCTCAAATCCTCTCTCTACGAAGGCCAATATGCCATTTGCTTTCTTTACTGCCTGCTGTACCTGCCTACCTTCAATGACTGATGTACCATGGCACCCAGGTCTCGTTGCACTTCCCCTTTTACTAATCTGTCACTATTCAGATAATATTCTGCCTTCATGTTTTTGCCACCAAAGTGGATAACCTCACACTTATCCACATTATACTGCATCTGCCATGCATTTGCCCACTCACCTAACCTGTCCAAGTCACCCTGCAGCCTCTTAGCATCCTCCTCATAGCTGACACTGCCACCCAGCTTAGTGTCATCTGCAAACCTGGAGATATTACATTCAATTCTTTCGTCTAAATCATTAATGTATATTGTAAATAGCTGAGGTCCCAGCACTGAACCGTGCGGCACCCCACTAGTCACTGCCTGCCATTCTGAAAAGGACCTGTTTATTCCCATTCTTTACTTCCTGTCTGCCAACCAGTTCTTTATCCACGTCAATACATTACCCCCAATCCTATGTGCCTTAATTTTGCACACTAATTTCTTGTGTGGGACCTTGTCAAAAGCCTTTTGAAAGTCCAAATACACCACATCCACTGGTTCTCCCTTATCCACTCGACTAATTACACCCTCAAAAAACTCTAGAAGATTTGTCATGCCTGATTTCCCTTTCATAAATCCATGCTGACTTGCACCGAACCCGTCACTGCTTTCCAAATGCGCTGCTATTAGATCTTTAATAATTGATTCCAGCATTTTCCCCACCACCGATGAGGAATTATAATTCCCTGTTTTCTCTCTCCCTCCTTTTTAAAAAAATGGAGTTACATTACCTACCCTCCAATCCATAGGAACTGATCCAGAGTCTATATAATGTTGGAAAATAACTACCAATGCATCCACTATTTCTAGGGCCACTTCCTTAAGTACTCTGGGATGCAGACTATCAGCCCCCAGGGATTTATCGGCCTACAATCCCATCAATTTCCCTTACACCATTTCCTGACTAATAAGGATTTCCCTCAGTTCCTCCTTCTTGCTAGACACTCGGTCACCTAGTATTTTCGGGAGGTTATTCGTGTCTTCCTTAGTGAAGACAGAACCAAAATATTTGTTCAATTGGTCTGCCATTTCCTTGTTCCCCATTATGAATTCCTCTGATTCTGACTGCAAGGGAACAACATTGTCTTCACTAATCTTTTTCTCTTCACATATCTATAGAAACTTTTGCAGTCAGTTTTTATGTTCCCTGGAAGCTTACTCTCATACTCTATTTTCCCCCTCCTAATTAAACCCTTAGTCCTCCTCTGCTGAATTCTAAATTTCTCCCAGCCTTCAGGTTTACTGCTTTTCCTGGCCAATTTATATGCCTCTTCCTTGGATTTAACACTTTACGCTAATTTCCCTTGTTAGCCACGGTTGAGCCACCTTCCCTTTTTTATTCTTACGCCACACAGGGATGTACAGTTGTTGTAGTTCATCCATGTGATATTTAAATGTCTGCCATTGCCTATCCACCGTCAACCCTTTAAGTATCATTCTCCAGTCTATCCTAGCCAATTCACGTCTCATACCGTTGAAGTTTCCTTTCTTTAAGTTCAGGACCCTAGTCTCTGAATTAACTGTGCCACTCTCCATCTTAATGAAGAATTCTACCATATTATGGTCACTCTTCCCCAAGCGGCCCTGCACGACCAGATTGCTAATTAATCCTCTCTCGTTACTCAAGACCCAGCCTAGGATGGCCTGCTCTCTAGTTGGTTCCTCGACATATTGGTCTAGAAAACCATCCCTTATACACTCCAGGAAATCCTCCTCCACAGTATTGCTACCAGTTTGGTTAGCCCAATCAATATGCAGATTAAAGTCACCCATGATAACTGCTGTACCCTTATTGCATGCATCCCTAATTTCCTGTTTGATGCCATCCCCAACATCCCTACTATTGTTTGGTGGTCTGTACACAACTCCCACTAACGTTTTCTGCCCTTTGGTGTTTTGCAGCTCTACCCATATAGATTCCACATCATCCACGCTAATATCCTTCCTTACTATTGCGTTAATCTCCTCTTTAACCAGTAACGCTACCCCACCTTCTTTTCCTTCCTGTCTGTCCTTCCTGAATATTGAATACCCCTGGATGTTGAGTTCCCAGCCTTGGTTACCTTGGAGTCAATTCATCCACCTTATTAGGAATGCTCCTCGCATTGAGACTCAGAGCCTTCAGGCTTGTTTTTTTAACACTCTTTGTCCTTTTAGAATTATGTTGTAATGTGGCCCTCTTCGATTTTTGCCCTTGATTTCTCTGCCCTCCACCCTTGCTTTTCTCCTTCCTAGCTTTTGCTTCTGCCCCCTTTTTACTTCCCTCTGCCTCCCTACATCCCCCTGCCTTTTTAGTTTAAACCCTCCCCAACAGCACTAGCAAACACTCCACCTGGGACATTGGTTCCGGCCCTGCCCAGGGGCAGACCATCCGGTGTGTACTGGTCCCAGTGTCCTATCTCTGCTGGCTACACATGTCGCCTCTTTAATAAATTTGGGAAGTCTGAACCCAGCTTTTAGTGCTCAGGATTTGTCACAATTGGCAATCTTACAGAACCCATGAGGCGTGTTATGTCTACAGAAATACTCTCATTGGTGGGGTATTGACTAACTGCTTTAAAAAAAACTCTAGACTCGAGAGCATTCCTGACAAAGAATATCAAAGGAATACTCGAGAAGTGTAATTGCTACAATGTGCCTATTCCCAGCAGTGTGGGGTATGGGGTGAGCATCAATTCACAATATGCAAGTACCATACATATCAGGGTAAAAAATGTGGTCCCTATGCAGTGGTGCTGGGATTGCTGCTCTTCAGGTGCTATGTTCACCTGTGGTGCATCTGCTGATCATGTGCGGTCAATTCCTTACAATAAATACCTGGCAGCATTGGGAGCGCAACAGGGCCAGGGCTGATTGTTCTGTGCCAGCAGCTTTTAAAGGGCTACTGGTTGCTTTTAAAGTTATCCTGCCAAATGGCTGACGGCAGATAAGGTAGGAAAACGGCGTCATTTAGTGTCTGGTAGATGCGATGTTATGTCTGTGATGTAAGTAAAGGCCAGCAGAGGGAGTGCCGATCACTGTAAAAATACAGAAAAGTGGGTCAAATCCCATTTGAGTGGTGTTTAGTTGGCGTGTTTTCATGGCCTAGCGAGAAACTATGGGGCTGGAATTCTGCTCCCACGGAGCGGTGGTGCAGGTGCGTGCCGGGTGCAGAGGAAATGGAAAATTAGGTTTAGAGTCAGTATGCTCCAGGGTTTCCAATGTACAAATGCTAGGCTCTGTCAGACAGACATGTCTCATTATACCATTTTTTTGAGGTGGAGGGGAGGAGGGTTGGATATATGTTTGGGGCATGCCCTTGATGCTCCAGGAATTCCAATATGTTGCACCTTGGCACAAGCCAGCACTGTGTTCCTTTAGAATTTAGAGCAAAGCACATCCTTGCAGGCTACAGCAACCAGAAGTCATCGTCAAATTATCTGGACACTTTTGGTGAGGTAAACTATTGTTAGTTGACCATTATCTTTTGGCACTACCCTATTGCTCGTTTCTTTGGATTGAATGTTTATGTTTTTCCCTTTGTTTGGTTTGAACTTTGCTGCTGAATCTCACTTTTCCAAGCATTTTACCTCAGGTAGGTTGCCCTCCTTACCATAGGAACAGGAGTAGGCCAGTCAGCCCCTCAAGCCTGTCCCGCCATTCAATGAGATCATGGCTGATCTGTATCATACGGAACCTGCCTTGGTTGCGTAACTCTTAATACACTTGCCTAAGACAAATGCCAAAATACCCCCTGGACACAAGCAATTCCCCGCCTAATCTCGAGACAATGCGCAACAGAAAAGGCCAACTTCTAACTTAGGCACTGAGAGAAAGTGCAGTCGCCACTTGAAGATGTGAACCCAGCAACTTTTCTGCTCCTGCCCAGGAAACAGAAATCCCTGTACTTCCAGTGCATGTCATAAATCGCACTGGTAGGAGACCAGCTCCATTTAAATGAGGGGACTGCGAAAAATCTAGGGATGCCCACTTTGTGCACCTTGAATGGGCCTGGCAAATGTGCTGGTGCCACCAGTAGAATTTCAGCGAATGGTTTTTGTTGTGGGAGGCTCAGTTTGGGATGCAACTACAACCACATCCCCTTCCCCCCCCTCCCCCCCCCCCCCGCCCCCCCATGCTACCCAATATTAAGCAAGCACAGTCTTGTCATTGGTTCTTACCAACAGTGATGCGCCTCTGCCTTGGTGAGTCATCTCCTTCAGTCCTGATGTCTGGAGCTAACCCTAGGCTCTGGAGATCTCCAGCCATGGTCATCACATCACCCAGACTCCACGTTCTAGTTGCTGGCCTCTTTACCAGAAAGTGAAGCAAATAGATTACATGGAGTATAACAACATAGAACAGGAGTAGGCCATTCAGCCCTGCAAAACTTGTTCCGTCATTCAGTTAGATCATGGCTGATCTGCATCTTCACTTCATCTACCCATCTTTTGTTCTATAACCCTTAATACCTTTGCCTAACAAAAATCTCTCAATCTCAGTTTGGAAATGTTCCAATTGACCCCCAGACTCAATATCTTTTGGGGAGAGAGAGCTCCATATGTTCTCGACCCTTTAAGTGAAGAAGTGCTTCCTGACATCACCTCTGAACAGCCTAGCTCTAATTTTAAGGTTATGTCCACTTGTTCTGGACTCCCCCACCAGAAGAAGTAGTTTCTCTCCGTCTACCCTATCAAATCCTTTAATCATCTTGAACAATAATTAGATCATCCCTTAATCTTTCATATTCAAGGAAATACAAGCCTAGTCTGTGCAACCCATCCTCATAATTTAACCCTTTTAGCCCCGGTATCATTCTAGTGAATGATGGCCTGATGGGCTTCACAAGATATATGTACGTAAAACAACTTCGAAAAACATCAATATAGTTACTGTAAATTAGACATAAAAAACAATGTTTTGCATAGTAGAAACGGAAAATCCTGGGACTACACAGCAGGCGAATCATTTCCTGAAGAGAAAGGGGTAGAAATTTCTCTCGCGCATTATTGAATTGACCACCTGTCATACGTCCTACCCGATGTTCAGTTTATTGAAGAAAAAAGGGTGGCCATGTTGATAACACCCGCTTTGTGCTAATGTCCAGGACAAATTTCTATCCCGAAGAGTTCTGGTGAAGGCTCCCTCCTGAAGTGCCAGCCGTTCTCATTCAGAAGCTGCTTGACCGGTTTCTACTGTAGATTTGCGGTATTCAATGTTTTGGTTTTGTGTGATGACTTTCACCTGGTACTTAACTTTGGTTACTGGTTCCCCAACTACATGGCAAAAAGTTGCAAGTAAAATTATATTCATACACTTTCCGAAGGAATACCCCATTTTCTCAGCTGTGTGTGAAACAGTTTCTATCACAATGCATACAACAGCAATTTGGGCTCTAAATACTCCACCCAACTTTACTCCAGTTCACGTTCTCGGGACAAGATTTTCCTGTGTCAGTAGTCTATTAAAATTAGCAAGAGGGA
This sequence comes from Pristiophorus japonicus, assembly GCF_044704955.1. Taxonomy (NCBI): domain Eukaryota; kingdom Metazoa; phylum Chordata; class Chondrichthyes; family Pristiophoridae; genus Pristiophorus; species Pristiophorus japonicus. The sequence continues at coordinate 129,880,094 of NC_091985.1, forward strand.
CATGCACTGCACAATGCGACATGCACAATCCCCATGCTAGCAGTATATGTGAACCCCCACCATGGGCATCTGCAGTTCAAAATAGGAGCTATAAAAAAAGAAACAGGGGGTCGGACATTTTATCCTCGGTTTTGACCTGGAATCTTAAATTGACAATTTACCAGAGCAATTTTTAACCTGCTGCATGGATTTAAACACAGGGTGTGGCAGGGCTGGCATTTATTGCCCAGGCCCTAGTACAACCTTGCCATGCTACTTTAGAGGGCAGTTATAAGTCAACCACATTGGTCCGGGACTGGAGTCACATATACGCCCAGACCGGGTAAGGACGACAGGTGTCCTTCCCTAACAGACATTAGTGAAGCAGTTGCGTTTTTACCACAATCTGACAGCTTCATGCTCACTTTTACTGATACCAGCTTTTTATTTCCAGATTTGTTTTGAACTAAATTCAAAATTCTCAGACTGTCACGGTAAGATTTGAACTCACATTATGATGGATTATTGGCTGAGATCCTCTGGATTACTAGTGCAGTAACATAACCATTACACTATTGTACCCTAATCCCACAGGGAATACCTGAAACATCATCGTAAAAGTTAGCAGGTGAGCAGTTACACCATTCTCTGGACATCAGGCTACTCATGAGCAATGCCAGTGGAGGTCTGCTAGTTTGTATATCATTTTTGCTTTTGTGTGAACAGGTGCTCAGAAGCTGTACATAGTACGCGGATTAAAAATAAGTGATCTGATAGCCCTGAAGATTTCCAAGTCTTGCATTCTATAAGTAGAACTAATTGTATGAGTTCTTCAAGGTTCAACAAACACTACTTTGTTAGAATCTATTTCAAATGTCAGATAAATGTCTTTCTACCAATGATCATAATCAATGATGTGCCTCAGGCTTTAATTAACTCTGTGTTTTTAATTCCAGCATTATTAAATTAGAAGTTATTATGGCTTTAATAATAATGCTTAGTAAGGTTCATACATGAAGAAACAGCTAGATGCATTTCTTTCGAGCAAGTTAATGATTTGAATTCATTCTTATCAAATTATTGTGACGGATTCATCATCATCATTTACAATCATGGACTCTTCAACACTGTTAGAAACATTATTCTTGCTAGAGCTATTCAGTAAGGATTTAACAACAACAACTTGCATTATATAGCACCTGTAACATAGTAAAAAGTCCCAAGGCGCTTCACAGGAGCGATTATCAAACAAAATTTGACCGAGCCACACAAGGAGATATTAGGACAGGTGACCAAAAGCTTGGTCAAAGAGGTGGGTTTTAAGGAGCATCTTAAAGGAGGAGAGAGAGGTTTTGGGAGGAAATTCCAGAGCCTAGGGCCCAGGCAACTGAAGGGACGGCGGGCAATTGTGGAACAATTAAAATTGGGAATGTACAAGAGGCCAGAATTGAAGGAGCACAGAGATCATGGAGAATTGTGAGGCTGGAGGAGGTTACAGAGATAGGGAGGGATGAGGCCATGGAGGCATTTGAAAACAAGGATGAGAATTTTAAAATCGAGGCGTTGCTGGACCTGGAGTCAATGTAGATCAGTGAGCACAGGGGTGAATGGGACTTGGTGCGAGTTAGGTTATGGGCAGCAGAGTTTATGAAGGGTGGAAGGTAGGAGGCTCGCTAGGAGAGCATTGAAATAGTCAAGTCTAGAGTTAACAAAAGCAAGGATGTAGATATTAGCAACAGATAAGTAAAATCTTCAACCAGTAGGGCCGAGTGGATGATTCATATTGGTCTCCTCCTGACGTTCCCACCATGACAGAAGCCAGTCTTCGGCCAATTCAATTCACTCCACATGATATCAAGAAATGGCTGAGCACACTGGATCCAACAAGCGCTATGGGCCCCCACAATATCCCAGCTGTTGTGCTGAAGATTTGCAGGACTAGTCGCACTTCTAGCCAAGCTATTCCAGTACAGCAACACTGGCATCTACCTGACAATGTGGAAAACTGCCCAGGTATCTCCTGTCCACAAAAAACAGTCACAGGTGGGACAGATAGTCGTTGAGGGAAAGGGTGGGTGGGACTGGTTTACCGCTCGCTCTTTCTGTTGCCTGCGCTTGATTTCTGCATGCTCTCGGCGATGAGACTTGACATGCTCAGCGCCCTCTCGGACGCACTTCCTTCACTTAGAGCGGTCTTTGGCCAGTCCTTCACAGCAAGCGAGCCAAAGGCGGGCAGATGAAAGGTTACAAGGACACCCTCAAAACCTCCCTGATAAAGTGCAACATCCCCACCGACACCTGGGAGTCCCTGGCCAAAGAACGCCCTAAGTGAAGCAATATGCAGCACACCACAATGAATTCGGATACCTGTTGAAGGGAGTATTGAAGGCTGCCTCCAGAGCGGTACAGGCATCGGTCTGCCTGTAGGAGATGGCATATCTCTGTCAGCACTTCCTTTCAGAGGCGCAGCCTTCTCGTACACTTTCCTCAGAGAGCTGGAGGTCTGAGCGTTGGTGCCTGTAAACCTCTGGCGGGGTAAGCCCTCCTCCCCGGATGTCTTCGGCCTCTCATCATCCGTGGGCCGACATGGCCAAGAGTCCTTCCTCTAGCTTGACACCGCCTGGCAATAGCATGGAGCATGATACGCTGGTGAACTAGTAATTCCCCCATTAGATTTTCTCAATGAAGTTGTAAGGGCACTATAATGGCTGAAAAAAGTGAAGTTTGCAAATTGGAGCTTCACACAGCATTATGTGTGCAACCGTTGTAGTCAACATGACGTGTGATGTAGGATCCTCATCCTTCCATTTACAAATGCTGCCAATACCGCCTGCTGCACCCTGGGACCGCTTGTTTTTTTCAGGCGTTTCCTGGGGCAGGCGTTGAATCAGGCGTTAAGACCGAATGTTCCATCCAGGGCGCTAGCGCAGTGTTGCATGATGATTGATGTCATCATCACGCTAGAAACGGAGGGCGGAGCGGTAAGTTTTTGCGCCGTTGCAAACTAATAGCCAAATCTTCTGCCTGGGCACTAAATCCTGGATGCTCGGCATAAGGCCCAAAAACAGCATTTAACGCCCCACCAGAGCACTAACCGAGGCGCAAATGAACCGAAAATCCAGCCCGGTACTGTATCTTATTTTGGTGTGCAGAGTTTGTTTGATGATTATTTGTTGACCAGGTAATGACATTTTCTATGTGACCCGTGCTGCTGTTTGGGAAGGCCTTTCATAGAAACATAGAAACATAGAAAATAGGTGCAGGAGTAGGCCATTCGGCCCTTCGAGCATGCACCGCCATTCAATATGATCATGGCTGATCATGCAACTTCAGTACCCCACTCCTATCTTCTCTCCATACCCCCTGATCCCTTTAGCCATAAGGGCCACATCTAACTCCCTTTTGAATATATCAAATGACTTTCTGTGGTAGAGAATTCCACAGGTTCACAATTCTCTGGGTGAAAATGTTTCTTCTCATCTTGGTCCTAGATGGCTTACCCCTTATCCTTAGACTGTGACCCCTGGTTCTGGAATTCCCCAACATCGGGAACATTCTTCCTGCATCTAACCTGTCCAATCCCATCAGAATTTTATATGCTTCTGTGAGATCCCCTCTCATTCTTCTAAATTCCAGTGAATATAAGCCTAGTCGATCCAGTCTTTCTTCATATGTCAGTCCTGTCATCCCGGGAATCAGTTTGGTGAACCTTCGCTGCACTCCCTCAATAGCAAGAACGTCCTTCCTCAGATTAGGAGACCAAAACTGTACACAATACTCAAGGTGTGGTCTCACCATGGCCCTGTACAACTGCAGTAAGACCTCCCTGCTCCTATACTCAAATCCTTTCTCTACGAAGGCCAATATGCCATTTGCTTTCTTTACTGCCTGCTGTACTTGCATGCCTACTTTCAATGACTGATGCACCATGACACCCAGGTCTCGTTGCACCTCCCCTTTTCCTAACCTGCCACCATTCAGATAATATTCTGCCTTCGGGTTTTTGCCCCCAAAGTGGATAACCTCACATTTATCCACATTATACTGCATCTGCCATGCATTTGCCCAATCACCTAACCTGTCCAAGTCACCCTGCAGCCTCTTAGCATCCTCCTCATAGCTCACACTGCCACCCAGCTTAGTGTCATCTGCAAACCTGGAGATATTACATTCAATTCCTTCATCTAATTCATTAATATATATTGCAAATAGCTGGGGTCCCAGCACTGAACCTTGTGGTACCCCACTATTCACTGCCTGCCATTCTGAAAACCATCCGTTTATTCCCACTCTTTGCTTCCTGTCTGCCAACCAGTTCTCTATCCACGTCAATACATTACCCCCAATACCATGTGCCTTAATTTTTCACACTAATCTCTTGTGTGGGACCTTGTCAAAAGCTTTTTGAAATTCCAAAAACACCACATCCACTGGTTCTCCCTTGTCCACTCTACTAGTTATATCCTCAAAAAATTCTAGAAGATTTGTCAAGCATGATTTCCCTTTCATAAATCCATGCTGACTTGGACCGATCCTGTCACTACTTTCCAAATGCACTGCTATTTCATCTTTAATAATTGATTCCAGCATCTTCCCCACTCCTGATGTCAGGCTAACCGGTCTATAATTACCCGTTTTCTCTCCCTCCTTTTTTAAGAATGGTGGTCAGACTGGGACTGATGTTAGGAAGGACTGTTGGTGCAGGACAATGGTAAGTTGTCAGCCAAAGCACTCCTGAAGAAGATTCTGTCAAAAAGCTCTAGCAATTGGCAGGATAGTTGGATCTTTCTCTTCCTTGTCATCTTCAGTATCTTCCTGTTGTCCATGCTACTCCGCCCCCATGTATTCCTCTTCATGTTGCTCGATGGTTTGGCCCTCTGGTTGGAAAAGTTGTGGAGTATGCGGCAGACAATGATGATCCTGGAGAGCTTTGGGACTGCAGTACAGGATGTGTCCTATCCAGGCAGTGGAAGCTTTGCTTGAAGAGGCCAATAGTCCGCTCTACCCGGCTCGAGTGGAGGCACAGTACTGATTAAATCTCACCTCTGCCTCTTGCTCAGGTTCCTGAGAGGTGACAAGATCTCAGTCTGGAGTGATAGTTTTTGTCCCTAATCAGCCAGCCTCTGAGCCGATGATGTGGGTGAAAGGAGGGGTGGGTGGGGAAATTGAGGATTAGTGCAGGATGAAGGCATCATGTTAGCTACCAGGAAACCTAGCAAAGATCTCCATGATGCACTGCATGTTGCTGTGCACTAGCTGGATGTTCAGTGAGTGAAATCCCTTCCTATTCATGTAGGCTCCTGGCTCTTATAATGGAGCACGTGAGACTGCAGAGTGTAATCGATGAAGCCCTGCACCTGGGGGAGGCCTGCAATTCTTGCAAAGCCCAGAGCAGAGTCAATGGCTCCGGGGAACACCACATTCGTCACCTGGCTAATGCACAGCTGATTGGCTGATGTTGCTCATGTCACCTATTGCAGCCCGGAATGACCCTGCAGCAAAAAAGGGTCACGTTGACTTTCAGAGCTACAGGCAAAGAAAGATATGTGTTGCCTGCAGTTGGTGCAGGTGACATAGCTCTTTGATGGCCTTGCTGGTAAACCGGAGCCTCCTCACACACTGCTCCTTCGCTGAACTGCAGGAATGGCCTTCTGTGCCTCTACACCCATTAGGTTAGTACTCCTGCAAGCTTCCCTTTCTTGGCCACTTCTCTCTGCAGCAGCAGACCCCTGGTCTCTAGCCTGATGCTCCTCCTCCTCTTCCAGACAAAATGACAGTTCAAGCACTGTGCCCATGAATCCAAATGGAAGTTTGCCTGAAGTCCCTGCTCAAAAATCTACAACACCGAAAATCCAGTATGGGACCTAGGACCTTTTCTTCCCTCTGTGGCTCATTTAATTAGATAATCCAGAAAATGCTCTATTATCTAGAAAGACAGTGCCATTGAAATGTAATTGTGCAGAAATAAAAAGGTTTATGGTAATAGATTAATATAGCACAATATGTTACACATTTTATGGCTCTCTCACTAACAGTGCTTATCTAACAAACCATCCTTTTTATAAAAATATAAGACTATAAGAAATAGGAGCAGGAGCAGGTTATACAGCCCCTCGAGCCTGCTCCACCATTCAATAAGATCATGACTGATCTTCTACCTCAACTCCACTTTCCCACCCGATCCCCATAGCCCTTGATTCACTTAGTGCCCAAAAATCTATCCATCTCTGTCTTGAATATACTCAATGACTGAGCATCTACAGCCCTCTGGGGTAGAGAATTCCAAAGATTCACAACCTTCTGAGTGAAGAAATTTCTCCTCATCTCAGTCCTAAATGGCTAATCCCTTATCCTGAGACTATGACCCCAAAAATTGCCTGCCCTAACCATCTGAGCCATTGAGAGAGCCCTTGTGAAAGGGCAGTGTGATCCCACATTCAGAGCAGCTCTGGTAGCTTTTCATTCCCTACCTTGCCGTGCAGCACGGAGTCCAGCTTGGTATGAAGGGGCTTCAGTCTGAGCTTTGCCTTCATCACTTCCCTGGAGTTTGCTTCCTTGTTATTTAGATCATCTGCACAAAGAATACAAAGAGAATGAAGCACAGCCAACTCCCAAGCCTAAAAACATTCCCGCACTCAGACTTGTAGGAAATCCTTCATTTTTCCTGAAGTCTGTGGTAGGATTCGTCATTGCAGATAGTCCACAAAATGACAATTTCACATCATAAATTGATACATATTTATTTATTAGATTATCTGGAAAATGTCACCTTGCCTCAGAAGACGGTGTAAGGTAATGGTGCGGAAACAGATAAGTTTAAGGTAATACATAATAGACTGGTACAACACAATAATTATTTTATCTCCTTTATGGCACTCTGCCTAAACAGGTTGTTTTTTTTTAGCCATATTCTGTTGTAAGTAGGTATCCCAAAAATGGCCCTGTAAAGATGCTATGATAATCATAGTTATGAATATACAGGCAACTAATAGAAGAAGTGATAATTGCGAATAATTTATGCTTGTGTGATTGTTTATAAAGATGTCTCAGATCCCTCATTGGTTTAGTGGCCTAAAACCAATTCATGTCCACCTCTGCAATTCACTCTGACTATCTGTAATCCAATATGTGTATTCAGTTCACCTCAAGACTTCATACTTTACAAAGGCCTCATTGACTGTCCCTTTGTTGATACTTAACTGGAGAAATTCCTTTCTCTCTATGATCCTTTTCAGTTTATTCTCTGTGGTTATTCTGGACCATGAAACCAGTCATTTGTTATTTAGTGAAACATAGCTAGCCTAAATCAGACTCTCCACCAGCCTGTGCATCTTAAGAATGGTGAGGATACCAGCAGTGCTTAACCCTAAGGGATTACTAAAACCAAATTTGAACCTTAGTGTCTGGAGATAAAAGTCAGATTCTCAATAACAACTTAAAACTTGTTTTATTCATATCCTTTATGAGGAACAAAGATACCATAGATTACTTTTTGTAAGGTCCTTGATGGCCCTGTGGGTAAATGCAGCATGTGGTATGGTATTGACCTATACAGATGGATTCATACAGCACCTTTCACCACCTCAGGACATCCCAAAATGCTTTACAGCTAATGAAGAGTACATTTGAAGTGTAGTCACTGTTGTAATGTGGGAAACGCAGCAGCCTATTTGCACACAGCAAGCTCCCACAAATAGCAATATGATAATGACCAGATAATCTGTTTTTTTTTAGTGATGTTAATTGAGGGATAAATATTGGCCAGGACACCAGGGAAAACTCTCCTGCTTTTCTTCGAAATAGTGCCATGGAATCTTTCACATCCACCTGAGAGGACAAACGGGGCCTCGGTTTAATGTCTCGTCTGAAAGACAGCAGCTCTGACAGTGGCACCCTCAGTACCGCACTGGATTTTTGTGTTCAAGTCTCTGGAGTGGGACTTGAATCCACCACCTCAAACTCAGAGGTGAGAGTGCTGTCCACTGAGCCACAGCAAACACGTTGACTATGTTTGTAAATTCTACAGTCTGGGCCAATTCCTATCAACTCTTCCTTTCCAGTCACCTGATTTGACCCAACAACTGCTTTTCAGTTTGTTTTATTCTCAAATGTATGCTTATGTTAATGCTATCAGTTAAACTAATACCACTGCTCATTTGCTAAAATAATCTGCTGGCTGTCTGACAAGTGTGGAAACGCTCTACTGTGATGAAGTGTCTCCAAAGCAGATCACTGAAAAATCCAGACAGGGAGAGTTCCTGTTTGCCTGGACTGAGGGCCGCACACTTCTCTCCATAGAGGGACACCTCGCCTACTCTATATTGAAGTGGCCCACAGTTGCCTTTCCTTCGCCAGTGCTTTCACAAAGGGAGTCGCTGCCAGATTCAGAGCAGACACTGTGCAGAAGAATTTTCTCTCATTAGTGACCCAGCAACATTCCCAAGAGATTTATACAGCTAAGAAAGCCTATTGGCACAATTCTGAGTCCAAATAACAGGCAGGGGTGTTGGTAGAAAATGAGTGACAGCAGATGGAGCGCCTATGATACATCCTTTCTATTTACCTCAATGGATGGCCTATGATACATCCTTTCTATTTACCTCAATGGATGGCCTATGATACATCCTTTCTATTTACTTCAATGGATGGCTGATCAGTGACTGCCTGTTTTCCATCACTGCAGAAAATTAAAACTTTCAACAACATAAACAACAACTTGTATTTATATAGCATCTTTAACATAGTAAAACATCCCAAGGCGTTTCACAGGAGCGATTATCAAACAAAATTTGACACCGAGCCACATAAGGAGATATTAGGACAGATGACCAAAAGCTTGGTCAAAGCGGTCGGTATTAAAGGAGGAAAGAGAGGTAGGGATACGAAGAGGTTTAGGGAGGGAATTCCAGAGCCTAGGGCCCAGGCAACAGAAGGCACGGCCACCAATGGTGGAGCGATTAAAATCGGGGATGCTCAGGGGGCCAGAATTAGAGGAACGCAGCGATCTCGGAGGATTGTGGGGCTGAAGGAGGTTTCAGCGACAGGGAGGAACAAGGCCATGATGAGATTTGTAAACAAGAATGAGAATTATACAATCGAGGAGTTGCTTAACCAGGAGCCATGTAGGTCAGCAAGCACAGAGGGGGATGGGTGAACAGATCTTGGTGCGAGTTAGGACACGGGCAGCAGAGTTTTGGACGACCTCAAGTTTACAGAGGGTAGAACGTGGGAGGCCAGCATTGGAATAGTCAAGTCTAGAGGTAATTCTTACATTAGGTAGGAAATTCAAGCATTGTGACCCAGTGATGATGAAGGAATGGTGATGTACGTTCAAGTCTGCAAGATTTCTTGAGGAGATAAAATCTTGAGGACTTTTTGGGAGCTCCATTTAAGGCCAAGTCAGCAAACAAGAAATCAAATATCTGGACCGAGCAAAATTCAGGCCAACGGATTGGGCTGAGTAGGATGTAGAAGAAAGGCTCTATAAATCAGGAATCCTTTAAACTGACCTGTTTGGAGGAAAAGGGGACCAGTAGAAAAATGTGAGACAGATCAAGCTTCCCAAGAGATACACCGGGCCCTTCCAGGACCTCCAACCCACAACTGCATCCCAACATCTGCAGAGAAAGGTAGCAATCCTCATTTTGGCAGATGATGTTGGTGGAGGGTCCTCTTGAGTTGTCAATGCCTGTCTAATGCTTGAACTTGAAGTTTTTCTGACCGGTCCTCCCATCTTCCACCCTCTGTAAACTTCAGCACGTCCAAAACTCTGCTTTCTGTACCCTAACTCACACTATGACCCATTCACACATCACCCCTCTGCTCACTGACATACTTTGGTTCATCAACATCTTGTGTTCAAATCATTCCATGGCCTCCCCCTTCCCTACCTCTGTAATCTCCTCCAGCCCTAAAACCCTCTGAGCTATCTGCACTCCTCCAATTCTGGCCTCTTGAGCATCCCCTATTTTCTTTGCTCCATCATTGGTGGCCATGCATTCAACTGCTTAGGCTCAAATCTCTGGAATTCCTTCCTTAAACCTCTCCGCCTCGCTACCTCTCTCTCCTCCTTTGAGACATTCTTTCAAACCTACCAACAAAAACAAACTCTGTTTCTCTCTCCACTGATGCTCCCTGCCCTGTTGAGTATTTCCAGCATTTACTGCTTTTATACCTTAAAACCTACTTCTTTGGTCAAGTTTTTGGTCACCTGTTCGAATATCTCGTTCTGTGGCTCGGTGTCAAGTTCTGTCTGCTAATGCTCCTATGTTGTGCCTTGGCATGCCATGGTGATCAGGAGTCAGTGTTGCCTGTTTGGTTGCACCTGCCAAGGTGGCACCAACTATTTCTGAGGGGACTGATAACCCACCTAGAATGACTGTCTTCTTAGAGTCTGGACTAGCGGAGGGAAGATCTTGAGGTCGGCCATCTGCTGGAAGGACACCAGCAGCTAACATGCAACACAGCACTTGAACATATGCAAGGGACAATAATAGTCAGCTGTAGCCTGAAATCTGTCTGCATTGTCTTTTGCTGTAGAGTGCCATAGCGGAAAACCCTCCTCGCAAGCATCTCATGCAAGACTACCTTGACGACTGCGGCCATCATTTAGGAAGCTAAATGCTGGGCTGCACTGCCACTTTCCTGCAGACTCATGCCTATACCTACAGGTGCCTCCCCCTTTGTCCTGGCCTACCACTTCTTAATCCCATGCCCTATCAGATTCATTTGCATCTCTTACTAATTTGCATGGTTTCCCTAATGACTTGTACTAAATTGGTGCAGACACAATTGGGCTAAATGGGAATTGAAATCAATGCCTGGCATTCGTCTACGAACCAGATTGGACAGACATGGAATTGGATTGGGCTCCTTTACAAAAATCTGCTTTCCAGTAGGGCTAGAAATACGGTAGTGCCCATTTGAGGTGTTCATTTTTGAAATCTTGAAGAATTAGCAACAGGGGCTAATGACTCTGAGCTTCCAACTGCTAGTGTTCCAGGAAAGAACTGGAGCGCTAAATTAAGCGCTAATGTCCTCAGTAGGTGCTACAGGGGCGCTACCAGCAGAGCAATAATGAATTTCAGGTGCAATGCAATTGGGAATGATCCTTCACACTGACTCCTTCCAGCTCTGAAAGGGGAGGTTCCATCATTGTGCCGATCCTCATTATCAGCATTGCTGGCTGTGAAGGCAACCTGCAAACAGCTGAATCCACTGATCGTCATGGCTGATCCCACTCCCAGGGAGAGAGCTCGTCGTTTCACCGACCAGGCATTGGAGGCATTGGTTGCAGGAGTGGAACGAAGGAGGGCACTGCTGTTCCTGACCACTGGAAGGCCCCAGGTCTTCAGGGTAATGTGGAGGGAAGTGGCCCAAGAGGTCTCGGCCAGTAGTGTGCTCGTCCGGAAGAAATTCAACAAGCTCACTCGGGTGGTCAGGGTGAGTAAATGCTTCAACAGGTGCTATGTATCAGCATCTGAACCTCTGTCTGTACACACTGCATAAACCACCACACCCTCACCACTCACCCACCAAGCATCTCCAATTACTAAAAGTCACATCCACATCTTACGGCTTGCCTACAGTTACAGCTTTTCAACTATGGCACGCACATCTCCCAAATACATAGCTGCACTCTCACTCACACACATTCATTTCCCTTGCAGGCCAAGATGGCTCACAATTGGAGGGAGCTGCAGAGAATAGGCAGTGGTGATGCCCAACTCCAGCAGCTTACAGACCTGGAAGAGCGAGTGCTGCAGCTCATTGGCCCACAGATGGTGTGTGGCGTGGCTGTCGGCAACATTGAACCCATTGCGGGTATTGTGTTCCTAACACAGATGAGGCTGCACACAGGGAGGTTAAAGTAACAGTGACCTCAGCCTTTAATAAGACACTCCAGAGTGAGGAACAGGCCTTAGGGGCTGGCTTATATACAGTGCTCCCAAGGGATGCTGGGATCCCTTGGGACTTTAGGGGATGCGTTCCCTGGTGGCGAAACATGGGAGTGCATGCTTTACAGATACACAACATCACTTCCCCCCCCCCAAAATCAAAGTGAAAACTATTTGCAAGGTGAGGCGGTCGGGAACCTTTCTTTCACTGGTGGACCGCCTCGGTACAAATGTCTGTTCTGGTGTGTTGGCTGTGCCCTCGCTGGGCTGGCGTGTTGTTGGCCCTGCAGGGCTGCTAGGTGAGCCTGGCCTTGCTGGGCTGTTGGGCGTGATGGGTTCGATTTCCTGGTCCGGCATGGTGTCGTTGATCCTTTGGGTGTGTGTTGTGGGCTCAAAAAAGATGGTGTCAGCTGTGGGTTGTTCAGGGCAGTCTGTGAACTGCAGCCTCGTTTGGTCCAGGTGCTTTCTGCAAATTTGTCCATTGTCTAGTTTGACTACAAACACTCTATTCCCTTCTTTAGCGATCACTATGCCCGCGATCCACTTGGGACCATGTCCATAGTTTAGCACATACACAGGGTCATTCAGATCAATTTCCCGTGACACAGTGGCGCGACCATCGTTTACATTTTGTTGCTGCCGCCTGCTCTCTACCTGATCATGCAGGTTGGAGCGAACCAGCGAGAGTCTGGTTTTAAGTGTCCTTTTCATGAGTAGCTCAGCCGGGGGCACCCCTGTGAGCGAGTGGGGTCTCTTCCGGTAGCTGAGCAGTACTCGGGACAGGCGGGTTTGGAGTGAGCCTTCTGTGACTTGTTTAAGGCTCTGTTTGATTGTTTGTACTGCTCGCTCTGCCTGCCCATTGGAGGCTGGTTTAAACGGGGCCGAGGTGACATGTTTGATCCCATTGCGGGTCATGAATTCTTTAAATTCGGCACTGGTGAAACATGGCCCGTTGTCACTGACCAGTATGTCAGGCAGGCCGTGGGTGGCAAACATGGCCCTCAGGCTTTCAATGGTGGTGGTGGTGGTGCTTCCCGACATTATTTCACATTCAATCCATTTTGAAAAAACATCCACCACCACCAGGAACATTTTACTGAGAAACGGGCCCGCATAGTCGACATGGATCCTCGACCATGGTCTGGAGGGCCAGGACCACAAACTTAGTGGTGCCTCTCTGGGCACGTTGCTCAACTGAGCACATGCACTGCATTGCCATACACAGAATTCTAAGTCAGAGTCGATACCAGGCCACCACATGTGTGATCTGGCTATCGCTTTCATCATTACTATACCCGGGTGTGTGCTGTGGAGTTCCGAGATGAACGTCTCCCTGCTCTTTTTTGGTAGCACTACGCGGTTCCCCCACAACAGGCAGTCTGCCTGAATGGACAGCTCGTCCTTTCGCCGCTGGAACGGCTTGATTGCCTCTTGCATTTCAACGGGGATGCTGGCCCAGCTCCCATGCAGTACACAGTTTTTTACTCGGGACACAAGAGGATCTTGGCTGGTCCAAGTCCTAATCTGACGGGTCGTGACAGGTGATTTATCATTTTCAAATGCTTCCATGACCATCAACAAGTCTGCGGGCTGCACCACCATCAACAAGTTTGCAGGCTGCACCATTTCCATCCCAGTGATGGACAATGGTAGCCGACTGAGAACATCCGCACAGTTCTTGGTGCCTGGCCTGTGGCGGATGGTATAGCTATATGTTGATAGCACGATTGCCCACCTTTGTATGCGGGATGAAGCATTAGTGTTTATCCCCTTGTTTTCAGCGAACAGGGATGTGAGGGGCTTGTGATTGGTTTCCAGCTCAAATTTGAGGCCAAACAGATACTGATGCATTTTCTTTACCCCGAACACACACGCTAATGCCTCTTTCTCAATCATGCTGTAGGCCCTTTCAGCCTCAGACAAGCTCCTGGAAGCATAGGTGACAGATTGCAACTTCCCCGCAACGTTAGCTTGTTGTAATACACACTCGACTCCGTACGACGACACGTCACATGCTAGCACAAGTCTTTTACATGGGTTATACAATACAAGCAGCCTGTTGGAGCATAAAATGTTTCTCGATTTCTCAAAAGCAATTACTTGTTTTTTTTCCCCATACCCAGTTCTCACCTTTGCGCAATAACACATGTAGGGGCTCTAAAAGGGTGCTTAACCCCTGTAGGAAGTTACCAAAATAGTTGAGGAGTTCCAGGAACGACCGCAGCTCCGTGACATTCTGTGGCCTGGGCGCGTTCCTGATAGACTCTGTCTTGGCGCCTGTGGGTCGAATGCCGTCCGCCGCAATCTTTCTCCCCAAAAACTCCACTTCTGTTGCCATAAAGACGCATTTCGACCTCTTCAGCCGCAGCCCTACGCGATCCAGTCGCTGGAGGACCTCCTTCAGGTTTTGTAGGTGCTCGGCGGTGTCCCGAGCACCTACAAAATATGTCCAATATGTCGTCCTGAAAGACCACCGTGTGTGGTACCGACTTGAGTAGGCTCTCCATATTTCTCTGGAAGGTCGCTGCAGCCGACCAAATTCCAAACGGGCATCTGGTGTAGATGAACAGTCCCTTGTGCATGTTGATGCAGGTGAGGCCCTTCGAAGACTCCTCCAGCTCCTGCGTCATGTAGGCCGAAGTCAGGTTGAGCTTGGTGAATGTCTTGCCTCCTGCCAGCGTCGCAAATAGGTCGTCTGCCTTAGGTAGCAGGTATTGGCCCTGTTGCGAGAAACGATTAATAGTTACTTTATAATCGCCGCAAATCCTGACCGTGACATCACTTTTGAGTACTGGAACAATCGGGCTGAATTCCACTGGGGAGATGATGCCCTTGCGTTGCAGCCTGTCCAGCGCGATTTCTACTCTCTCCCTCATCATGTGAGGTACTGCTCGCGCCTTGTGGTGAATGGGTCGTGCCTCAGGGACCAAGTGGATCCGCACCTTCGCCCCGGAAAAGTTTCCAATGCCTGGCTCAAAAAGAGAAGGAAATTTGTTAAGAACCTGGGTACATGAGGCCTCACTGACATGTGATAGCGCTCGGATGTCATCCCAGTTCCAGCAGGTTTTGCCCAGCCAGCTCCTTCCAAGCAGTGTGGGGCCATCGCCCGGGACAATCCAGAGTGGCAGTTCGTGCACCGTGCCCTCGTAGGTGACCTTGACCATGGCGCTGCCCAGGACAGTGATAAGCTCTTTGGTGTACATTCTCAGTTTTGTGTGGATGGGGCTCAGAGCTGGTCTGAATGCCTTGTTGCACCACGTCTCTCAAACATTTTTTTACTCATGATGGATTGGCTAGCGCCAGTGTCCAATTCCATGGCTACGGGTAAGCCATTCAATTTTACGTTTAGCATTATAGGTGGACATTTCGTCGAAAATGTGTGCACCCCGTGTACTTCAGCATCTGCCTCCTTTCTCTGAGGCTCGAAATTGCTTTGATCCACCATGGACCGATCTTCCTCTGCCACGTGGTGCTTAGCAGGTTTTGCAGAGCTTGCAGCTTGTTTGCAAGTTCATTGGAGGTGCCCCATTGTTCCACAGCTCTTGCAAACATACCCTTTGAAGCGGCATGAATAGGCTGAATTGAAGCCACCACAACACCAACAAGGTGTGAATTGCCTTGCATTCATCCTTGTTGGGGACTCTGAGTCATCTGGGTCACCTGAGGCCTGCTGGCAGTTGCAGACTCATGGGTTCTGCCCTGTACATTTCTGCTCGCAAACACAGTTCCAGTTAATTTATGAACATTGCCAGCACTTGTGTGCTGAGAGATTTGTTTGGTGTTAAGACTGGTGGACATAAATGCCTGTGCTATCACAATGGCCTTACTGAGGGTCAGTGTCTCTACAGTCAAAAATTTTCGTAGGATGATCTCGTGGCCAATGCCTAGTACAAAAAACTCTCTGAACATTTGCTCCAGGTAGCCATCAAACTCACATTGTCCTGCAAGTCACCTTAGCTCGGTGATATAGCTCATCACTTCCTGACCTTCAGATCGCTGGCACGTGTAGAACTGATAGTGCTGTTGGGGAGGATTTAAACTAATATGGCAGGGGGATCGGAACCAATGCAGGGAGACAGAGGGAAACAAAAAGGATGCAAAAGCAAAAGACAGAAAGGAGATGAGGAAAAGTGGAGGGCAGAGAAACCCAAGGCAAAGAACAAAAAGGGCCACTGTACAGCAAAATTCTAAAAGGACAAAGGGTGTTAAAAAAACAAGCCTGAAGGCTTTGTGTCTTAATGCAAGGAGTATCCGCAATAAGGTGGATGAATTAACTGTGCAAATAGATGTTAACAAATATGATGTGATTGGGATTACGGAGACGTGGCTCCAGGATGATCAGGGCTGGGAACTCAACATCCAGGGGTATTCAACATTCAGGAACGATAGAATAAAAGGAAAAGGAGGTGGGGTAGCATTGCTGGTTAAGGAGCAAATTAAGGCAATAATTCGGAAGGACATTAGCTTGGATGATGTGGAATCGATATGGGTAGACCTGCAGAATACCAAAGGGCAAAAAACGTTAGTGGGAGTTGTGTACAGACCTCCAAACAGTAGTAGTGATGTTGGGGAGGGCATCAAACAGGAAATTAGGGGTGCGTGCAATAAAGGTGCAGCAGTTATAATGGGTGACTCTAATATGCACATAGATTGGGTTAACCAAACTGGAAGCAATACGGTGGAGGAGGATTTCCTGGAGTGCATAAGGGATGGTTTTTTTAGACCAATATGTCGAGGAACCAACTAGGGGGGAGGCCATCTTAGACTGGGTGTTGTGTAATGAGAGAGGATTAATTAGCAATCTCGTTGTGCGAGGCCCCTTGTGGAAGAGTGACCATAATATGGTGGAATTCTGCATTAGGATGGAGAATGAAACAGTTAATTCAGAGACCATGGTCCAGAACTTAAAGAAGGGTAACTTTGAAGGTATGAGGCGTGAATTGGCTAGGATAGATTGGCGAATGATACTGAAGGGGTTGACTGTGGATGGGCAATGGCAGACATTTAGAGACCGCATGGATGAACTACAACAATTGTACATTCCTGTCTGGTGTAAAAATAAAAAAGGGAAGGTGGCTCAACCGTGGCTATCAAGGGAAATCAGGGATAGCATTAAAGCCAAGGAAGTGGCATACAAATTGGCCAGAAATAGCAGCGAACCCGGGTACTGGGAGAAATTTAGAACTCAGCAGAGGAGGACAAAGGGTTTGATTAGGGCAGGGAA
Source organism: Pristiophorus japonicus (assembly GCF_044704955.1). NCBI lineage: Eukaryota > Metazoa > Chordata > Chondrichthyes > Pristiophoridae > Pristiophorus > Pristiophorus japonicus. The sequence continues at coordinate 129,897,194 of NC_091985.1, forward strand.
AATGGAGTACGAGAAGAAGTTTGCAGGGAACATTAAGATGGATTGCAAAAGTTTCTATAGATATGTAAAGAGAAAAAGGTTAGTAAAGACAAATGTAGGTCCCCTGCAGTCAGAATCAGGGGAAGTCATAACGGGGAACAAAGAAATGGCGGACCAATTGAACAAGTACTTTGGTTCGGTATTCACTGAGGAGGACACAAACAACCTCGGAGGGTCTAGTAAGGAGGAGGAACTGAGGGAAATCCTTATTAGTCGGGAAATTGTGTTGGGGAAATTGATGGGATTGAAGGCCGATAAATCCCCAGGGCCTGATGGACTGCATCCCAGAGTACTTAAGGAGGTGGCCTTGGAAATAGTGGATGCATTGACAGTCATTTTCCAACATTCCATTGACTCTGGATCAGTTCCTATGGAGTGGAGGGTAGCCAATGTAACCCCACTTTTTAAAAAAGGAGGGAGAGAGAAAACAGGGAATTATAGACCGGGCAGCCTAACATCGGTCGTGGGTAAAATGATGGAATTTATTATTAAGGATGTCATAGCAGTGCATTTGGAAAGAGGTAATATGATAGGTCCAAGTCAGCATGGATTTGTGAAAGGGAAATCATGCTTGACAAACCTTCTGGAATTTTTTGAGGATGTTTCCAGTAGAGTGGACAAGGGAGAACCAGTTGATGTGGTATATTTGGACTTTCAGAAGGCTTTCGACAAGGTCCCACACAAGAGATTAATGTGCAAAGTTAAAGCACATGGGATTGGGGGTAGTGTGCTGACATGGATTAAGAACTGGTTGTCAGACAGGAAGCAAAGAGTAGGAGTAAATGGGGACTTTTCAGAATGGCAGGCAGTGACTAGTGGGGTACCGCAAGGTTCTGTGCTGGGGCCCCAGCTGTTTACACTGTACATTAATGATTTAGACGAGGGGATTAAATGTAGTATCTCCAAATTTGCGGATGACACTAAGTTGGGTGGCAGTGTGAGCTGCGAGGAGGATGCTATGAGGCTGCAGAGCGACTTGGATAGGTTAGGTGAGTGGGCAAATGCATGGCAGATGAAGTATAATGTGAATAAATGTGAGGTTATCCACTTTGGTGGTAAAAACAGAGAGACAGACTATTATCTGAATGGTGACAGATTAGAAAAAGGGGAGGTGCAAAGAGACCTGGGTGTCATGGTACATCAGTCATTGAAGGTTGGCATGCAGGTACAGCAGGCGGTTAAGAAAGCAAATGGCATGTTGGCCTTCATAGCGAGGGGATTTGAGTACAGGGGCAGGGAGGTGTTGCTACAATTGTACAGGGCCTTGGTGAGGCCACACCTGGAGTATTGTGTGCAGTTTTGGTCTCCTAACCTGAGGAAGGACATTCTTGCTATTGAGGGAGTGCAGCGAAGGTTCACCAGACTGATTCCCGGGATGGCGGGACTGACCTATCAAGAAAGACTGGATCAACTGGGCTTGTATTCACTGGAGTTCAGAAGAATGAGAGGGGACCTCATAGAAACGTTTAAAATTCTGACGGGGTTAGACGGGTTAGATGCAGGAAGAATGTTCCCAATGTTGGGGAAGTCCAGAACCAGGGGACGCAGTCTAAGGATAAGGGGTAAGCCATTTAGGACCGAGATGAGGAGGAATTTCTTCACCCAGAGAGTGGTGAACCTGTGGAATTCTCTACCACAGAAAGTTGTTGAGGCCAATTCACTAAATATATTCAAAAAGGAGTTAGATGAAGTCCTTACTACTAGGGGAATCAAGGGGTATGGTGAGAAAGCAGGAATGGGGTACTGAAGTTGCATGTTCAGCCATGAATTCATTGAATGGCGGTGCAGGCTAGAAGGGCCGAATGGCCTACTCCTGCACTTATTTTCTATGTTTCTATGTTTCTATGATATCTCACCATCAGCACGCTCTCCCTCAGGTTAAGATGCTCCAGAACCAGTGTACACAGCTCCTCATATGCCTTATCTGTGGGTTTCACCGGAGCCAGAAGATTCTTCATGAGGCTGTAGGTCGGTGCCCCGCAGACCGTGAGGAAGACCGCTCTCCTTTTTGCAGCACTTCCTTCTCCGACCAGCTCTTTGGCTACAAAGTACTGGTCTAGCCGTTCGACATAGGTTTACCAGTCCTCACCCTCCGAGAACTTCTCCAGGATGCCCAAGTTTGCTGCATCTTTGCGTTGGATTCGTATTCTCATCGCCAGTTATTGTGTTCCTAACATAGATGAGGTTGCACACAGGGAGGCTAAAATAACAGCGACCTCAGTCTTTAATAAGTCACTCCAGAGTGAGGAACAAGCCTTAGGGGCCAGCTTATATACAATACTCCCCAGGGATGCTGGGATCCCTTGGGACCTCAGGGGATGAGCTCCCTGGTGGCGGAACATGGGAGTGCATGCTTTAGAGATTCACAACAGGGGAAACAATGGTATCTTAATTCCCTCGCCTTATCTCATCCCACTCCCCCTCACACCACAAGCCTTTCTCACTTCCCAGCTCCTGATGATGTCTGCATTCCTTTCTCCATTCCTGCACCCCTGCCCTCACCTTAATGTGAGCCCTGTGCCTTTATGTTTTCAGATAATCAACAACTATGTGAGCAGCCTGACCCTGAGCCTCGAAGAGGAGCGGGCTGCAGTGAGGCCAGAGGGAAAGGATAGCTCGGGAACCAGCTCCCAGCTCCCCGGCGAGTTTGCGAGCGAGTTCTGTGTACAGGACTCAGATGAGGACCTTGATGGGAAGGCGTTCAAAAGAAGGGTAGTGGCCATGCACTCTGAGATGATAGTTGCAATGGCAAGATTGCCGAAGATCCTCTCGGCAATGGTAAGGAGTGTGGAGGCATCCACCTCCAACATTGCGCAGAGCTCTGCACACGCCATGAAGCTCATCAGTTCCACTCCCAGAGAGACAATGTGGATCCAGACCTCATGATGCGTGTCATGGGTGATGTGGCAGCTTTTAATGCAGCTCTAGCAGAAGCCACGCAACATCTTAGTGCTGTAATGCAGACGATGGTTGGTGGCATTGAGTCTCAGACTGCTCTCACGCAGGCTCAGCTGGATGCCACGCGAGCTCTGACTGCTGCCATCATGGCTGGGTCCACCACAGTCCACCGGGGATCTCACGGTGTCGCAGCAGGCCATCAATCTGTGCTCCAGCTGATTGGTGGGGATGCTGATGTGCTGCCCCGTGGGAGTGGCAGTGGGTCAGTGGAGCAGGAACCTGCTGTCCTCACTCAGGATGATAGCATTCCTGATCCCACCACTGCCACTCCGCCATTGCACTTGTCACTGCCTGTCACCCAGCCAGCCCACACTGCCGCCGCTCATCCTGAGGTGGTGCAATGTACAGCCGTGCCTTCCAGGCCTAGAGCTGGTCGAGGGCGACCTGCAAGGCCATCTGTAGTCTCTGGCCCTGACACACAGCAGCCTTCTACCAGCCCTGCTGCAGCCACTGGGAAGACACTACGTAGGAGCAGTAGATTAGGAAAAGACAGTGTAAAGAGGGGATGTAAGGGTTTGCACAAGAGTGATTAGTTAATATTCTTGTTGTATATATATATGGTTTCTAAATTTGGATACATTTAGTAATGCAATGTGATAGATTTGGTGGTGTGTCTCATTTCAGCCGACTACAAATAAACTGGATGTTGACGCCTTTAAATACCGCCCCTCCAGCGGCTATCCACTGCATACCTCCGCCTCTTCCTGCAATTGTTGACGGCAGGTGTTTAGGCAGGGGTCGAGAGGGAATTTCTGACCCGGGGCGGTAATGGGGCGCTGCGCACTGGATGACATCAGAACAACGAGGTGCTAGGAACCAAGGAATAAGTCTTAGCGCCAGCGCAAAAGCAACAGGGAGGTTCGCAGGCGTCGTTGAATTCACTGCGACCTGTTGGAAACCTAGTTGCACCTCATTATCACCCCATGGAGGCGCTAACGGGAGGCGCAAAGCAGGCCAATTTCTCCCCTGTGTCTTCCTGGCTAATCTGACTAACAGATCAACACCTCTTCCTGCACATCACTTCCCTGAAACATCTCAGTCCAGGATCTTGGAATACTTGTGTTCCTATTGAGAGAATTTTAAGTAAGAATTGCTCATTTCCTCCTAACCCTGAGGATTTTTTGGGTGGTTACTGATGAAAGTCCTTTATGGGAGTCAGGAGATCAAAAGAAACCTGTTGTGAATTGCTCTCTTTTGGCGAGGGAAAAAGTACATTAAACCGAATATGAACCTGACATTTGAGATGAAGGCACTGGTTATATTGAATTCAAGTAATATATCTCCTTCTTCCTAAATTATGTGGACTTCACGACGACCCTTTATGGTCCAGGTATCTCCCTCCTTAATCCTTTGTTGTCCTGCGCAGGCAAATAGGCTCCAAGCTTCTCACAGCCAGGTCGCGTGGCACTGAGGTGCAAGCAGTCCTGTCATTGGGCTTAAAGTAGCACCATCCTGCTGCCATTTTCTCCCGAGTTCACACGTAGGGATCAAAGAAACATTCCCTGCACTCGGCCCCATCCCTTTTGCTCTGGGAGATTGCAATGATCTAATGTCAGATCTTTTCCATGACCTTTTTCTGCACAAGTATAATGCTTGCAATGAAAGATCTTTTTACACTTCAGGACTCTTCAGTTAAGAAATCAGTCTCATTGTCCTTGAATGCCTTTTTGTGCAGTCTGTCAGTCTGTATGCGTCTCCCCAGCACCAATTTTTGCTATCTTCCCACCGGCACGGATTATATGTCTCACTTTTATACCATTATCAGGTTCATTTGTATCAGATTCCCTTGCATCTCCTATTAACTTACAGGATCTCGCTATTGGCTTGGATGAGGCTACCACAGGCACAATGTGGGCTGAACGGAAGTTGGAAATAACTTGACATGGCAAAATCCCAGTGCAGCAACAAGCTTTCACCAAAATTAGTAATTATGCTATTGTTTCAATCAGCGTGGCAAAACATGTTTCAATAGAAAAATCTTCAAAAGAATTAGGGATTTAGATGTGCTAAACCCTGTGACACTTTAAGGCATATATTTAACTGTCAGCTGTGGCTCAGTATGTAGCTTTCTCACATCTGAGTCAGAGGGGGTGAAATTGCCCCTTTTATAGTCACATTAGCACCTCTGGGCAGTTTTTGCCCGGGTGAGGGGGGCGTTATCGCCTCAAGGGAAATTGCCCGGGAGGTTTGGGAGGCGATGACCCGGCAGCGTCACGCCCCGCTATTAGTGCCCCGGGCCACTGTGCAGCCTGCGATGATGTCATTGCCATGCGCAACGACCCCTCACCCCGCGGGGAAAATCGCCCCACGGCCCGCGAATCTGGCCTGGGCGGATGGCAATGCCAGCTTCACGGGTCGTGGACATCCGCTCTCGGGGCGCTGTTTAAAGGGGAGGTCTGCAGTGCACCGGGTCGCCATCTTTGTTTGTCAGCCAACTCTCGGGTCGGCTCGACCATGGTGGCCCTAGCGTGTTCCGGGTCGCCATCGTGCAGCCCGGCACTCCATCATGGGTGCCAGGCTGCTGGCCCAGCCTCATCTTGCCCTGGTGGCCCAGTGGTGGCTACCAAAGGGCCTGCAGAGTGCGCAGTGGCCCTCCCCTTTAACCAAAGGGGAAGTGCACAGTAGTGCATCAGTGCTACACAGAGCATCCATGTTGCGCTGGGCTCAGCAATGAAGTAGTACCCCGGGACCGCCCTTACAGGAAACGGAGTGCCGGAGGCAGCGCTTCACTTCCTTTCAGGGGCTAACGGCCCAACTCCGCGTCGGGGGCAGGACTTTCGGGCCGGCGCCAAAAGTCTCGGCCCCGAAAGGTTACCGCCCCGAATCGGGGTGAGGGGCAATTTTACCCCAAGGAGGTTGTGGATTCAAGTCCCATGCCAGAGACTTGAGCATAAAAATCTACGTTGACAGTCGAGTGCAATACTGAGGGAGCACTCCCTCATTGCTGCACTGTCAGAGGTGCCGATTTTCGGATGAGACAATAACCGAGGACCTGTCTGCCCTCTTAGGTGGTGTAAAAGATCCCATGGCACTATTTTAAAGAAGAGCAGGTGAGTTATCCCCAGTGTCCTGGCCAATATTTATCCCTCAATCAACAGCATTAAACAGATTATCTGGTCATTATCACTTTGCTGTTTGTGGGAGCTTGCTGTGCATAAATTGGCTGCTGCGTTTCTGACATTACAACAGTGACTACACTTACGTCATTGGCTCTGAAATGATTTGGGAAATTCTTGAAAATTGCTATAGAAATGCAATGTCTTTCTATTTCAGCCTAGTTCTCATTTTAAGAGGGAAAAGGCTTTCAGGGAGAGCAAACTAGAAATAAAAGATGGTAAGTATGAGGGAGATAGAGAGAGAGAGTATTGTATATTGTGAATAAAGATGCATCAAAGCCTAAAAGCAGATTGTGTCACAAGAGGACCTGCGTGTTTGTGCGGCTTGATCAAATTAACATATCAGCACCGTTTGTCGGTTATAAACCAATGGGGAATTTCATATTAAATTAGTAATGTGAATTCTTTCACCAAAAATAAAAGAAATACTAGCTGAGATGTTATCAGCCCTGAAATCGAGCTTTTGAACCTGTGATGAATGGCCGAGCCTTTGCTCCATTCTGTGTCTGAATTTGATTCCTGGGAATGGAGAGTTGCTGCACGGAGGGAGAGGCAGCACAATGGCTGACAAAAAGGAGCAGTGAATAGCAGAAAACCAGCGGATAACTCTTGGGACGACTAATTACAAGGCATATTAATGTACAGTGCCCCAGATTGCAGGAGGGGATTTGCTGCACGGGGAAGCTTTTTTCCTTCCAGTCTCGTTGATAAGAACACAAGCACACACTCACGCACTCCAAAAACGTTCCCTATTTTTTTGCAAAGCAGAAGTTTTATTTACTGTGTGGATGTGAAGAATAAAGGGAGTTTTTTTTTTAAGCTTCTCTCTGAGAGACTGGCCAGCTGCCTTACAGCCTGCAGCAATGGTACCTGATACCACAATCTAGCCTCTCAGTCCTGTAGCCTGTCCCTGAGAACAGCAGGCAATCCATTCAGCCACCAAACAAAAGCTAATGTCGAAATAGAGGAAAGCTCGGACTAAAAGAAAGCTGATTGACATCTACACTAGATCAAAGGGGGAAATTTACCAGGTATTTGTGATTAAAATGCTAATAGGGTCAATAAAGGAGCCTGCACATGGAGGAAAGGGTCTGCCGCATACACTTCTGCACACACACACACACACACTACCTTCCTAATTTGTCACACATTGATTTCATTTTTTTTTTAATCGGTTTAAATGGCGCAGTGTTTATTCTATATAAATACTGGCATCTGATTTCTGTTCTGCTGACAGGCTCCCCTCTGCATTGTTAACTTTTATTTATATTACAGGGCTTCCACTATTTGGAAAAGCTAAATCCTGGAATGTAAAGTGATCCATAAGTCAGGTCAGAATTTTTTTCACAAAAATTGAAATCCTATCTGACAACAGTTAGATGTGCTTGCATTTTCCCAGAGCCGAAACTCATATGTGTGGGCACATTCTTTCTTTCACACTTTCTTATCTCACCGTGCTACATATGACATGGAGAAGAATATGCATTAAGAAGGTTTTATTTCTTAAAATGGCATTAATGGCATTAATGCTATCTCCATTTTGGGCACTAAAGAAAGAAAGACTTGGATTTATATAACGCCTTTCATGACCTCCGGATGTCTCAAAGCCCTTTACAGCCATTGAAATACCATGTGAAGTGTAGTCACTGTTGTAATGTAGGAAGCACGACAGCCAATTTGTGCACAGCAAGCTCCCACAAACAATGTGATAATGACCAGATACTCTGTTTTTTTAGTGATGTTGATTGAGGGATAAATATTGACCAGGACACCGGGAACAATTCACCTGCTCTTCTTCGAAATATTACTATGGGATCTTTAACGTGCACTTGTGAAGGCAGACGGGGCCTTGGTTTAACGAAAGACGGCACCTCTGACAGTGCAGCACTCCCTCAGTACAAGGGACTCGGGGGTTATGGGGAACAGGCAGGAAAGTGGAGTTGAGGTAGAAGATCAGCCATGATCTTATTGAATAGCGGAGCAGGCTCGAGGGGCCGTATGGCCTACTCTTTATGTGATTATGTTCCATCACAAGCATTTACTATTTGTGTTGGCCTGGGCAGCAAAAGAAACATTTTTTTTCCACCCAACATTGGTCATTGCTGTTATTTTTTGCAAATTTAAATAGTCATTTTGAAGCAAACCTTTTTGCTTTGCGTTGGTGGCCATAATGAAGTCGGACATGTGGACATTTAAACATTATTTGCAGAAAATGGTAAGTAAATATCAGTAAACTTTGTTGTTTTCATGAACAAGACTTCAGACAGGGACTATATATATATTTTTCCCTGTTCAGAAAAAAGGACCATTATTTTTGTATTTGCGACTTACTAATCAAATGGACATTTGCACAGTGTTGCAATGGTTGTTTCTCTGAAATAGTAGCAGGAATGAGGAATGAGGAGCCAATTATGATAAATGTAACAGCTCCTTAAGCTACTAACAAAGCATTTAACAAAGACAGAACTTGCATGTATATAGCACCTTGTCACGCCCTCAGGACACCCTCAAGCTAGTGAAACTAGTGAGATTAACTACATGCTAACTACCAAAAGCAGCATGCTGCTGACAGAACTAAGTGATTCTACAATCACCTGATCAAAGCAACGTGCTGTAGCCCAACCATATCCAGTGGAGAATGGCGATGGATAACCAGGCAAATAACGAGAGAAGGAGGAGGCTCCATGTACATCTCCATCCTCAACCATGGTGGAGCCCAATAACGTAAGTGCATGAGACAAAGCTAAAGTGTCTCCAGCCAAATATGCTGAGTGGATGATCCTACTCGGCCTCCTCCTGAGGTCCTCACCTTCAAAGATACTAGTGCCCAGCCAATATGGTTCACTCCACGTGACATTACATAGGATTACATTGGACATATGGCACAGAAACAGGCCATTCGGCCCAACCAGTCCAGGCTGGTGTTTATGCTCCACTCCCGCCTTCTCCCGTCTTCCTCATCTAAATCTATCAGCATAACTCTCTATTCCCTTCTCCCTTATATATTTGTCTAGCCTCCCCTTAAATGCATCTATACTATTCATTTCAACCTCTCCCTGTGGTAGCGAGTTCCACATTCTCACCACTCTTTGGATAAAGAATTTTCTTCTGAATTCACTATTGGATTTCTTGGTGACTATCTTATATTGAAGGCCTCTAGTTATGCTCTTCCCCACAAGTGGAAACATTCTCTCTGTATCCACTCTATCAAAACCTTTCATAATTTAAAAAACCTCTATTAGGTCACCCCTCAGCCTTCTTTTTTCAAGAGAAAAGAGTCCCAGCTGGCTCATCCTTCCCTGATATGTATACTCTCGCATTTCTGGTATCATCCTTGTAAATCTTCTCTGCACCCTCTTCAGTGCTTCTGTATCCTTTTTATAGTATGGCGACCAGAACTGTACACAGTACTCTAAGTGTGGTCTAATTAAGGTTCGATACAGGTTTAGCATAACTTCCCTACTTTTCAATTCTATATCTTCAGAAGTAATGGCGTGGCTAACCTTTGTCGCAACTTTTAATGATATTTGTATTTGTACTCTGATGTCCACCTAGACTCCCTCCAAGTAATAAGTGATCTCCCTATTCTTCCTACCAAAATGTAATACCTCACATTTATCTGTGTTGAACTTCATTTGCCAATTATATACACATTCTTCAAGTTTATTAATGTCCTCCTGTAATTTTTTGCAATCCTCCTCAGTTTTGACTATCATCCTCAATTTGGTGTCATCCACAAATTTAGAAATTCTGTTTTTGATTCCAAAGTCGAAATTGTTAATGTAAATTGTGAACAACAGTCCCAGCACTGATCCTTGTGGAACACCACTACCCACCTGCTGCCACTGTGAATAGCTACCCTTTACCCCTAATCTTTGCTTCTGTCTTGAAGCCAGCTAACTATCCATTCTGCTACTTGTCCTCTGACTCCGCATTCTCTAACCTTGTTCATTCGTCTATTATGCGGTACCTTATCGAAGACCTTTTGAAAATCTAGATAAATTACATCTACCTCATTACCATTGTCTAGTCTCTCTCTAACCTCTTCAAAAAATTCAATGGTTAAGAACTGTTTTAGTACACTGGACACAGCGAAGGCTATGGGACCTGGCAACATCCTGTCCAGTAGTGCTGAAGACCTGACCACCAGAGCTATCTGCCCCTTTAGCCAGGTTGTTCCAGTACAGGTGTGCCACTACCTGATTGCCCAGGTTTGTCCCACCTGCAGAAAACGGGTCAATTCTAACTTTGCCTATTACTATGCTATCAATCTCCTCCCAATAGGAACATAGGAACAGGAGTAGGCCATTTAGCCTTTCGAGCCTGTTCCGACATTCGATGAGATCATGGCTGATCTGCGGTCTAACTTCATATACCCGCCTTTGCCCCATATCCCTTAATACCTTTGGTTAACAAAAAGCTATCAATCTCCGATTTAAAATTAACAATTGATCTAGCAGAATCTTGCTACAGTTATACAGGGTATTGGTGAGGCCACACCTGGAATACCGCGTGCAGTTTTGGTCTCCATATTTACAAAAGGATATACTTGCTTTGGAGGCAGTTCAGAGAAGGTTCACAAGGCTGATTCCAGAGATAAGGGAGTTGACATGAGGAAAGGTTGAGTAGATTGGGCCTTTACTCAAATGGAATTCAGAAGAATGAGAGGTGATCTTATCGAAATGTATAAGATTATGACGGGGCTTGACAAGGTGGATGCAGAGAGGATGTTTCCACTGATAGGGGAGACTAGAACTAGAGGGCATGATCTTAGAATAAGGGGCCGCACATTTAAACTGAGATGAGGAGAAATTTCTTCTCTCAGAGGGTTGTGGATCTGTGGAATTCGCTGCCTCAGAGAGCTGTGGAAGCTGGGTCATTGAATACATTTAAGACAGAAATAAGACAGTTTCTTAAATGATAAGGGAGTAAGGGGTTATGGAGAGCGGGCAGGGAAGTGGACCTGAGTCCAAGATCGGATCAGCCATGATCGTATTGAATGGCGGAGTAGGCTCGGGGGGCCGTATGGCCTACTCCTGCTCCTATTTCTTATGTTCTTATGTAATCTTCAGTAAGGTGGTGGAAGGAGTCATCAATAGTGCCATTCAGTAACACCTAATCTCCAATAGCCTGCGCACTGTTGCCCAGTTTGTGTTCCACCAGAAATACTCAGCACCAGACCTCATCACAGCTTGATTCATACTTGGATGCAAGAGCTGAATGACAGTTGGGAGTAGCTGCCCCCCGACGTCAAAAACAACAACAACTTGTATTTATATAGCACCTTTAACATAGTGAAACATCCCAAGGTGCTTCACAGGAGTAATATGCGATAGAAATTTGACACCAAGCCGCATAAGAAGAAATTAGTGCAGGTGACCAAAAGCTTGGTCAAAGAAGTAGGTTTTAAGGAGCACCTTGAAGGAGGAAAGAGAGGTAGAAAAGCGGAGAGGTTTAGGGAGGGAGTTCCAGAGCTTGGGGCCTGGGCAACAGATGGTTGAGCGATTATAATCAGGGATGCTCAGGAGGGCAGAATTAGAGGAGTGCAGGCATCTTGGGGGGTTGTGGGGCTTGAGGAGATTACAGAGATAGGGAGAGGCGAGGCCATGGAGGGTTTGAAAAAAAGGATGTGAATTTTGAAATTGAGGCATTGTTTAACCGGAAGCCAATGTAGGTCAGCAAGCACAGGGGTGATGGGCGAGCGGGACTTGGTGCGAGTTAGGACATGGGCAGCCAAGTTTTGGATCACCTCTAGTTTACGTAGGGTAGAATGTGGGAGGCCAGCCAGGAGTGCATTGGAATAGTCAAGTCTAGAGGTAACAAAGGCATAGATGAGAACTGAGGCAAGGACGAAGATGGACGATGTTACAGAGGTGAAAATAGGCGGTCTCAGTTATGCCGTGGATATGTGATCGAATACTCATTTCAGGGTCAAATATGACAGCAAGGTTGCGAACAGCCTGGTTCAGCCTCAAACAGGATTTGGGGAAGGGATGGAGTCAGTGTCTAGGGAACGGAGTTTGTGATGGGGAGCATTCAATTGACAGTGGCACCAGGGAGCCTGAGCAAAACTGAAGTCAATGGTTGGTGATGGGGATACAGGGGACAAAGGAAAATCCTCCCAATGGTTGGAGTTTTACCTAATTCAGAGGAAGATGGTCGTGGTTGTTGGAGGCCTCAGGAATTTACTGCAGGAGTTCCTCCGGGAAGTGTCGGCGGCCCAACCATCTTCACCTGCCTCATTAGTGACCTTTTCTCCATCATAAGGTCAGACGTGAGACTGTTCGCTAATGATTTCCCATGTTCCGCTCCATTCACAACTCCTCTGATAATGAAGCAGCCCATGCCAACCTACAGCAGGACTTGGACTCACAAGAGGCAGGCAACATTTGAGCTTCCACGGGCAGCTTGCTCTTTTTGAGGAAATGAATATTGGGCCACTTGTCTCGCCGGCAGTAAGTAAGTTCCGGGAGGAGGGGTGGAGCGGCAACAGGAGGCAGGCACCAATCGGGATTCTGTGGAGTCGGAGGTGCACTCTCATTCCACCTGATTCCACAGCAATGTTTGAAAATGTTTTTTCTCTCATTTACATATGTAAGGGGCCTAACTTCTGTTTTAGGCAGCCACCAGGGATGCCTGAAAATATCAGGTCAGACATCTTATCAGGCATCTTTTGGGCGCGAGATATTGGTCCCCAACATTGACCGTCATTGCGTCCTTTTTATGCTGCAACAAGGAGCAATTTCTGCCACTATTTGTTTGTACAGAGGTTCATCAATTGTTGGAACAGGTTGCCAAGTTGAAACCAAGGGATAGGACTCATTCAAGAAACAAATAGCTCTAATGGGAAGCTAATAAGGTCGGTTTTCATGAAGGATGAGATCAAATGGGCAGCAGGCAGCCTGGATTCAAGCCTAGCTTATGATCTTGTGATCATGGAAGAGGTTTGTATTATGCTCATAATAAAGGATGAAATTGAGTACTGTATACTGTATGCAATGAGTAAGTGTGACCTTAGCTCCTTTAATTAGACTCCAAAGTGCAGGTACAGCGTGGGAGGCCTGCTTATATACAGTGCTCCCAAGGGATGCTGGAATTCTTGGGACTCCAACAGGTGGACCCTCTGGTGGTGGTGTGATACAGGTTGCCAAGGGTTACATACATAACAGTTTGGATCCAGAATTCTTGTTATACAGGAGGCACATACTATCTAGGAATGCATCCACTGCTTTGTGAAAGAAGTCAGTTGTGAATGTTCATAGCTCCCAGTCACTGAACAGTGTACTTTTCCTAATACCCACAAACTCACTCAGTGCAGAAAGTATGCCGTTATTATTTTCTTCGTGATTTTATCGCAAAATGAACAATGTGAAGTCTTAATCTTTATAAGAAATCTATATTTAGCATCCAACGAGAGTAGCATTTTACTGGTATTCTTTGAAATGATTTGACATACGCTGTATCATTAGAGATACTAAATCTACATTCTTCTAGTTCATCAATAGGAGATCTTTATAAATTAATTTGCTCTATGTGCATTTATCATGTTAATGTACGGATGTTTTCTTATGTTAATAAACCTTTACTAAACCAAATAGGATTGATTTTTGTCACCAGTCTGGGTACCAGGAGGAGGTGGGTGCAGTGGGAGATTACAAATGTCAAACCCAGATGAGCATAAGGTGAGCATACTGCAGGCATGAATAATGCCAGATATTGGCAGCTCACCCACCAGTGTGGGTGTTGGGAAATCATATGTGTCTTCAATCGCTGGGGGAAGGGGAAGGGAGGGCCGAGGGAAATGATGTGGGTCTTCAATCGCTGGGGGGAGAGGGAAGGGGGAAGGGGGAAGGGGGGACTGAGGCTTAGTCCCAGGTGACGAATTGTGACCTCTTTTCCAGCTTCCTTTGTCTTTGCCCAATCGTTCGCTCGTTTGCCTCATTCACAGCAGCCAAATCAGGAAGGGGACATCAATTCCTTGGCTAGTGTAAATATCTTCTTTGCAACATCACTAAAGCACACACACTCAAGATGGCTCCAATCTGGAACTTTCTTTGAAGAAAATGCAGGACTCCCTAAGAAAGAAATTTCCCTAAGAAAGATAAGTCAGCATCACTGCCGTAATTGGAGAAGATGATTGCAGAATCCGAAAAGGATAAAGAAAAAATCCACGAATACAAAAGGCAGGTGTCAAACTTGGCAAACAAATCAAAGAAGATAGTGCAGCTGAAACCACACAATCCACCTGTTAGTACTGATCAACGGGGTCCAAACCAAATCATTCTTAGGGCTCTTTGTGACGGCAAACAGGATCAGAGGGTTGTCCATAGGGAAAATGAATGCATTTTATTGGACAACTCACAACGCAGCAAGTGGAGGGTGATAGGACCTGGTGGAATGGAAATGTTGGTTCCATCTGTTTGTCTTCTCATCCCACCTCCAAATCCTGGTGCAAGTGAGCATGCAAACAAAATTGATCAGTACTATGAGACTATTCTTTCTCTGTGGAATCAATTGTATATTAACATGAAGAGCTTGGTATCTTGGCAATACTGCATGATGGAAGTCGAAAGGATACATAATTGGACTATGTCAGTGTTATGGGCAATGTCTCACGAGGATTATGAGCTTGTCATAAAAAACCTGGAAAATAACTTTCAAACTTTCCAGATATACAATAAAGATTTGCAATACTTTATTAACGCAGATAAGAGAACACTGGGATCTAAATTTGGCTCCAGCAGGAATCACTACGCAAAGTTGGTGACCACGTTGGAGGAAGAAATAAATGTAATATCTTCTTTACGACAACACTAATGCACAAGATGGCTCCAATCTGGAACATTTTTTTATTGTATTTACAGCAGCAGTTGCATTACCACAGTATTCCACTAGGTGGAGCAGTAGTTCACTAGGTGGAGCTCTAACGGCCCGAACTTGATGGCCTTACCACCCACTGCCGCTGACTGCCACCGAGTTTTTTCGACGGTCTCCCCTCGGTGCCAGTTTCTACTAGGTCACCCGTCGATGAGAGGGGAGTACCGCTGGGAACTGCCCACTGACAGCCGCTAGCGCGCAAGTCACATAAGTGACCTCCCGCCCGCCGAGCTGGCAGATTCCTCCGGGCGGAAGTCGGCGGCAGGAGGGGGAAGGACCACTGCGCGGAGGCAGGTCTAACCCCGACGGTAAGTAAGAAGACCTGCAAAAAAGGATTAGTGAACTTCTTTTCGATTTATGTGGATGGGGTCCCTTGAAGGTCTTCCATTGTTTTGTTTACGAGAAAGTAAATGCCAGAGCAGGGCTCAGCAGCCTCCAGCTCCCAGGTTTTGGGCAGTGACTATGAAGGGAGTAGACTGGGTGTTACATGGAGCACAAGCGAGTGGAGAACAAAGTGGTGGTGGCACAGCGGGAAAAGGACCCAAGTGCTCAGAGGGTCAGTTTCTGATATGGACGAAGTCTTCAGTAACCCAAAACAATGGTTTCTGAGCACGACAGATTGCTGTAGATATCAGAGACTGAGCCTAGAAGCTTTCAACACATGGCTGCTGGTCTGGAGGAATCCACAACCCACAAGTATAGGGTTCTGATGTACAGGATCAAAAGTCTACGGTCTCAACCAACATGACTAAAAAAAAGTCGATTATCTGCTTATTACCACATTGTTGTTTGAGGGAGCTAGCTGTGCACAAATTAGCTGCCGTGTTTCCCACATTACAACAGTGACTACCTTCCAGAAGTACTTCATTGGCTGTAAAGTATTTTGGGATGTGCTGAAGTCATGAAAGGCGCTATATAAATGCAAACTTTTTTTTCTTTTGCCGTATGTGAACTTTTGAATAGTAATTTTTGGAGCAGTATCTGGAGAAACATAGTTTCTGAGATCTTTGGCTTGAAGTCCAAAATGACAAAATGTTCCATGGTGCCACTATTTAAACTGGCTATTCTTTCTATTTGCATCACTGATGATGTTTGCCAAATGGTCAGTGGAGAATGCTAGAGGGCT
This sequence comes from Pristiophorus japonicus, assembly GCF_044704955.1. Lineage (NCBI taxonomy): Eukaryota > Metazoa > Chordata > Chondrichthyes > Pristiophoridae > Pristiophorus > Pristiophorus japonicus. The sequence goes on from NC_091985.1 coordinate 129,913,310, forward strand.
GCCTTATCTCAGTCTAATCAGCCTGTTTCCGCAAGGTGGTTGACTGAACATCACTTATCCTTTATTTCTGGGGCCCTGTACTTATTCAACACATTAATAGCAAGACTTGCTTTGCTACAGTTGCACCCGATGCACAGTGCCATCGAAGTGAATTGACTCTTTAAACAAACACGGCTAACATACGCCACATTTCCCTTAACCCTTTGAGAGTTAGAACTAAAGTAGTAGTTCTCCATTAACATTTTTCTTTTAAATGACAGAATTGTAGTTTTTATTTTAATAACCTGAAACAATAATCAGAGGTCATAGATTTACAATCATTGGCAAAAGAGCTAGTGAGCCGATGAAAAGAAATGATTTCACTCAGAGTTGTTGGGATCTGGAACGTTCTACCTGAAAAGGCGGAGGAAGCTGATTCCATAAATACTTTTAAAAGAGACTTGGACAAGTATTTGAGGATGAGAAATTTACAGTGTTATGGACAAAAAGCAGGGGGCGGGTGGGACTAAGCTCTCTAAGAGCAGAACATGCACAATGGGCCGAATGACCTCTTTCTGTGCAGTACATTTCTATGATTATATGAACAATTACAGAGAAACATCATGGCGGATGCTAGATACTAGATGATAGAAAATATTTCTTTATTTTTACTCATGGGATATGGGCATGTCTGGCAAGGCCTGCATTTATTGACCATTCCTAATTTCCCTCGAGAAGTTGGTGGTGAGCCGTTTACTTGAACCGCTGCAGTCCGTGTGGTTAAGGTACTCCTACAGTGCTGTTAGGTAGGGAGTTCTAGAATTTTGACCCAGCAATGATGAAGGAAAGGCGATATATTTCCAAATCAGGATTAGTGTGTGACTTAGAGGGGAACTTGGAGATGGTGATGTTCGCATGCGCCTGCTGCCCTTGTCGTTCTAGGTGGTAGAGGTCGCAGGTTTTGGAGGTGCTGTCAAAAAAGCCTTGGCGAGTTGCTGCAGTGCATCTTGTAAATAGTACAGACTGCAGCCACGGTGTGCCAGTGGTGGAGGGAGTGAATGTTTAAGATGGTAGATGGGGTGCCAATAATTCCAGGGGTTTGCTTAACTTAAAGTTGGTAGTCAAGCAGTAGAACCTTTTAACAGAAGTGGTACAGAATGTTCGATTCCAAAGAGCTGTGTAAGAAATTATTGCTGACATTTGGATTAGAATCAGAGCCCAGAGCAGAAAAGCAGTACATCTTTTGGCAATTTTGCTCTGCTTACTTACCCAAGTTTTGTTCAGTGAACTGCAACAAATTGAAGTTTTCTGGGAAAAAAAAGACATTTATGAATGCAAGTTATTTCTTTCTAATTAAAAAGTAATTGAGTTGTTCTTTCTTTCTTTCTTTCTTTCTTTCTTTCTTTCTTTCTTTCTTTCTTTCTTTCTTTCTTTCTTTCTTTCTTTCTTTCTTTCTTTCTTTCTTTCTTTCTTTCTTTCTTTCTTTCTTTCTTTCTTTCTTTCTTTCTTTCTTTCTTTCTTTCTTTCTTTCTTCCTTTTCTTCCTTTCTTTCCTTTCTTTCCTTTCTTTCCTTTCTTTCCTTTCTTTCCTTTCTTTCTTTTCTTTCTTTTTAAGGCACCCCCTGCATCAGATTCCTGGGAGTGTGATTGTAAGATGGGTCTTAACTTACATTTGTATGGCACCTTTAATGTAACTAGCATCCCAAGGTGCTTCAAAGATAGGACTTAGCTTTCCAGGCCACCCTTGCATTGCCGCCTGCTCCCACCTCAGGTCATCTAATCAAAGGTGGGGTCCTACGCAAGAGTCAACACCAGTTTCTTTGGACACCCCCGAGTCTGGGTGGTGTTGAATTTAATCTTGAGCAAAATTAGGTAGGAGGGAGAGGACCAGACCTCTTTTAAATGGCGATGCTTCATATGTGCCTATTGTAGGGCCACGCATTCAAATCCCCCTCCCTTGGGGGAAGTTTCCCCAATACTGAGCAACATAAAAGAGGTGGAGACGTGCATAACAGGTATTCATGCCCAAAGCGTGTGTTCCCCCAGCGTAAACTGGAGGAAAATTGTCTCCTTTCTCTTTCATTTTCTTGGAAGAAGAAAATCATTAGTACAAATGTGAGGTCAGCAGAATCTGATCAGGCTGGAATTAACAAGCTGAAACAAGCTCCACTGCCTCACATATAAAATTCTTCTTTTTTTGATAACATGTATGTAATTTTAATAAGCCCACCAATTAACGGTGGTTGGAAGGGGGCATATTATAGACCCATCTGCAAACATGCTGAGATTTCTGATGGGTCAAAATGAGTGAACCCTGATGCATCCATGTTCTGGAGCCCTCTGGATTCAGGATCTGGAGCCCTGTGGATACAGGGTCTGGAGCACTGTGGATACAGGATCTGAAGTCCTGTGGATACAGGGTCTGGAGCCCTGTGGCTACAGAGTCTGGAGCACTGTGGATACAGGGTCTGGAGCCCTCTGGATACAGGATCTGAAGTCCTGTGGATACAGGGTCTGGAGCCCTGTGGCTACAGAGTCTGGAGCACTGTGGATACAGGGTCTGGAGCACTGTGGATACAGGGTCTGGAGTCCTGTGGATACAGGGTCTGGAGTCCTGTGGATACAGGGTCTGGAGCCCTCTGGATACAGGATCTGAAGTCCTGTGGATACAGGGTCTGGAGCCCTGTGGCTACAGAGTCTGGAGCACTGTGGATACAGGGTCTGGAGCACTGTGGATTCAGGGTCTGGAGTCCTGTGGATACATGGTCTGGAGTCCTGTGGATACAGGGTCTGGAGTCCTGTGGATACAGGGTCTGGAGCCCTGGTGACTGCCCATTGTGCAACTGCCTTCTCCTCCTCCAGAAATGTTGGGTCTGGTGTACTTCACCTTTCAGAGCTCTAATGGAGAAATTAGATTGAATTATTTTAAGAAGCTAAAAACTAGGTTTGTGTTGTAAGAAAAGACACAAATTATGATGAGAAAGAAATAAAAAGAAAGACTTTCCTCGTAATTTAACCTTTGGAGTTCAGCTATCATTCTGGTAAACCTACGCTGCACTCCCTCCAAAAGAAAGAAAGAATGTCTTACATTTCTATAGCGCCTTTCATGACCACTGGACATCACAAAGCAATTTACAGCCAATGAAGTACTTTTGGAGTGTAGCCACTGCTGTAATGTGGGAAATGCGGCAGCCAACCTGCGCACAGCAAACTCCCACAAACAGCAATGTGATAATGACCAGATAATCCATTTTTTTTGTTATGTTGATTGAGGGATAAATATTGGTCAGGACACCGGGAATAACTCCCGTGCTCTTCTTTAAAATAGTGCCATGGGATTTTTTACGTCCACCTGAGAGGGCCTTGGTTTAACGTTTCATCTGAAAGGCGGTACCTCCGATAGTGCAGCACTCCCTCAGCACTGTACTGGAGTGTCAGCCTGGGACTTGAACCCAAAACCTTCTGACTCAGGGGCGAGTGTGCTACCAATGAGCCACAGCTGACACTGTAGCAATATTAATCATTCTAATTATAATTCTACAATTCTACCATTAAAAAAAACATTAAGGTATTTATTGTACGTCCATGTTTCTCTTCTGTGGTGTGAACCCAAGGGTTGAAAAGGTAACCTGGTATCTGCTCTATTGCCACCATCCAGGTGTGTAGGTCACCCACAGTGACTCTCTCTCTGATTTTCTCTGTACCACTGAGAGAAACATCTAGTCTTCACATTGCCTCCTGACCATAGCATGGCTAAGCCTGGTAACTACCTCACTGGCGCTAATTCTGACATTGGATGATAATATAAAACAGGCGATATTCATTCCACTGGCTTCAAGCGGGTGACCAAGCCGATATTGCCCACATTGCCCTATTGGAAAAAGTCCAAGTGAACCCTACTGCCTGTTGACTGCAGGCGGAACCGTCATCCTACCACTCCGTGGCACAGCAACCCCACGCCACCTCGATTAAATATGCAACTTGAAGAAGTCCTATTTGAAAGAAAATTGTTCTGTAGAAAGTTGAACAAAAAGCAGTATTAATAAATACAACCATGATGCCAGTGCCATATTTGTAAAATAATTAGTAAACTTATAATTGAAACATTTAATGATTGTGCTTCTGGTTCTATGCATTTCTTTCGCATTTTTCTATTATAATCATAAAAAGAAACAAATATTTAATAACCATTGTGTCTTTACAGTGAATTTTGAATGTTGCAAAAAAACGATCATTATGCAGAGGCTTAAAACGATCTCCATAATCCTGCTGATGCAGAATAAGCACTGTTTTGCCAAAACATGCTGATTGTCTGCTATCTTACTTTCTACGTGTCTCTGCTAGAATCAATGTTGCAGACAAAAGTTGTGGAGACTGTTGGCTGTTATTGAACTGTGATTACAACAATCTCAGATAACGATGAGCATTCTGCAGGATTGACCATTTACAGAAATAACTTCAAATAACCAGCTCTTAATCCATGGTGCACTCACGATAACTGCATAACTGATTTTCCACTTTTATCCCTGAGATACAGGAGTCCACATAGATTGTGTTGTAATTATTAGGTACTCAGAGAGAGAAAAAACGTTTCCTGTATTTACAGTAAAATTGGAATTTCAGATCTCTCACAGAGCTGAGAGTAGTTTTACACAGGGCCAGACAAGTAGACATGCGGTTAAAGGTTAAAATTTACAGTGGTCAGACTCAGAATGAGAGATAGGACTGCAATATGATACACAGCAGAAATGACTACACTTAATAGGCCAGACCGGGAGAAATTAATGTGGGAAATGGTTGATCTTAAACAAGTCCTTTAAAGAAAGAAAGACTTGCATTTATAAAGCGCTTTTCACAACCTCAGAACGTCCCAAAGCACTTTACAGCCAATGAAGTACTTTTGAAGTGTAGTCACTGTTGTAATGTAGGAATACAGCAGTGAATTTATGCATAGCAAGCTCCCATGACCAGCAATGTGATACTGCCCAAATAGTCTGTTTTTGTTACATTGATTGTGGAAATAGTTTTATCTATTAGGTATATCAGTTCCCTTTATTGGGGCTAAAATTCTGGTCGGAGGCTTCCTTCGGACGAACGCCTCCGACCCGAACATTTTTTGCGAAAGTACCTGGTGGTCCCAGAGGCACCTTGGATTCCGGTTGGAGGCCTTCTTTCCACGTATTTCGCAGCGCGGCCCACCTTGGAGATACGGACGGAGAAGCTGGAGTCACGTGGGACTGGACAACCAATCACGGTACAGTATTCTCATTGATAGTAATGTCAACTCTGTATCTCCGAGTTCCTATTACTATCAACGAGAAAAACACCCTAAAACACCCAAACATGACATAAAAAACCCCACCTCACATATTTAACATTAATTGAAATTAAAGTTAATTAGATGTTTTCGAAAATATATATATTTTGGGGATTTTTTTAAAAAGTGCTTTAATAGGGTTCAAAATAAACTTACTTTGGTGGACAGGGTTTTTAACATAAAAATGTATTTTAAAATTTTATTTTTATATGTTTTAAAACTCTTACACTGGTAAAAGTAAGCTATGTGCCTGCTTTTACCAGGCGCAAGAGTTTGAAGGACATTTGCTGGGCATGAGTTGGGCAAATAGCCCAATCTCACCCGCTCAGGTATCCTTCCTGTGGGGATGCAGAAGATCTGATCGGAAAAGTCGATTTTCAGTGCACGCGTATTCCGTACAGACCCGGCGAGGCCGGGATTTCAGGGGCAATATCTTGCAAACTGCAATCAAATCACCCTTAACCGTCTAAATTCCATGGAAAAAACCCTAGTTTGTGTAATCTTTCCCTGTATTTTAACCTTGGGAGTCCAGGGACCATTTTGGTAAATTTATGCTGCATTCACTCCAAAAGAAAGAAAGAATGGCTTACATTTCTATAGCGCCTTTCACAACCACTGGACATCTCAAAGCATTTTACAGCCAATAAAATATTTTTGGAGTGTAGCCACTGTTGTAATGTGAGAAATACGTCAGCCAATTTGTGCACAGCAAGCTCCCACAAACAATAATGACCAGATAAACTGTTTTTGTTATGTTGATCAAGGGATAAATATTGACCAGGACACCAGAGATAACTCCCCTGCTCTCTTACGAAATAGCATCATGGGATCTTTTACATCCACTTGAGAGAGCAGACGGGGCCTTGGTTTAATGCCTCATCTGAAAGACTGCACCTCCGACAGTGCACCACTCTCTCAGTACTGCACTGGAGTGTCAGCCTGGATTTTTGTACTCAGGTCTCTGGAGTGGGATTTGAACCCACAACCTTCTGACTCAGAGGTGAGAGTGCTAACCATGGAGCCACGGCTGACTCAAATTAAAGCAATGACTAATACTATATTTCTACAAATTGGTTACATATAATACCTCTTAAAAAATTATACTCGTGCAAAAAAATATCGAACATCTAGGAACCGGGCAGGTGAGCAGTTAAAATTGGCTGGGAGACGGACAGCCAAAGTCCCGCTCTATTCCTGCAGTCTTGCATTAACCTTCTCTTTAAATATGCAGATTGGGCTCCGATGATGTGATCAGGGTCCGACTACTATTTTAACCAATGGCCTAACCGAGGAAGCAAAGGTTGGGAGAGGTGTACAACGGGTGGCTGATCCGATATCACGCAATTTACACGATCACCAAAAGTTAAAATGACCAAACCTCCCCTTCTGTGCCAGTTATCCTGCTGCCCTCCCTATGCAGAAGACCATTGAATCAGGCCTACTGCCCATTTGCTGGTTGGATCTGGTTCAAAACTAACCCAGGCTGATAGTCTCCCCTGTCTAAGGACTGTAGAGCCTGGAAATCAGTGTTGGCACTATTAGCAGATGGATGGTTAACCTGGTTGTACAACATTCCCTTATCAACTATTTTAGCAAAGGTATTAACTCATTTAAAATAAAAGGAATTAACAGCTCCATTAAAATGGTGGACAGAAGAATATCATACAAAGAGGGGATATGCCTGCTAATACCACCAACAGTAGTTTCTAGGCTAGGCAAGTGAAATGGGCTTGAGCTGTCTCAGTCCAGCTGTCAATACTTGTAAGTCTCCACTAGCCATTGTTATGATCCAAAGTCAATATTTGAAGCAACGTTTGATTAAAAACTTTGATCTTTATCCAATGAAAGCATTTTCAAGTTCTCTTATCGCACTGCAAGAATTACCATAAAAGTCTCCACGGAACAAATGTCCTCTTTATTATCAATGTTTTGCTCTGTGTTTCCTCATTGCAATTGTTGGCCAGCAGTTGTATCTGTGGATTATACAAAAAAACTCTAAACAGTTTCATGCTCGTTCTGCTCTGGAAGTCATCCAATGAGTGGACAGTATGTCAGGCCGAGTGTCAGCATTTTCCTTGTTCCAGGAATCTATTAAAGCCCCGATTTCAACCCTCTGACATCCGATGAAAGCGGGCATGTGGGGTTTAAAATACTCCTTTATCGACTATTTTACCAAAGGTATTACCCCATTTAAAATAAAGGTGTTAACAGCTGCTTTGAACTGGCGAAGAGAGGAATGTAATACAAACAGGGGAAGTGTCTTCTAAGCTTGTGAGTCTTAACAGGAGTGTGTTCCAGGCAGCGTTTCAGTCCCTCACCCCAGGCATTGTAAGTTCAGGCAGTGAGAGGTTGAATTGTCATGGTGGTTCTCCCGATCATCACCATAATGTCTCTGGAGAAATGGCAGTGAGTAAAATGATTTATTTTTTCTGGCTAATGTGATATATTCACAGAGCACATCACACACAGCTCCTAACATGGCAGGCAGCTCTCTCGGAAGCCTCCGGAACCTGCCTGGTTCTGTTTATTATTAACTATGCAGTTGCAGTACACAATATGTCCACATCCACAGTGTGGAGCTACAAACATTACAAGCTTACAGACATTACACTTCTCCCTCCTTATTGAAGAAGTTATTATAACAAACATCATACATAACTTTCATGTTTATACATAACACAGGATATAAACTTTTTTTTTCCATATTTACACATTTAACTTTACCACTTGTTTTCTGTTTCGAAGAGGATACCTTTGCTCTCAAATAGAACCTTCCAAATCTGGTGTCGATTTCACACTCATTTGAGGCTCATCCTGAGGGACGTTTTCCTCCATGGAATTTCCTTGATTTTCATTTGCACTCACTCTAACTTCAGGCTCTTTGTTTTCCTGACTCGGACTCAGACTTTCATTCTGATTCTCTCCTGGATTTGTTTCCAGTACATTGGATTTAGGATTTGCTACTGGTGTATCAAAACTGTCTGATGAGTCAGAAATAATGGAATCATTCCCACCTTCAACTCCTTCCATGTCTGTAGGTAAAATATGATCAATATGAACAAACCTAACCTATCCATTATCAACATCTTTACCAAATATGTGCGAGGACCACATATCTTCACCACTCTTCCTGGTAATCACTTTACCCATTTATGGTGATGATTCTTCACTCTCACCTTCTGGTTTAATTTCACACTTCTTTCTTTTACTCTACCTCTATCATGATTCACGTTCTGTCTTAATTGTGTCTCTTCCAAGGACTGTGCCAAGTTTGGTTTTAACAACGAGAATCTGGTTTGTGGCTGTCGTTTGAGAAACAACTCTGCTGGTGTTCTACCAGTAGTTGTATGAGGAGCATTTTGATAGGTAATCAAAAAATTAGCCAATTTGTGATCCAATGACAACTGTCGTTTCCTTGAATTTGGATCTAACATTTGTTTTATGAGGGCACGTTTTACAATTTGTACAGTGCGCTCTGCTGCACCATTCGAAGCAGAATGGTATGGTAGAACCTTGGTATGTTTCACACCATTTTTGCTCGTGAATTGTGCAAATTCTTCTGAACGAAATTGTGGTCCATTATCGGAAACAATTTTTTCAGGGAGGCCAAATGAAGAAAATAATTTTTGTAAAATGTCCAATGTTTTACTTGGTGTTATTTTCCACATTGGAAACACCTCAACCCACTTTGAATGGCTATCAATCACAATGAACAATTGTTGTCCTTCTAACTCAGCAAAATCAACATGTAGCCTTTGCCACACTCTGGGAGGCCATTTCCATGGCTGTAATGATACTGGTGGTGGTTGCTTGCTTACCAATTGACATGTCGTACACTGACTCACGATGTACTCTATATCTTTATCAAGACCTGGCCACCATAAATAACTGCGTGCAAAACTCTTGGTCAAGCACATTCCCAGGTGCTGGTCATGGAGGTCTCCTAATAATTTGGACCTGAATTTATTTGGTATAACCACTCTTGCACCCCACATGATACAATCTTTAGCGACTGATAATTCATTCCTACGAATGAAGAATGCATGTGTATCTTTGTCTGTTACCTGGTTTGGCCATCCATTTGCAATATACTCATACACCTTTGACATCACTGGGTCACGTTTGGTTGCTCTATCAATCTCTTCAGCTGTGACTGGCAGTTCATCAATGTATGAAAAATAAAACACTTCTTCCCTATCGGGTGTAACTTGCGTGAAGCAAAAGCAATTGGTCTCTCCTCCCCACTACATGATACATGAGAGATCACTGCCTCAACTCCATACGGAAAGGCATCACATGCTAGCTTACTCTCCTTAGATATATCGTAATGAACTAACATGGTGCTCTCTACAATTTGCTTTTACACTCCTTGACTGCTGTATCGCATTCTTTTGACCACTTCCAATGGACTTGCTTTTTCAAAAGTTCATTCAGTGGATGTAATACTGTAGCCAAATTTGTTACACCCGATAGGGGAAGGCAATTTAGACATTGCATCAGCATAACTATGATCAGCTGATTGTCTGTATTCAATATTATATGTATATGCTGACAAAAGCAAAGCTCATCTCTGCATTCGGGCGGCAGCTAATGTTGGAACTGGGGACTTCGGGGCTTATGGTCCGTAACGATGGTAAACTTACGACCTTACAAGTATTTGTGAAACTGCTTGACCCCAAAAATTAATGCCAAAGCTTCCCTTTCAAGTTGCACATAATTACTCTCACTGGCACTGAGAGTGCGTGAAGCAAAAGCAATTGGTCTCTCCTCCCCACTACATGATACATGAGGGATCACTGCCTCAACTCCATACGGAAAGGCATCACATGCTAGCTTACTCTCCTTAGATATATCATAATGAACTAACATGGTGCTCTCTACCAATTTGCTTTTACACTCCTTGACTGCTGTATCGCATTCTTTTGACCACTTCCAATGGACCTGCTTTTTCAAAAGTTCATTCAGTGGATGTAATACTGTAGCCAAATTTGTTATGAACTTCCCATAATAGTTCAAAAGACTCAAGAATGAACGAAGTTCAGTGACATTCCTGGGAGTGGGTGCATTTCTAATTGCGTCCAATTTTTCCATGGTTGAATGGAAACCATCTTTGTCTACTCTGTACCCTAAGTACTCCACTGAGTTTTTAAATAACTCACACTTGCGAGCAGACACTCGTACTCTGTGCTTCTCTAGCCGTTTAAGGACTTCATTCAATATGTTATTCTGAAATTGCCTATTTGGTGCTGAAATTAGTATGTCATCCAAATAACATACTACCCCTTCAATACCTTGCGAAATCTGGTTCATCACCCCTTGGAATATGGCAGGGGCGGAAGACATTCCAAATGGTAGCCTATTAAATTGATATAGGCCTGGATGAGTATTTATAGTCAAACAAGACTTGGACTCCTCATCTAGTTCAAGCTGTAAGTAGGCATTCGTAAGATCTAGTTTTGAGAAGATCTGACCACCTGTCAGTGTTGTGAACAAATCTTCTATATTCGGCAATGTATTGGAGACATTACCCTCTAGAGCCTGGTTTACGGTTACTTTATAATCACCACGCAATCTTACCGTACCATCGGACTTAGATACAACAACAATGAGTGTAGCCCAATTACATCGATCTATCTTACAAATAATGTTCTCAGTCTCTAGTCTTTTAAGTTCTTGCTCAACTTTCTCCTTGAGTGCATATGGTATGGAACATGGCTTGTAGTAAACTGATCTAGCGTCCTTCTGTACCCTGACACTCGCCTTGAAGCCTTGGATCGGACTGCCCGTTTCACAGAACACCTTCGGATACTTCTTGATAACCTCATCCGTTGATGAAAATCTCGCTTCCACACAGAAAATCTCACTCCAATCCAGCTTCAGTGAGCTCAACCAATTTCTTACTAGTAAGGCATTCTTGTTTCCTTTCACTACTATTAGAGGCAAGTTCTGAAATTGATCTTTATATTTCACCAGTACGGTGATACGACCTACAACAGGAATTTTCTCTCCCGAGTAGCCTCGCAGCTCTATCTTGGATTTCTCCAGTTGGAAATCACGCAATTTGTCGAGGTACAGCGACTCTGGTATTACACTCACGGATGCACCCGTGTCAATTTCCATTGGTATCTTGAATCCCGCAACATCTATGTGGATTTTGATGCTTTCCGAATCGCTGTCCGTTAACCTCGTGCTCCTGATGACGTGTAACTCCATCTCCCTCTATATATATCCATCCCTCTATCTCTCTATAGATATCCATCCCTCCCTCTATATATATATATCCATCCCTCTCTGTATATATATCCATCCCACTCTTTATAGATATCTCCATCCCCCTTTCTAGGTAGATATATCCTCCCTCTCTCCATATCTACATCCATCCTCTCTCTACATATATCCATCCCTCTCTCTCCATATATATCTATCCCTCTCTCTATATATATCCATCCCTCTCTCTATATATATATCCATCTCCTCGTCCTGTTGTTGTTCTTCCATGTTATGTAGTCTCTTGGGATTTCTACTCATAGCTTTGAACGCTGGACTCATAGCTTTGAAAGCTGGTTTACCCTTCAGTCGGCATGCCTTCGCAAGATGCCCAGACTTCCTGCAGAAGAAACACTCTGCCTTCATGTATGGACAACTTTGAGTAATGTGTTGTCCCAGGCACCTATAGCATGACTTCGATGCTCTGGTAGAATTTCCAGTTTCTGAGACTTTGGGCCCCCACCATCTTTTACTTTGAACCTGCAGGTGATTTACCTCAGTTGACTGATGACCGTAATCATTATTTAATTCTTGGGAATATTGTTTGGCCATGCCCATCGACCTCACTGTCTGACAAGCAATCTCAAAAGTCAAGTCATCCGTCGTCAATAACTTCCTTCTGATCACATCATTTTTCACCCCACAAACAAAACGATCCTGTAATGCTCGGTTTTGAAAGTTTCCAAAATTACGGTGCATCGATAGCTTTTTTAATGCTAAGATGTAATCACTGATACTTTCATTAGTCTTTTGATTCCGAATCCCAAAAAGATAGCTTTCAGCAATTTCTAACGGTTTGGGGTTATAGTGCTGCTCCAACTTTGTTAAAATCTCTTTAAGCATTGTGTCCTTTGGCTCGTCAGGTACAAGCAGATTTACAAGGGTTTCGTACAATGCCGGACCCGCCTCCGATAAGAAGATCGCTTTCTTACATTCCAACACAGCCCGGTTCTGGACTGCATTGTCTGGAACTTCGATTATGTTATTTGCAGTGAAATACATTTCTAGCCTATCCACATAAGCTTTAAAACGTTCCCGGTTGTGTCTATATTCCCCCAAATGTCCGATTACACCTGCCATTTTAATCTCTGACTGTTCACACCGTGTGCTGTATTTTACCTCGGATTTTGTAGCTTTTTTCCAAAGACAGAAACTTCCAAAGTCTCTCTGTCGGCTGGCTGAATCCTTCCCCAACAAAATTTAAGCTTTAAATCATTCGAAAAATCCCATCTCAGTCACCAAATGTGATATATTCACAGAACACAGCACACACAGCTCCTAACAAGCCAGGCAGCTCTCTCGGAAGCCTCCGGAATCTGCCTGGTTCTGTTTATTATTAACTATGCAGTTGCAGTACACAAAACGTCCACATTCACAGTGTAGAGCTACAAACATTACAAGCTTACAGACATTACAGCTAAGATTCGAAAGAGTTGACCATTATATGGTAAAATGTTAAGTGTTTCGTGAGCATTTATCATGTAGTAATTTAAAAAAATGTTTGCGGGATGTGGGCAGTGTTACCTAAGCCGGCACATATTCCCCATTCCTAGTTTCCCTGAGAAGGTGGTGATGGACATCCTCCTTGAACTGCTACAGCCCTGGTGAAAACGGTACTCCCACAATGGTGTTAGGTAGGGAATTCCAGGATGCTGATCCAGTGACGATGAAGGAACGGTGATGTGTATCCAAGTAAGGATGCTTTGTGACTTGGTGGGGAACTTGGAAGCACTGGTGATTCACAACATTGCTGCTCTGTGGTAGAGGTCACAGGGGAGGGAGATAGTGTCAAAATAACTTTGGGGAGTTGCTGCCGTGGATCCTGTAGATAGCACACACTGAAGCCACAGTGCGCCAGCAGTGGATACTGAGCCGACCAAGTGAAATGCTTTGAACAGATGGTCTTGAGCCTCTTGAGTGTTTTGGCAGCTGCACCCGTACTGGCAAGTGGTGAGTATTCCATTACACTCTTGATTGAGCCTTCCTGATGGTGGAGTAACCAACTTCAGCTCTGTTCTTGTAGCCACAGTGCTCATACGGCTGGTACAGCTCAGCTTCTGGTCAATGGTGACCTGACAAGTGGCAGGTAACATTCGCGCCACATAAGTACCAGGTAATTACCATCTCAAACAAGAGAAAGCTCAGCCATCTCACCAAAACTATCAATGGAACCGGCATCACTAAGTCCCGCACCATCAATATCTTGGGGGTCACCATTGACTAGAAGCTGAGGATAAGGTCTGGCTTGAATATCATGATGTCCATGGTTCAATAGTTTGCCAACAGCCAACTCATATGTGAAAAAGGGATACTTGGGTGAAGTATTGTTTGCTATCTTAAACCTACACCTCATTATCATTCACTGTCAACATTATTCAGTAATGTCTTGTAAATTCAAGGTAACTTCTAGTATTCATTATCGTTCACTGGGCCTACACTAACTCTGTTATTAAGCAATGATTTGTCTTCAGCAATATGCTGAATGTAAAAATAAATCTGTCTTAAATAATGTCACTTAAGTGTCTTGGGCTGTTAAAGATGCTATACAAATGCAAGCTGTTGTTGAGTCTACATGATGTGCACAACCACAGAGAAAGCATAAGGGTCCTTCTGCATTTCCAAGAAAGAAATTGCATTTAATGGAGCTGACGGCAAGACATAGGGGGACAAAGACACAATATCCCCACAAGACCCACGATCCAGTGCTCCAAAGGGTTACTGCACGGTTGACTGGACAATCTGACATCTGTGTGATGACCAGATTCACTGAAGGTCATCTGCAGGCCCTGATCTGGATTGGAACATGCAGATCAGAGAATCTACAATAGAAGACCATAGGATGGATCACCTTACAACATCCAAAACACACATTCAAATCACAGTGACGTAGTCAAATTAGTATTAGTATTAGTATTAGGCAGTCCCAAATTACCTTTGTCATGAAAGAACTTGTATTAATATAGCATCTTTCATAACCTTAGTACTTCACAGTCAATAAAGCACTTTTGAAGTGTAGTCACTGTTGTAATATAGGGAAATTCAGAAGCCAAATTGCAAGCTCCCACAAACAGTAATGAGATAAATGACCAGATATTCTATTTTGGTGATATTAGTTGAATGATAAATGTTGGCTAGGACATTGGGAAAACTCCCCTGCTCTTCTTCAAATAGTGCCATGGGATATTTGACAGCCACCTGAAAGGACAGAGGCAGCCTCGGTTTAACGACTCATCTAAAAGACGGTGGGGCCGAAATTCAGGCCCGCCAGAAACCTGGCACACTTACCTTTTTTTAGATGTTTTTACCATCGGGTCCGACGAGGCGGACTCTTGACCCATTTTCACCTCTTTGGCAATTTCTTTGGAGCAGACCGGAAGTTGGTCATAATGGGGGCAGAAGTGGGAGCGGGGCGGAGTCTCCGCCGCTGTCAGTCTGCGGCGGAGCGGTGGTGATGTCAGTGCGTGTGTGCGTCACCACGCCCTCTCCCCTCCATTAAAAGGGAGAGAAGCAGCGATTTTTTTTAGGTTCGGCCACTGGGCCACCAAGGAGGGTTTTGGCCGGGCCAGTGGCCTGGCACCCAAGAGGGAGTGCCAGGCTGCCTGTCGGCGGCCCAGCCGATCCCGAGGGCATAATTGTCCGGCCGATCGGGAAGTCGGCCGGCAAAAAAAAAAACATGGCGGCCGCGGCAGTGCGCCCTCCCCTTCAAGGGCTATCATGCTGCCGTGGCTCAGACACAAAAAAGAAGGTGCACCGACAGAGAAAGCTGTCGGGGGCACCGCGTGGCGGCTTGTGGAATTTTTTTGATAAATTTCACACGGAGTAGGGTGGAGGTGTGGGAGTGCATCGGTGGGCGCTTTGATGACATGCTTGGGATGGTTGGCAGCAGCGGGGTGGAAGTGGGGACCGGCCAAAAAATCACCGAGGTGAATTTGGATTGTGGCGGCCAATAGACTGCAACGTGGCGGCCACTTGATTCTGCCGCATGGCCTCCGCAAAACGGCGGTAACAGGCCTTATCCAGACCCTGAATTTCAGCCCCGGTATCTCTGACAGTGCAGCAATCCCTTAGTACTGCACGGGAGTATCAGCCTAGATTTTATGCTCAATCTCTGGAGTGGGACTTAAACCCTAAACCTTCTGACACAGAGCGAGAGAGGTACCCACTGAACCAAGGCTGACACCAACATCTGACGTGTACCCAGATTCAAAGTGACATGTTAGTATTGCATTATGCAATTTGGCACTACACTGGTGCAAAGCCAGAAAGCCACCCCACAGCTTCGAGAGGTAGTTACTGAGTTCTTGCTAATTCTGTTGGGAATTGTGGGGCCAACTTCCAGTTATACTGTGGCTGATATGCCCACCAGGCCATGTGGATGATCTACAGAGTGATGAGATCTTCCAAGAGAATTCAGAAACTGCAATCCTAATGTTTTTCCACAATTATAAACATGGGCAGGATTGGCAACAAAAAATTGTTCCACGGGGTTTATTTTTTCATTTTGTTCATTTTTAGTGGCAGTGGTAATTCACCATTAGCCTATTATGCTCTCATGACAGTGATATTAGTGATACCCAGAATATTCATCTAGGACTAAAAGTGCTGCAATCCAAGCTCGACTTATTTAATCTAGTTGAATCCAGCCAGATATAAATATACAAAAAATTAATGAGAATGATATTGACTAAGTTCCTTGGCATTGTAAGGCTGGATCAGGGTTATGCATGGGTCAGGAATAACGTTACCCACTATTAAAAACAGCACATTGCATATAGAGAATATACAATTTGATGATATCAAAATAAGTCTACAAGTCTGTGTAGATTGCACCTTGAGCAATGTTTAGAGATTATGTACTACGTTTTTTCATGAATATCATATATTTATATTTGATACCTACTTTTTAAAGGCACCACTGATGTGTCTCCCTCGATATGGCTTACATTATTTCCATTAGTGCCGCAGGTTCTCCTTATCTCTGTATCTTGGTCGTCTCTGCAGTTCCCAGCATCTCCAGTTATTGGACTTCCTGGACTGTCTGTACATTCACTGCCTGAGGTTTGTGTCATACTGTCCCCCTCCGAGTTTATCTCAAAAAACTGCTCATCATCGATCACATTGGATGGAGTAGGTGGGATTAGGTTGATCACAGGGGGTGTGAGCAAAGCCTCTGGGCTTATTCCACAATAACATTCCGAATCCTTGTCACTATTACTGTTCGTGTAGCTTTGATTCACACATTTCTGGAGTGGTAAAGAAGATAAGGGAGTCAGTCTCCTCTTCGGCTTCAGTTTCAGTGTTGGAGATACTGAGCTTGAAGATCTTCTAATGGATCTTTTACCATCTGCTGTGAGACCTCCAGAAAGACATTCCTGTTTATGGTCTCCGGCTGTTGGTCCTTGACTGAAGTGCAAA
Source organism: Pristiophorus japonicus (assembly GCF_044704955.1). NCBI lineage: Eukaryota > Metazoa > Chordata > Chondrichthyes > Pristiophoridae > Pristiophorus > Pristiophorus japonicus. The sequence continues at coordinate 129,930,287 of NC_091985.1, forward strand.
GATGCTGCGTCTTCCTGATATTGCATTTCAAGCTCATCCTGAGAACAGGATGCAAAACATTTCAGCTGATTTTGAATTTGCAGTGGTGGAGAAGCTTCCCTTTTCCTCCAAAACCTTTGGCAACCACAACAGAAAATTCTCCGTGCAAGGCTCTTGCCTTCATTGCGTGCCATGTCCTTGAGAGATGTTGAAGAATGAACTCCTTCAGGGAGCGATGCCGTTCCCAAAAATCGCTGCTCCCAGCTTCCTTTGGTAGTCACAATAGCGGGTCAGGTTGGAAGAAGCTCTGGCTTGCTTGCTGTTAATCCTATACCATGTGATCCGTGAGGTAGCACAGAAGACCAATATTAATCACTGTCTGGTGTGTTAAATAGACTTTTATGGACACCGTTGCTTTCACGGTACTGTTGAATATTTGATCCAACTGAATGAGATGCGCCTTTGCTTAAAAGAATCACAGATAAAAATAATAGAATACTTCACCGCACATCATTAGATAAGAACCTACCATTTGCTAGTAGGGTAGTTTCGCTTATGGAAGATGTGTACCATTCGCATAGAACCTGCGCAAATCACCTGTTGCTTTGGATTTGTTAAAAAGACCAGACTCAACCATTGAAAATATGAGAAGCACTTCAAATCAGGGTAGCTGCTGCTTTTTTTAATTTGCATTGTCTTTTCATATGCAAAAACAATTTCCAGAAAGATTGAAAATAAGGCAGATGCTTTTCATGTGTGGTTTGCATGCAAGGACCCAGCCTTTCAGCAAGAAATGAATTTGCAAAATTTAGCAAGCATAGAGCCAGAAGATATACACACCTCCATTTTGCAATGAAATGGTAGAGCAATGAGAGCCAAGTTAATAAAGAAATCACGATTGTCTGGTTAGTTGAGAGTGTACTTAACCATTTAGAATCATAGGGCCCAAATTTCATCGAACTACCGTCCACTACCACCTTCAATCGGCGAGCTACCGCCCCAAAATCTCAGTTTTGCGCAAAAAAATCATGGACCGCCGACCTACCGCCCAACTACCGCCCGGCGGGAAATTCATCGGAGAAGTACCGCCGGCGGTATCCATACTGCCCACCCATGGAGAAATCGCCAAAAGTGCATGTTTCATCATTAGGATCCTGTAAGATCCTGTTAGCGCCCACCAGAAAGACCGTTGTGAAAAAGGTGGTCTTTTCCTTGATCTTGAGCGGACAGTACGGTCAATGAAGCTGAGCCGTATAGAACAGTGCATCCCAGTTCAGATTTTATTCATTGTTGCAATATTTTCCCTCAGAAAAAAAAACATGATAAATTGAAGGGCATGTGTGGGGTAGAAAGCTGACATCAGCTCCCAATAACAGTAAAGGCTCCATGGACTTGTGGTTTAAGGGTCTTGACACAACTGCATACAAAAGAGATTTAGTCACACCCTGTGAGCCTCCAGAGGTAATGAGCTCATGTGAAAGTATACAGCCAATAATAAAATCCTGTAAGTTTCTTTTAGGTGCCAGGATGAGATCTTGACAAGAAAAATTGCTCAAATACAGAAGTTGTAAATAGATATATATATATTCGACTGTTATAATTTGATTCAATAACATGTAATGTTAGGAGTGGGGTTCGGTGATCAGTTAGGTCAAAAACTGTACAATCAAATGGCAACCATCACGGGCTCAATTTTCTCCAAAGCTGTTTTTTGGCGTACTTGAAGAGTTTTTTTGGGTCCAACCACGCCCCAAAATTTTTTCCAAGTTTCCCTGTTTGAATTGTTGATTTTGGCGCCGCCTAGCCTGTCCTTTAGCTTTGGGGGTGGTGCTTTGATCTGCGCCAAAAAGATCGGGTTGCCACGGTAACCAGGACACACTGTGGGCTGAGGCTAGAAAACATACAACAGCCAGCTCACAGCAACCTGCACAAGCACATTACACATTGCAGCAACTTATCACCATTAAATTATTAAAATGTTTATGACAAGAGTCTATCCCCCCTCCTCCCTCCCCCCCCCCACCCCGGCAGCCCCCACCCCCACCCCCCCGCCAGCTCCACCCCCCACGATGCTGGTGCCAGTACCCGCTACTATCCCTGGCCGAAGGGCCTCCTCCCTCCTGGTACCTGCTACTATCCCAGGCCAAATGGCCTCCTCCCTCCCGGTACTGCTCCTAACTCTGGCCGAAAGGCTTCCCCCCCACTCCCCACCCCCCCCAGCTCTCTTCCTCTCTCTCTCCCCTCCCTGGAACTGCAACTGCTGTGCTGATTTCCTTACCTGCGCCGATTTTGTTAACTGCCCAGAAGATTTTTCCACAGAGGTCACATACACTGTCCTAAGAAAAATTAGATTAAATCGGAGCTTGCCAAACTTGCTTATATGGCCAGAATTGGTTCGGGTGGCAGGTTACGCCCCCAATGAGGTAAAAAAAAAACTAACCTAAAAAAAATCATAACTACCTGAGTTACACTGGTGCACAATCTTTGGGGAAACTTGGATTTTTAAAATTTAGGCCAAAAAAAGCGGCGCGTGCCAATAAAGCGCCGCAAATAACTGGGAAAAATGGAGCCCAATGTCTGGCCTCCAAGTTCTGGAACTATCTGTCATTCAAAGCCACCCGTCCTGGATTGGTGACCCTTACTTGTCTTAGCTAAATGAGGTACTGTCAGGAACCATTCAAAAGGATCATAACTGTAAGGCAAACATTTTAATAAGAACATAAGAATTAGGAACAGGAGTAGGCCATCTAGCCCCTCGAGCCTGCTCCGCCATTCAATAAGATCATGGCTGATCTGATCATGGACTCAGCTCCACTTCCCTGCCCGCTCCCCATAACCCCTTATCCCCTTATCGTTTAAGAAACTGTCTGTTTCTGTCTTAAATTTATTCAATGTCCCAGCTTCCACAGCTCTCTGAGGCAGTGAATTCCACAGATTTACAACCCTCTGAGAAGAAATTTCTCCTTATCTCAGTTTTAAATGGGCGGCCCCTTTTCTAAGATTATGCCCCCTAGTTCTAGTCTCCCCCATCAGTGGAAACATTCTCTCTGCATCCACCTTGTCAAGCCCCTGCATAAATTTATACATTTCGATCACCTCTCATTCTTCTGAATTCCAATGAGTAGAGGCTCAACCTACTCAACCCTTCCTCATAAGTCAACCCCCTCATCCCCGGAATCAACCTCGTGAATCTTCTCTCAACTGCCTCCAAAGCAAGTATATCCTTTCGTAAATGTGGAAACCAAAACTGCACGCAGTATTCCAGGTGTGGCCTCACCAATATCCTACTTTTATACTCCATCCCCTTTGCAATAAAGGCCAGGATACCACTGGCCTTCCTGATCACTTGCTGTACCTGCAGAAGGAGCTTCTGGGGCGGGCTCCTGATGAGGGCGAGGTGGATGGTGTTGTTGTTGTTGCACATGGCCTTTGCTCTCCGATTCATCATCTGCAAGTACAAGACAACATTTCAGTGTTTAGCAGTGTTTAGCAGGTTGCGGGGGGAGGTTGGTAATGCTGACATGAGTACCGTGACATATCACAGCCTTATTTCAAGGACTACCATGGCTCCATCTCCACACTCTAAATGACCAACAGGCAGTAAATTAAAATGCATTTTACATCACATTACATGGCCTTGCATCACATGAGCGTAACACAGACCGGAGATTATGATCTACTTACCATGCTGTAGCACGGGATCGGCTCCACTATGTGTGATGGCACGGGGGTGGTTATCCACCAACGCCAAGGCACGCTGCTCGATGTCAGTCACTTCAATGACCTCTGGTGGGTCCCCGCCCATGCCACACTGCTTTGAGACATTGGCTGTTCTTTTCCTCTGCAGAAATAAAAGTTGCAACCTATAACTGGTTTGCAAATGCAACACATACACATACACACACACACTATGGCTACATATACTTTTTCAGTAGGAGAGGAGTGCAACAATAAGATCTTTACTTACTCTTGCTGCCGCTACCACATCATTCCATCTCTTCCTGTGCTGGTATCCATCACTGACCATGGTTGCCTCCGGCAGACAAGGCCTCCCAATCTTCTGCCAAATGCGTCTATATTGGGGCGGGGCTGGCTTGCCATGACCATCCCGGGTAAGGTCTCTGTAACGGCACTCCACCTCAGAGACAAGTGCCTCCAGTTCATCCTCAGTAAACCAGGGAACTCTGAGCCTCCCTGCATTGGACTTCCTGGCAACTTTTCTACCACTCATGATGGGTTTTCAAGGTGGTTGGCTGATGATTCTCTTCCCTCTCTCTCTCAATTACTTCCCTCTGTAACTGTCGGGTGCAATTCACTCACGAGATTTTATGTGCATGCGCAGCTGACCCCTCAGCCCCAATCGCGGGAAAAGTGAGGTCATCAGTCAAAAATTTAAATCTCGCACATGCGCAGTACACGGCCTCCGATCTTTCCCGAGTCGAGAGACCTACACCTACCGCCAATTCCCGCTACCGGCCGCTGCCTCCCGCTGCCTGCCGCGATGAATCCCGTGCCCAATCGGCCCCAGCGGTAACGGCTGGTTAAAAAAAGCATGCACTGCCCGGGGACCGCCGAAAAACGGGCGGAACTTAGGTTTGATCAAATTCGGGCCCATAGAATGATACAGCACAGAGGAAGCCATTCGGCCCATCGTGCCTGTGCCGGCTCTTTAAAAGAGCTTTCCAATTAGTCCCACTCCCCTAGTCTTTTCCTATAGCCTTACAAATATTTTCCCTCATGTGAAAAATCAGAATAAATGCCATTTTTGTCCTTGTTATTGTTGACTGGCTAACACCGGCAGTGTAATACATGGTTTTGAAAATGCATTATCATCAGCTGTAATGGGAACAAGAAGAAATCATGATGTAGCTGCAATAATGTTCCTTTAAAAGATCTCAGGGAGCTAATAACTTCCTTAAACCAGCATTAATGTCAAAAAGCCAGCTGAGGAATGCACAGATTTTTTTCTGTTTGTAATTCTTTTCTCAATAATGGCTGAACAAACATAAACAGAAGCCTCGATATTATTAGATGAGTGCTTAACATATGCGCATGACATTCCTTTATCTGCTGTTTTAGTGAAGGCATTAAGCTGTTTATTTTAAATGAGTTAAATACTGTGCTTAAATAATGGACAGAGGAAAGTCACACAAACACATGTAGCATTAGTCCTGACACAGAGAAATATTTTGAAGTTTGTAACAATTAATGTATTGGAACTGAAAATAGCAGAGATATGCATATTACATTCTAGATGTCATGATGGGAAAGAGAATGCACTGCAGGAATGAATTTTAAAGCTCTAACTCACCCGGTCTCCATATCCTCTCCATCATCAACACCACCTACTTCCTCCTTATGACATTGTCCGTCTCCGCCCCTGCCTCAGCCCATCCATGGATTTGTCACCTCTAGACTCGACTTTTCCAATGCTCTCCTGGCTGGACATTCCACCTTGCACCCTCTGTAAACTTGAGCTCATCCAAAACACTGCTGCTCATATCCTAACTTGCACTAAGTCCAGTTCATCCATCACCATTGTGCTCGCTGACATACATTGGCTCCCGGTCTGGCAACGCCCCAATTTTAAAAGTCTCATCTTTGTTTCCAAATCCCTCCATAGTCTCGCCTTTCTGAATCTCTGTGACCTCCTCTCGCCCTACAATGTTCCGAGACCTGGCCTCTTCCATATTCCTGATTTTCATCGCTCCACCATTGGCGGCACTAAGCTCTGGACTTCCCTCCCGAAACCTCTCCACATCTCCTCCTTTAAGATGCTCCTTAAAACCTACCTCTTTGACCAAGCTTTTGGTCACTTATTCTAATATCTCCTTATGTGGCTCAGTGTTAAATTTTGTTTGATAATACTTCTGCGACACCCCTTGCACTTTTACTATGTTAAAAACTCTGTATAAATGCAAGTTATTCTTGTTGTTGCCTCAGTCCACACTGTTGCTGAATTCAATGTAAAACCAATACACAATCACAGAGAACAATGTAGAACTAGTGATTTACCTCATCAGCTCAAATAGCAATGTGAGAAGAGAATGGAAAGACTCTGAAAGGCATTGGGACTAAGGTTAGTGGAGGGAATTGCAAACCCAATGGTATGTACTATATTAATCATATGATTTGTAAATGATGTTGCATCATCACTATGCATGTTCCACTCAGTTTTTACTGGAGGCGGCCCACAGAACAGTAAGTTAACTTCTTTATACTTTGAGGAGGAGCCAGAGTCCACAAAAATACTGTGGGACCTTGCTGTCAGGGGCTGGCTCCCCTTTGGTTTGCCATGCCCCCTCTCCCTGCCCAGAACTATCTGAGGGCTACCTCGACAACAGAGCTAGCCGAATTTCCCAAGGCCCCCACCAACAAGCTGCATCGAGACTCCCGATTGACATCCGCAGCTCGCCGGTTTTATGCAGTGAGGCCCGAGGCACAGTTTCCCAGCAAGCTTCGGGCTGACATTCCAAGCGCTACGTCCGTTTCGCGCTGGTTTCCGCACTACACTAATTTCTCCCCGTACTCAGCCATTCCAATATCTCAGTCCTGCTATTGGATCCAGCTTCCTATAAGAACATAAGAAATAGAAGCAGGAGTAGGCCACCTGACCCCTTGAGCCTGCTCCGCCATTCAATAAGACCATGGCTGATCTGATCATGGACTCAGCCCCACTTCCCTGTCCGCTCTCCATAATCCTTTACTCACTTATCGCTCAAAAATCTGTCTATCTCTACCTTAAATATATTCAATGACCCAGCCTCCACAGTTCTCAGGGGCAGAGAATTCCGCAGATTTACATACCATTGGGTTTGCAATTCCCACCACTAGCCTTAGTCCCAATGCCTTTCAGAGTCTTTCCATTCTCTCCTCACATTGCTATTTGAGCTGATGAGGTAAATCACCAGTTCTACATTGTTCTCTGTGATTGTGTATTGGTTTTACATTGAATTCAGCAACAGTGTGGACTGAGGCAACAACAAGAATAACTTGCATTTATACAGAGTTTTTAACATAGTAAAAGTGCAAGGGGCATCGCAGAAGTATTATCAAACCAAATTTAACACCGAGCCACATAAGGAGATATTAGAATAAGTGACCAAAAGCTTGGTCAAAGAAGTAGGTTTTAAGGAGCATCTTAAAGGAGGAGATGCGGAGAGGTTTCGGGAGGGAAGTCTGAGAGAAGAAATTCCTCCTCATCTCAGTTTTAAATGGGCGGCCCTTTATTCTGGGACTATGTCCCCTGGTTTTAGTTTCCCCTATGAGTGGAAATATCCTCTCTGCATCCACCTTGTCGAAACCCCCTCATTATCTCATATGTTTCGATAAGATTACCTCTCATTCTTCTGAACTCCAATGAGTATAGACCCAACCTACTCAACCTATCTTCATAAGTCAACCCCCTCATCTCCGGAATCAACCTAGTGAACCTTCTCTGAACAGCCTCCAATGCAAGTATATCCCTCCTTAAATACGGAAACCAAAACTGTATGCAATACTCTAGGTGTGGCCTCACCAATACCCTGTACAATTGTAGCAGGACTTCTTTGTTCTCAACTACTTTCTGTGGTAGAGAATTCCACAGGTTCACAACTCTCTGAGTGAAGAAGTTTCTCCTCATCTCGGTCCTAAATGGCTTACCCCTTATCCTTAGACTGTGACCCCTGGTTCTGGACTTCCCCAACATTGGGAACATTCTTCCTGCATCTAACCTGTCCAATCCTGTCAGAATTTTATATGTTTCTATGTGATCCTCTCTCCTTTATCCTCCTGCATCGCCTGCTCTCGCGATGCTGGCCTCCTCCGATTTGCCGTGAAGACCGATACAAAATATTTGTTCAACGTCTCTGCCATTTCCCTGTTCATGACCCAATCCACGTCCGGACCGGGGTCAAGCAGGGCTGCGTCATCACGCCAACCCCCTTCTCAATCTTCCTCGCTGCAATACTCCACCTCACACTCAACAAGCTCCCCGCTGGAATGGAACTAAACTACAGAACCAGTGGGAACCTGTTCGACCTTCGTCATCTCCAGGCCAGATCCAAGACCGTCCCATCACCTGTCCTCGAGCTATAGTACGCAGACGATGCTTGCGTCTGCGCACACTCAGAGGCTGAACTCCAAGTCATAGTCAACATCTTCACCGTGGCGTACAAAAACATGGACCTTATACTAAACATCCGTAAGACAAAGGTCCTCCACCAACCAGACCCCATCACACAGCACTGCCCCCGAGTCATCAAGATCCATGGCGCAGCCCTGGACAGTGTGGACCACTTTCCATTCCTCGGCAGCCTATTATCAGCAAGGGCAGATATTGACGATGAGGTTCAACACTGCCTCCAGTGTGCCAGCGCAGCCTTCGGCCACCTGAGGAAGAGAGTGTTCAAAGATCAGGCCCTCAAATCTGGCACCAAGCTTATGGTCTACAGGGCTGTAGTGATACCCGCCCTCCTGTATGGCTCAGAGACGTGGACCATATACAGTAGACACCTCAAATCGCTGGAGAAATACCACCAACGATGCCTCCGCAAGATCTTGCAAATTCCCTGGGAGGACAGTCGTACCAATGTTAGTGTCCTTGATCAGGCCAACATCCCCAGCATCGATGCACTGACCACACTTGAGTAAATCCATTGGGTAGGCCACATTGTTTGCATCCCTGACACAAGACTTCCAAAGCAAGTGCTCTACTCGGAACACCTACATGGCAAGCGAGCCCCAGGTGGGCAGAGGAAATGCTTCAAGGACACTCTCAAAGCCTCCTTGATAAAGTGCAACATCCCCACCGACACCTGGGAGTCCTTGGCCCAAGACCGCCTTAAGTGGAGGAAGAGCATCCACTGAGCACCTTGAGTCTCGTCGCCGAGAGCATGCAGAAAGCAAGCACAGGCAGCAGAAGGAGCGTGCGGCAAACCAGACTCTCCACCCACCCTTTCTTTCTACTATTGGCTTTCCCACCTGTGACAGAGACTGTAATTCTCGTATTGGACTGTTCAGTCACCTAAGAACTCACTTTTAGAGTGGAAGCAAGTCTTCCACGATTTTGAGGGACTGCCTATGATGATGTTATAAGAACATAAGAACATAAGAACATAAGAATTAGGAACAGGAGTAGGCCATCTAGCCCCTTGAGCCTGCTCCGCCATTCAACTAGATCATGGCTGATCTGGCCGTGGACTCAGTTCCACTTACCCGCCCGCTCCCCATAACCCTTAATTCCCTTATTGGTTAAAAATCTATCTATCTGTGATTTGAATACATTCAATGAGCTAGCCTCAACTGCTTCCTTGGGCAGAGAATTCCACAGATTCACAACCCTCTGGGAGAAGAAATTCCTTCTCAATTCGGTTTTAAATTGGCTCCCCCATATTTTGAGGCTGTGCCCCCTGGTTCTAGTCTCCCCGACCAGTGGAAACAACCTCTCTGCCTCTATCTTGTCTATCCCTTTCATTATTTTAAATGTTTCTATAAGATCACCCCTCATCCTTCTGAACTCCAACGAGTAAAGACCCAGTCTACTCAATCTATCATCATAAGGTAATCCCCTCATCTCCGAAATCAGCCTAGTGAATCGTCTCTGTACCCCCTCCAAAGCTAGTATATCCTTCCTTAAGTAAGGTGACCAAAACTGTTCTCCATTATTAATTCCCCAGTCTCATCCTCCAAGGGACCAACATTTACTTTAGCCACCCTTTTCTTTTTTATGTACCTGTAGAAACTCTTACTATCTGTTTTTATATTTCGTACTAGTTTTCATAATCTATTTTCTCTCTTTTTATTATTTTTTTTGTCGTTCTTTGCTGGCTTTTAAAAGTTTCCCAATTCTCTGGCCTCCCACTAGTCTTGGCCACATTGTATATCCTTGTTTTCAATTTGATACCATCTCTTATTTCCTTAGTTATTCCTTCTCTTACAGTCTTTCCTTCTCATTGGGATATATTTTTGTTGCGAATTATGAAATATCTCCTTAAATGTCTGCCACTGCTCATCAACCATCCCATACTTTAATCTAATTTCCTCGTCCACTTTAGCCAACTCTGCCCTCATACCTTTGTAGTCTCCTTTATTTAAGCTTAGGCCACTGGTTTGAGATCCAACTTTCTCACCCTCCAACTGAATTTGAAATTCAGCCATGTTATGGTCACTCATTCCTAGAGGATCCTTTACTAGGAGATTGTTTATTAATCCTGTCTCATTACACAGTACCAGATCTAAGATAGCCTGCTCCCTGGTTGATTCCGCAACGTACTGTTCAAAGAAACTATTGGACGAGGAACCCTCGTATGCACCAACTGCCTGCCCAAGTGAGGCTGTGATGGTACCTCCCATGAAGCTTCAAAGTGCCTCACATGGAGAGATTCCCATCGGGAAACCCATCGGTATCAGAAATGGTGGAAGGAGATAAATAGAATTGAACAAGTGGCTTTTGGAACCTATATGCCTGCAAGAGAAAGAAACAAACTTATCAGTATGAGTTAAAAAGGTGGTTGATATTTTGCATCATTATTCCCCATGCCACAGATGCTATGTTGAGTTACAAAGTGGGGCGAGTTTTGGGGAGGTGGAACTCCCTCCCATTTTCTGCTGCCTGATTCACACTGTTACAATTGGCAGTTGACAGCAGAAAATCTGGTTGAATATCTCTCATACTGGCCAGTGAAAGCAGAATATAGATGTCGAGAGTACCGGTAGACGGAGATTCATAGAACACCCATTCAAATTCCTGTTCACTGCCATAAATTACTTTTTTGCGATAATAGAACTAGTACAGAAGTTTCGTGAGACAAAGGGAACACAAAAGAAACACATAAATCGCATTGGAAAAGGGCATTGGGCATTATATTACTGAGCTGTGAGGAAAGACTCAGGAAGTAATTTTTCACATTCAAAGAGAAGGCTATGGGAACCAGGGCTCCAGCTTCTAAATTATGAATATGATTGAATAGGTGCAAGCTGGGAAGTTTTTCTATGCAACCAGGAGCAATGAACTGGGGTCACGGCTCGAAATTTAGGAAATGAACAAGCTGGATGTGATTTAAGACTCAGCTGCTCAGGAGAGGCGGTGAACAGAGATGCGGGGATCGAACCTACAGCCAGGAAGAGAACGGCCAGCTTATAGAACAAACTAGTTTCCACCACCAAGAATGCAAAATCTGCATTATCTTTTTAACAAGAAATAGGCATATGCTGAATTAAAAAGGAAACGTAGGCTGTGCAATAGGGCAGGGTGGAGAGAGGTTATTTTGATTAATAATTATTAATAAAATTATTATTGTTATTGTAGATGCCTTTAAGGGCAAGCCAGATAAGCACATGAGGAATTGAAGGTTATGCCGCTAGAGTTAGATGAAGAAGGGTGGGAGGAGGCTTGTGTGGAACATAAAAACCTGCATACACCAGTTGGGCTGAATGGCTTAATTCAGTGCTGTAGACTCTGTGGCCGAATTTAACGACAGGGCCTGATTAACATTTTGAATCTCTGTCTTCCGCCCGCAGCCAGCCCGATGTCGAGGCTAGCTGACTGTCGTATGGATAGGCCTGCGGCACCAGGCTGCAGAGAGGAGGGCGGGATTGGGGATAGCAGGGGTTGGGTGGGTGGAGGGCATCAGAAGGCCAGGGATCTTTGTAAGGGTCAGGGCTGCAAATCTATGGTGGGGTTGGAGCTGGAGGTTGGAGGGGGATTTGGGGGCCAGCAGTCAGAAGGCCGGAGAGGGGGTCGGAAGGCCGGAGCGGGGATTGAAGATTGGAGGCCACGTACAGAGGGGTTGTGGGTCGAAGGCCTCGGGAGGGAGGTCGGGGGAACATTACAATGATGGTGGGGGTGAGGGCTTGTTGAGGCAAGAACAATGGATCCAGCAGGTAATTGGAAAGACATTTACCTCTTGGCTCCAGCAGTCCTTGCCTCCCTTTACCTGGAAAAGGCCACAGTTAAATTTGAAATAGTGCTTCCAAATGAGGCTGCCTGCCCCCACCTCCATCCACACCATCCCACCTCCGTTAAAACCGGAAGTGGGTGGGTTGGGGTCGAGGTTGAGATTTTTAACTCTTTGTGGCTGACCGGGGGCGGGAACCTTCCGGGCTCGAGTCAGTTATCGCCTGGGCTGGCAGTCCCGCCCCCGGCATGAAATTGCCCTTTCCACCTCTCAAACGAGGCGAAGCACTGTTTCAGACGCTCCACCTCCTTGGAGGGGTGCTCCCAAGGCCAGCGGCATGCTGAAGAGGTCAGCGCTACGTGGAAGCTCCGCATAGCGCTGACACGCCACAACGCTGCCCCCCTTCGGTTAAAGGGGACTGTGCAGGTCATTTGGTGACCAACACTGGGCCACCAGAGACAATTTCAACCGGGCCAGTGGCCCGGCACCTAAAGGGGAGTGCCAGGCTGCATAATGGCGGCTCAGTGGAGACGTGGGCCACCATTGTTGGGTCAACGGAAGAGTCGGCCAATAAAAAAAAATGGCGGCCCTGGGCGCACATGGCCTCCCCTTTATGGGGCGCCACAGGCCATTGGAGGTTGGAGGTGGGTTTGGGGCCAGAGGTCGGCAGGCCTCCGTCATTTCCCCCGTGGGACGCAAAGGGGTCAGAATGCATGGTGATCACCTCATCGCCGGGTCAGTGCCAACCCGGGGTGCAAATTGCGGGGTGCGGCACTAACTTCAAATCGCCCACAAAATCTCAGGGGGCAATTGCACCACAGGTGCAACCGCTGCCCCCCCCAGGCTAAAAGGCAGTTGCGCCCCATAACTGTCTCCCAGCAGCACTAACGGGGTGCAAAAAAGGGACATTTTGGCCCCTTTATCTCCCCCCCCACCCGTTTTTTGGGGTTAAAATTTCCCCCAATGTAATTCTATGTAATATATAACGAGTGAAATAGAAGGGAATTGGATAAATACTTGACGTGGAAAAATTTGCAGGGCTATGGGGGAAAGAGTCATGGAGTGGGACTAATTGGATGGATGTGACTGCTGCCAACGAACTGGAAGAAGTTGTGCATGCGCAGTTCCAGTGGGTTTTGTTTGTTGTCGCCAGACTTCCCAAAATGAGGAATAAGAAGCTGTTAAAAGAAATCTTGTTCATTTGTCGTTTAACTTATTAATTATGAATCTTAGAATTTATTCAAGTATGAGCCACTTATTTGAAACAGGATTGTGAACTGCCTCAGTGTTTCTGATCAGACATTTCTCCCAACATCATCATCATCATAGGCAGCCCCTCGGAATCGAGGAAGACTTGCTTCCACTCTTAAAAATGAGTCCTTAGGTGGCTGAACAGTCCAATATGGGGGCCACAGTCTCTGTCACAGGTGGGACAGACAGTCGTTGAGGGGAAGGGTGGGTGGGACAGGTTTGCCGCACGCTCTTTCTGCTTTCTCCCAACAGCTCCTGTGTTGACAGCTCTGACAAGTGATAAAATAAGTGAATTGTTTTTATACTGAGAATGTGGGGTGAAGAGCAAAGGGCCGTGTTACCCAGAGGTTGAGAAGGAATGAGAAGACTGGGTAATGGTGAGGGAACAGCAAGCTCGGCTTTTAAACACCCGAGGATTGTCGGAGGAAAGGAAGATTGAGAGAGGGAATGAGTTGCAGAGGTTTACGATCCCAGGAAAGTACAGATTAGTGCAGGAGAGAGATGATGCTAATTATTGAGCACTTAAAAATGGTTTTCTGCTAAGCGAGGGCGGTTGGGGGCTCTTGACTGCAGAGCTACACGAGCCGTTCTGAACGTTACTTTTAAAAATGTGCCTATTATTTTTTACATTTGTACAGCTTCCGGTAGCTTCAAGTTCATTGTCAGGAGTCACAGGCATGATGGGCTGAATGGCCTCCTTCTGTGCTATATCATTCTATGATTCTATGACTGGGCTGGAAAAATGCCTCAGTACTGTATAGAAGTATCAGTTTAGATCAGTGGTGGGCAAAATACAGCCCACAGGCCAAATCCGGCCTGCAAATGGATTCTATCTGGCCCGCCGAGGCCTGGCTTTGAGGCTGAACGTCTGCCGCACCTGACCCCTAGCCTGACCCTGCCCCACCTAACGTCAGGAGGCTGGTCATTGTCTCCGAGGCAGCCGGAGAGTCTAGCTTTAGAGACAGGAGGCGAAGAGTCGGCGGCTGAGGTGGACAGAAGGCGGCTGGGAGTCACGGATTGGGCTATGCCCTTCGGGGGAGGGTCTTTTATCGACAGCTACGCTGCCCCTGAACCGGCGGAGAGCGGTGAGTGCAGCAACGGTGAGTGTGCTGGCCCATCCCCCCCTATCCCAGACACAATCCCCAGTGATGGGGGTGACCGATGAATGATACCTGTTAACCAGTTATTAACCACCACCTAACTAATCAATGCAAAACTGATTTGTGTGAACTAATTAGCATTTTAATGATCTCAAATGTAATTTAACATTGATTATTTATACTAACACTTCATGGTTAGGCACTTAACGAGCAATGTCATTACTGTAGTAATTGCACAGCTATTAATTAAAAAGCTGCTGAGCAACCTGCGCGGGACCTCCAGACTGCAGTGTGATCGCACGGCCGCGCAGCTTAACGGGAGCATCTCACCAAAACTTGACAAGTGGCCCTCCAGCACAATGTTCTGACTCAGAAGCAAGAGTGCTACCTACTGAGACCTGGGAGGACAGGCGCACCAACATCAGTGTCCTCGTCCAGGCTAACATCCCCAGCATTGAAGCACTGACCACACTCGATCAGCTTCGCTGGGCAGGCCACATGCCAGACACAAGATTCCCAAAGCAAGTGTTCTATGTGGAGCTCCTTCACGGCAAACGAACCAAAGGTGGGCAGCGGAAACGTTACAAGGACACCCTCAAAGCCTTCCTGATAAAGTGCAACATCACCCCTGACACCTGGGAGACCCTGGCCAAAGACCACCCGAGATGGAGAAAGTGCATCCGAGAGGGCGCTGAGCACTTCGAGTTTCAACGCCACGAGTGTGCAGACGTCAAGCGCGGGCAGTGGAAAGAGCATGCGGCGGGCCAGTCCCACCCACCCCTTCCCTCAACGACTGTCTGATCCACCTGTGACAGAGTCTGTGGCTCTCGTATCAGACTGTTCAGCCACCAAAGAACTCACTTCAGGAGTGGAAGCAAGTCTTCCTCGATTCCGAGGAACTGTCTATGATGGATGGATGGCTGATACTATTTAGGAAAAAGGAAGCTGAGAAATTCTTCTCTGACCCACAAGTGCAATACATTAAGCTAACTTCAGGAGTTACTGACAGCACTAATCCTCATTGACCCACCCACCTTCTATTGATCAAGATGTTTACCACTCACAGGAACTTGTCCATCTGTCTTTTGGATTCATATCGTTAGGTTTATCAATGGGACGATAATCATTTGCACTTTAATGGCATATATTCCACACGACTAAACATCCGAGGATACTTTACAAGAGGGGCAAGGACCTGAGTAGGGAGAGGGAGAGAATTAGAGGTGAAAAGAACTTCTAAGGCTGGCTAACAATCAGGGCATTGCTTTTTTGGGAGGGGCTGCATTGTCAATTGAAGGTAAGTGTTCTTTCACTGTGGAAAAATGATTCGACATATGCGCTGTGCAAGAAGTGTACAACTATAACTGCTTTTCTTCATGAATACCTTCTCTGTAAAGAACACAAAATGTCTGTCGATGCTTTTTGAAAACCTGTATTGGATTTTATAGGTGTCACTGTGTATACCATCTCCAGAGGCCCAAATTCTGCTCAGTTCATTACTAGATCCTTTTGATACCAGAGCTACTTTGTCCTGGCCCATTATTCAGTTCAAAGCTGAGGTAACTTGATTCTCCCCCACCCCCCACTCCACAGGAGCTAAAGTGAGGCCAGCACAGGTGGACGAGTGGGAGTTAGCCATCCTGAGTGTTTATCTTGAAAGGATCAAAAGGACCTGATAAATGCCTTACTTTAATGCCATGTATTGTTCCCTTTTCTCCCAAGCAAATGGTGTAGGGGAAGCAGCTCTCCAAAAAAAATGCTGAAAAGGTCCCCACCACCCCCCCCCCCCTTCCTCACACCTTGCACCTTGGTTCCGATCACAACTTTATTCGTCACAATAAATAGTTTTATCTTGTCAAGTAATTAATCCCAGGTTATTAAACTTTTAAAAGAGCTGCAAACTATTTGGCACTGCAAATAATGGTCTACAATTGAGACCGGTTGAGAAATTATGAATGCTGCCGAAGATAATCATCATTGAATAGCAATCAATCTACAAATCTTCTCATTTCTTCATTAATCTTCATTACAAAGGAGACTCTTTTGGCTATTGTTAAAAGGATGACTTAGTCAACATTAATACATCTCTGAAATGTTCTGTCAAAGCTTTGGTACTTAGTCTAATTGAGGATGATTAGCTGGTATTTTTGATGATGACTTGTTTGTCGAATTGCTTACCTGCTGACCTGTACGAAAAACAGATTCTCTTTTTACAGGCACCAGTGTTTTCATATGGACACGATACTTTGGAATCGAGATCCCTGATTTTATCTCTGTCATCTTATGATGTACAGTCAATTTTGTGTTGATATTAGATGGAGCAGAGTATAATGCAACTGGCATTGATTGGAGTGATTAAAGAGAAAAGCACACTAAAGTTGACAGTACATCAGTTGAGAGAACAAAAAAAGAACAGAAAAGAAAGACTTGCATTTATATAGCACCTTTCATGACTTCAGGACATCCCAAAGCACTTTACAGCCAATGAAGCACTTTTTGAATTGTAGTCATTGATGTCATTTAGGAAGTACAGCAGCCAATTTGTGCACAGCAAGCTCCCACAAAAAGCATTGTGTTAATGAGCAGATAATCAATTTTTTTTAGTGATGTTGATTGAGGGATAAATATTGGACCAGGACACTAGGGATAACTCCCCAGCTCTTCTTCAAAATAAGCCATGGAATCTTTTACACCCACCTGAGAGAGCAGATGGGGCCTCGGTTTTAACATCTTATCCAAAAGATGGCACCTCAGACAGTGCAGCACTCCCTCAGTGCTGCACTAGAGTGTCAGCCTTGATTTCTGTGCTCAAGTCTCTGGAATGGGACTTGAACCCACAATGTTTTGACTCAGAGGTGAGGGTGCTCCCCACTAAGCCACGGCTGGAACCCCTGCAGTTGCATAAGCCTCTGATAACTTCCAATCTTTTATCACAGAAAATATAACAATGTGTGCAATGATTAATGAGCTCTCTAAATATTCTAGCTATTACATCTGTTAGTGAATATATTAATTATAAAGGAGTCATTTGATTGTCAAAGACAGTAGGTACTAGGAATGACTAAAGCTTATACTCCTGGAAGGAAATCAATGCTGCCGCTCAATGGTTTAGTAGCAATCACATGATGATGAATGTTCCACTGTGCTTTTCGATGGAAGGGAATCCTCAAGTAGATTAAAGCAGGAGATATTCTCAGGCATCTGCTTTGTGACAAAATGCACTAGCATGTTCATTATTATCATTCTCACCAGGGAAATGAAATGTTATCTGAGTTTAGGTAAACAAGACTGGTCTGTGTATTGCTTCCAACTGTGCTTCATTGTCTGTGGGCAATTGTACTCGAGCACAAAAACACAGCTTGTTATGCAATCGTGTTAAAACACATGAAAGTCGTCATTATTAGTTACATCAAAGTAGAGCACTGCGATTCCCCTGCCTCTGTATCTATCCATTGAAACACTGAGAATCTACAATCAAGTTGAATATTACAGTGCTGCTTGGTCTGTTAAGAAAAATCCCCTACCTTAAGCTCAGCAGAGCTCCACAGAGAACAGTGGAGTAATATCAGGAAACTGTGGAAATGCACAGTAGGTCTGTAAGCATCTGTAAAGAGAAAAGAAAGGTCAATTTCAGGTGGAGGCCCTGCATCAGAACTGAAACTAGGATATGAGCTTCAGCTTGGCTCTGTTAGTAACACACTCATATCTGACTCAGTTAGTAACTCACTCATATCTGACTCAGTTAGTAACACACACATATCTGACTCAGTAACACTCATGTCTGACTCAGTTAGTAACTCACTCATATCTGACTCAGTAACACTCATATCTGACTCAGTAACACACTCATATCTGACTCAGCAACACACTTATGTCTGACTCAATAACTCACTCATATCTGACTCAGTTAGTAACACACTCATGTTTGACTCAGTTAGTAACACACTCATATCTGACTCAGTTAGTAACACACTCATATCTGACTCAGTAACACACTCATGTCTGACTCAGTAACACACTCATGTCTGACTTAGTAACTCACTCATATCTGACTCAGTCAGTAACACACTCATGTCTGACTCAGTTAGTAACACACTCATATCTGACTCAGTTAGTACTCACTCATATCTGACTCAGTAACACACTCATGTCTGACTCAGTAACTCACTCATATCTGACTCAGTCAGTAACACACTCATGTCTGACTCAGTTAGTAACACACTCATATCTGACTCAGTTAGTAACTCACTCATATCTGACTCAGTAACACACTCATGTCTGACTCAGTTAGTAACTCACTCATATCTGACTCAGTTACATAGAAACATAGAAAATAGGTGCAGGAGCAGGCCATTCAGCCCTTCTAGCCTGCACCGCCATTCAATGAGTTCATGGCTGAACATGAAACTTCAGTACCCCCTTCCTGCTTTCTCGCCATAACCCTTGATCCCCCGAGTAGTAAGGACTTCATCTAACTCCCTTTTGAATATATTTAGTGAATTGGCCTCAACTACTTTCTGTGGTAGAGAATTCCACAGGTTCACCACTCTCTGGGTGAAGAAGTTTCTCCTCATCTCGGTCCTAAATGGCTTACCCCTTATCCTCAGACTGTGACCCCTGGTTCTGGACTTCCCCAACATTGGGAACATTCTTCCTGCATCTAACCGGTCTAAACCCGTCAGAATTTTAAACGTTTCCATGAGGTCCCCTGTCATTTTTCTGAACTTCAGTGAATACAAGCCCAGTTGATCCAGTATTTCTTGATAGGTCAGTCCCGCCATCCCGGGAATCAGTCTGGTGAATCTTCGCTGCACTCCCTCAATAGCAAGAATGTCCTTCCTCAAGTTAGGAGACCAAAACTGTACACAATACTCCAGGTGTGGCCTCACCAAGGCCCTGTACAACTGTAGCAACACCTCCCTGCCCCTGTATTCAAATCCCCTCGCTATGAAGGCCAACATGCCATTTGCTTTCTTAACCGCCTGCTGTACCTGCATGCTAACCTTCAATGACTGATGTACCATGACACCCAGGTCTCGTTGCACCTTCCCTTTTCCTAATCTGTCACCATTCAGATAATAGTCTGTCTCTCTGTTTTTACCACCAAAGTGGATAACCTCACATTTATCCACATTATACTTCATCTGCCATGCATTTGCCCACTCACCTAACCTATCCAAGTCACTCTGCAGCCTAATAGCATCCTCCTCGCAGCTCACACTGCCACCCAACTTAGTGTCATCCGCAAATTTGGAGATACTGCATTTAATCCCCTCGTCTAAATCATTAATGTACAATGTAAACAGCTGGGGCCCCAGCACAGAACCTTGCGGCACCCCACTAGTCACTGCCTGCCATTCTGAAAAGTACCCGTTTACTCCTACTCTTTGCTTCCTGTCTGACAACCAGTTCTCAATCCACGTCAGCACACTACCCCCAATCCCATGTGCTTTAACTTTGCACATTAATCTCTTGTGTGGGACCTTGTCGAAAGCCTTCTGAAAGTCCAAATATACCACATCAACTGGTTCTCCTTTGTCCACTTTACTGGAAACATCCTCAAAAAATTCCAGAAGATTTGTCAAGCATGATTTCCCTTTCACAAATCCATGCTGACTTGGACCTATCATGTCACCATTTTCCAGATGCACTGCTATGACATCCTTAATAATTGATTCCATCATTTTACCCACTACTGAGGTCAGGCTGACCGGTCTATAATTCCCTGTTTTCTCTCTCCCTCCTTTTTTAAAAAGTGGGGTTACATTGGCTACCCTCCACTCCATAGGAACTGATCCAGAGTCAATGGAATGTTGGAAAATGACTGTCAATGCATCCGCTATTTCCAAGGCCACCTCCTTAAGTACTCTGGGATGCAGTCCATCAGGCCCTGGGGATTTATCGGCCTTCAATCCCATCAATTTCCCCAACACAATTTCCCGACTAATAAAGATTTCCCTCAGTTCCCCCTCCTTACTAGACCCTTTGACCCCTTTTATATCTCATATCTGACTCAGTAACACACTTATGTCTGACTCAGTAACACACTCATGTCTGACTCAGTAACGCACTCATATCTGACTCAGTCAGTAACACACTCATGTCTGACTCAGTTAGTAACACACTCATATCTGACTCAGTAACACACTCATATCTGACTCAGTAACACACTTATGTCTGACTCAGTAATACACTCATGTCTGACTCAGTAACTCACTCATATCTGACTCAGTCAGTAACACACTCATGGCTGACTCAGTTAGTAACACACACATATCTGACTCAGTTAGTAACACACTCATATCTGACTCAGTAACACACTCATGTCTGACTCAGTTAGTAACACACTCATATCTGACTCAGTTAGTAACACACACATATCTGACTCAGTCAGTAACACACTCATGTCTGACTCAGTTAGTAACACACACATATCTGACTCAGTTAGTAACACACACATATCTGACTCAGTCAGTAACACACTCATGTCTGACTCAGTTAGTAACACACACATATCTGACTCAATTAGTAACACACTCATATCTGACTCAGTAACACACTCATATCTGACTCAGTAACACACTTATGTCTGACTCAGTAATACACTCATGTCTGACTCAGTAACTTACTCATATCTGACTCAGTCAGTAACACACTCATGTCTGACTCAGTTAGTAACACACTCATATCTGGCTCAGTAATACACTCATATCTGACTCAGTAACACACTTATGTCTGACTCAGTAACACACTCATGTCTGACTCAGTAACTCACTCATATCTGACTCAGTCAGTAACACACTCATGTCTGACTCAGTTAGTAACACACTCATATCTGACTCAGTTAGTAACACACACATATCTGACTCAGTAACACACTCATGTCTGACTCAGTTAGTAACACACTCATGTCTGACTCAATTAGTAACTCACTCATATCTGACTCAGTTAGTAACACACTCATGTCTGACTCAGTAACACACTCATGTCTGACTCAGTTAATAACACACTCAAATCTGACTCAGTAACACACTCATATCTGACTCAGTAACACACTCATGTCTGACTCAGTTAATAACACACTCAAATCTGACTCAGTAACACACTTATGTCTGACTCAGTAACACACTCATGTCTGACTCAGTCAGTAACACACTCATGTCTGACACAAAAGGCTGTGGATTCAAAACCCATTCTCGGACCTAAGCACGGAACTGAAGGGGTGTTGCATTTTTAGAAGTTTTGAATGAGGCTCTGTCGACCTGTTCAGGTGGATGTTAAAGATTCCGTGACACTGAAGAAGAGCAAAATGTTCTGGCTAGCGCCCTGCCTCAAGTAACCTCCACAAACAGATTCATTGGTTATTGTGCTTGTTTCTCTTTGTGGGAGCTTGCTGTGCACCAAGAGACTGCCACGTTTGCTCTCTCAACAACAGACTGCATTTCAAAAAGTAATTTGTGTAAAGACTTTGAGATGGAATGGTGCTATAAAATGATAAGTCTTATCTTCCTTCCAGCGGAGCACTGTACCTGTGGTATGCACAATCTGAAAAATGCACTACAGCAACTCACAAAGGTTACTTTCCAACCCTGTGACCTGTACCACCTAGAAGAACAAAAGCAACAATGTCACGGGAATACTGTCACATCCGAGTCACACACCATCATACATCGCTGTTCTTTTTAAGTCGCTGGGTCAGAATCCCGGAATTCCCGACCTAACACCATTGAAGGACTGCAGTAATTCAAGGAGAAGTCCCACCACCACCTTCTCAGTGCAATGAGGAATGGGCAATTAAAATGAGATCTGGCCTGTGTTGCCCACACTTGAAGATCAAGTGAAAACAATCCAGACCTGGACCTACAAGTGTGCCTCATGCCTTCTGCTGAGCGAGCCAGTATATCTGCCTTGCCCCAGTACACCTGCCTTGCCCCAGTACACCTGCCTTGCCCCAATACACCTGCCTTGCCCCAGTACACCTGCCTTGCCCCAGTACACCTGCCTTGCCCCAATACATCTGCCTTTCCCCAGGATACCTGCCTTGCCCCAATACACCTGCCTTGCCCCAGTACATCTGTCTTGCCCCAGGACACCTGCCCTGCCCTAATTCACCTGCCTTGCTCCAATACACCTGCCTTGCCCCAGGACACCTGCTTTGTCCCAGGACACCTGCCTTGCCCCAGGACACCTGCCTTGCCCCAGTACACCTGCCTTGCGCCAATAAACCTGCCATGCACTAATACACCTGCCTTGCTCCAGTACACCTGCCTTGCGCAAATACACCTGCTTTTCGCCAATACACCTGCCTTGCCCCAGTACACCTGCCTTGCCCCAGAACACCTGCCTTGCCCCAATACATCTGCCTTGTCCCAGTACACCTGCCTTGCCCCAGTACACCTGCCTTGCGCCAATACACCTGCCTTGCACTAATACACCTGCCTTGCCCCAGTAGACCTGCCTTGCCCCAATACACCTGCCATGCCAAAATACACCTGCCTCGCCCCAGTACACCTGCCTTGTTCAAGTACACCAGCCTTGTCGCAGTACTCCTGCCTTGCCCCAATACACCTGCCTTGCCCCAGGATACCTGCCTTGCCCCAGTACACCTGCCTTGCCCCAATACACCTGCCTTGCCCCAATACATCTGCCTTGCCCCAGGATACCTGCCTTGCCCCAATACACCTGCCTTGCCCCAGTACATCTGTCTTGCCCCAGGACACCTGCCTTGCTCCAATACACCTGCCTTGCCCCAGGACACCTGCTTTGCCCCAGGACACCTGCCTTGCCCCAGGACACCTGCCTTGCCCCAGTACACCTGCCTTGCGCCAATACACCTGCCTTTCGCCAATATACCTGCCTTGCCCCAGTACACCTGCCTTGCCCCAGAACACCTGCCTTGCCCCAATACATCTGCCTTGTCCCAGTACACCTGCCTTGCCCCAGTACACCTGCCTTGCCCCAATACACTTGCCATGTCAAAATACACCTGCCTTGTCCCAAGACACCTGCCTTGCCGCAATACACCTGCCTTGCCCCAATACCTGCCTTGCCCCAAAACACCCTGTCTTGCCCCAGAACACCTGCCTTGCCCCAATACCTGCCTTGCCCCAATACACCCTGTCTTGTCCCAGAACACCTGCGTTGCCCCAGGGCACCTGCCTTGCCCCAATACACCTGCCTTGCCCCAATACACCTGCCTTGCCTAATACACCTGCCTTGCCCCAATACATCTGGCTTGCCCCAATACACCTGCCTTGCCTAATACACCTGCCTTGCCCCAGTACACCTGCCTTGCCCCAATACACCTGCCTTGTCCCAGTACTGCTGCCTTTCCCCAAACACCTGCCTTTCCCCAATACACCTGCCTTGCCCCAGTACACCCTCCTTGCCTCAATACACCTGCCTTGCCCCAATACACCTGCCTTGCGCCAATACATCTGCCTTGCCCCAATATACCTGCCTTGCCCCAGGGCACCTGCCTTGCGCCAATACACCTGCCTTGCCACAATACATCTGCCTTGCCCCAGAACACCTGCCTTTCCCCAATACACTTACCTTGCTCCAAATCACCTGCCTTTCCCCAGGACACCTGCCTTTCCCCAGAATACCTGCCTTGCCCCAATATAACTGCCTTGCTCCAATACACCTGCCTTGCCCCAGAACACCTGCCTTGCCGCAATACACCTGCCTTTCGCCAATACACCTGCCTTGCCCCAGTACACCTGCCTTGCCCCAGAACACCTGCCTTGTCCCAGTACACCTGCCTTGCCCCAGTACACCTGCCTTGCGCCAATACACCTGCCTTGCACTAATACACCTGCCTTGCCCAATACACCTGCCTTGCCCCAAAACACCTGCCTTGCCTAATACTCCTGCCTTGCCCCAATACACCTGCCTTGTCCCAATACACCTGCCTTGCCTAATACACCTGCCTTGCCCCAGTACACCTGCCTTGCCCCAATACACCTGCCTTGTCCCAGTTCTGCTGCCTTTCCCCAAACACCTGCCTTTCCTCAATACACCTGCCTTGCCCCAATACATCCTCCTTGCCTCAATACACCTGCCTTGCCCCAATACACCTGCCTTGCGCCAATACACCTGCCTTGCCCCAGGGCACCTGCCTTGCGCCAATACACCTGCCTTGCCACAATACACCTGCCTTGCCACAGAACACCTGCCTTTCCCCAATACACTTACCTTGCCCCAATACACCTGCCTTGCGCCAGAACACCTGCCTTGCCGCAATACACCTGCCTTGCCCCAGTACACCTGCCTTGTTCAAGTACACCTGCCTTGTCGCAGTACTCCTGCCTTGCCCCAATACACCTGCCTTGACCCAGAACACCTGCCTTGCCGCAATACACCTGCCTTGCCCCAATACACCTGCCTTGCCCCAGTACACCTGTCTTGCCCCAGAACACCTGCCTTGCCCCAGTACACCTGCCTTGCCCCAGTACACCGGCCTTGCACTAATACACCTGCCTTGCCCCAGTACACCTGCCTTGCCCCAATACACCTGCCATGCCAAAATACACCTGCCTTGCCCCAGTACACCTGCCTTGTTCAAGTACACCTGCTTTGTCGCAGTACTCCTGCCTTGCCCCAATACACCTGCCTTGCCCCAGAACACCTGCCTTGCCGCAATACACCTGCCTTGCCCCAATACACCTGCCTTGCCCCAGAACACCTGCCTTGCCCCAATACCTGCCTTGCCCCAATACATCCTGTCTTGCCCCAGAATACCTGCCTTGCCCCAATACCTGCCTTGCCCCAATACACCCTGTCTTGCCCCAGAACACCTGCGTTGCCCCAGGGTACCTGCCTTGCCCCAATACACCTGCCTTGCCCCAGAACACCTGCCTTGCCCCAATACCTGCCTTGCCCCAATACACCTGCCTTGCCCAATACACCTGCCTTGCCCCAAAACACCTGCCTTGCCCAATACACCTGCCTTGCCCCAATACACTTGCCTTGCCCCAATACACCTGCCTTGCCTAATACACCTGCCTTGCCCCAGTACACCTGCCTTGCCCCAATACACCTGCCTTGTCCCAGTACTGCTGCCTTTCCCCAAACACCTGCCTTTCCCCAATACACCTGCCTTGCCCCAATACACCCTCCTTGCCTCAATACACCTGCCTTGCCCCAATGCACCTGCCTTGCGCCAATATATCTGCCTTGCCCCAATACACCTGCCTTGCCCCAGGGCACCTGCCTTGCGCCAATACACCTGCCTTGCCACAATACACCTGCCTTGCCCCAGAACACCTGCCTTTCCACAATACACTTACCTTGCTCCAAATCACCTGCCTTTCCCCAGGACACCTGCCTTGCCCCAGAATACCTGCCTTGCCCCAATACAACTGCCTTGCCCCAATACACCTGCCTTTCCCCAATACACCTGCCTTGCCCCAGGACACCTGCCTTGCCCCAGAACACCTGCCTTGCCCCAGAACACCTGCCTTGCCCCAGTACACCTGCCTTGCGCCAATACACCGGCCTTGCACTAATACACCTGCCTTGCCCCAGTACACCTGCCTTGCCCCAATACACCTGCCATGCCAAAATACACCTGCCTTGCCCCAGTACACCTGCCTTGTTCAAGTACACCTGCCTTGTTGCAGTACTCCTGCCTTGCCCCAATACACCTGCCTTGCCCCAGAACACCTGCCTTGCTCCAATACACCTGCCTTGTCCCAATACACCTGCCTTGCCGCAATACACCTGCCTTGCCCCAATACACCTGCCTTGCCCCAGAACACCTGCCTTGCCCCAATACCTGCCTTGCCCCAATACCTGCCTTGCCCCAATACATCCTGTCTTGCCCCAGAACACCTGCGTTGCCCCAGGGCACCTGCCTTGCCCCAATACACCTGCCTTGTCCCAGAACACCTGCCTTGCCCCAATACCTGCCTTGCCCCAATACACCTGCCTTGCCCAATACACTTGCCTTGCCCCAAAACACCTGCCTTGCCTAATACTCCTGCCTTGCCCCAATACACCTGCCTTGCCCCAATACACCTGCCTTGCCTAATACTCCTGCCTTGCCCCAATACACCTGCCTTGCCCCAAAACACCTGCCTTGCCTAATACTCCTGCCTTGCCCCAATACACCTGCCTTGCCCCAATACACCTGCCTTGCCTAATACACCTGCCTTGCCCCAGTACACCAGCTGTCTGGCAGAGCCATGCAGATATCCTCCCCAAACCATGACCCCCTCTTAGTTAGGGGACCATGTTTTGTGTGAACGGGGGCCTTCCCACATTTAGAAACTGTTGCTGGAGACTGGAACCTGGATCTTGTTGGGCTTTTGGCCTAATTGCCAGGCTTTCCATTGCAGTCCCGCCGTGTTTACACAGAAAGTCCGCTGAAAAGGCCTGCAGATTATCCGATACACGCTAGCAGTGGACCAGTATTCAGAAAATCTATCTTTTATTATCCCAAAGGAAATTTGAAGGTTGTAGGTGGGATGGTAGTATAGGCAATGGTAATTAGGCAACAACAACAAAAACTAGCATTTTTATAGCACTTTTAACACAGGATCGATTATCAGACAAAATTTAGCACCGAGCTACATGAAGAGGTATCTGGCCAAGTGATCAAAAGCTTGGTCAAAGAGATAGGTTTTAAGGAACGTTTTAAAGGAGGAGAGAGCAGAAGAGAGGAGGAGAGGTTTAGGAAGGGTGTTCCAGAGCTTAGGACCTTGGCAGTTGAAGATATGGAAGCCAATGGTGGAGTGCTGAAAATCATAGGGTTGTTGATGCAGGGCTGCAAACACCACCTTTAACTAACCTTTCTTCCACTCAAGAGCAGATGAGGTTTCCCAGTGTACTGGCACAAAAACTATCCAACTTACACCAATAAAAATATTATTATCTGGTCATGTATCACATTGTTGCTTGTGGAACGTTGTTGTGCACAAATTGGCTGCCACATTTGCCAACATTACAACAGTGACAAGGCTTCAAATGTACTTCCTTGGCTGTGAAGCGCTTTGGGCATTCTGAGAAAGTGACTGGCGCTTTATAGATACAAGTTCTTCTTTCTTTCCAAATTAATGGCATTCCTTATGAGGCATTTTATTTTATTTTATTATATGTTTTTTCCATTTTTTTGTGCTATGGGTGTCTGCGTCAAGTATCAAAGGTTATGTATTGTACAAGTTGAATGCTGTGTAAAGCTTCCCCCACAATGCCCCATCAGTGAACTTTAATGTTAACCTCAGGGAAACAAAATTATTGCAATAATGTGTTATTTTCATAGAGTGTCTATTGACTGTATCAGCCAATGAGTTAGAGGAGAGCAGGACTTACAGAAGAACTCACAGCAAACAGTCTATTTACTCAACACACAGAGTCTATTTAAACAACGCACTACAGCAAACAGTCTACAGAGTCTATTTAAAAAGTGTGTCTACAAACTAGAGCAAACAAAACTCATGACCGAAATTGCAACAACTTCTCCCGACAAAAGCAGGTTATTACTCCAGCAAAATGCAGTGAGTGGAGGATAGTTACATACAAGTTGTGTATGTAAAATCAATCCCAGTCACTTACAGCACACTACAGGTGTGATTGACATGGGAATTTCCCAATCATCTCCATTCCGGCCAGGAATAGTGGTGTCACTCCATGAAGCCCATTTTGATTTCTTATAGTGGCCATGCTCCTGGCCTCCACTAGTGAGATCACCAATTCAATGCTAACTGATGCAGCTCTGTGCTCCGAACTCATATCACTAGAAAGCAGGCTGAGACTGACTGAAATATTTATCAATTAGCAGTCTTACAGTTGATAGAGAGAAAAGATTTTTATACCATCAGCCTGGATTGCATTTAAATCCTGACCCTAGAGGGAAAGGGATAGGCGGTGTAATTTGGACTTTGTACGATAGTGAAAAACAGGCATATAGCAAATTGACAGCCTATCTTACAATCTCTCTTGAAGTTTATTTCCATTTGAACCCCTCAGGCTGGATTTTCAGCTCATTTGTGCCCCGTTTAGCACCTGGGCAAGGCACAAAACTATTTTTTTTGCATGAAATGAGGCACACAAGATTTTGCACCCGGGCAAAATTTTCGTCAATGGTTTTGCGGCGGTGCTAAAACATAGCGCCCGGCCACTGTTTTGACCATTTGGATGACGTAAATCATCGTGTATCGCTGCGCTAGTGCCCCGGGCGGAACTGTCAAGCATACCGCCTGATTTAGCGTCCGCCCGGGAACCCGCCAGCAAAAAGCACAGTGTGTTACAAGGCTGCGCTTCCGAAAAGAAGTGGTCATAGAGATATGCCAGTTCATACAAGCACACCACGCGCTAACAGCGCCAGCTTGGACACGGAGGATGGCGAGAGATTAAAAGCATTGGGAGAAGGACGCTGCGTTACTGCATACTTTTGATTGTGAAGTTAATGTAAGTTTATAGTTTCTTTTAAAGGACATTTAAGGACATTTTAAAAGACGGGGGCCATACTACGTCAGCCATTAATCCTGGCTGCTATATCCATATGGTGTCGAGCTGGAAGAAGGCTTATTGATGATCATTTTTAACGTAATCGAAGAGGTCGCAGACATATGGGGAGGAGGCCTTACTCCCCACGAGTTTACAGGGGACATCGCTCATACCTGCAGCTCTCTGAGGCACAGTGCATTAGAAAGCTGCACTTCCAGCTCATACAGGCAGACCTACAGCTTACCAGCGGTATCAGGACTGCACTGCCCGTCGAGGTGAAGGTGACTGTGGCACTTGCCTTCTATGCCTCCAGCTCCTTTCAGGCATCAGCAGGGGACACATGCTCCATCTCGCAGCACGCTACACATTGCTGCATTTGCCAGGTGACTACTGCACTGTACGCACGCAGGATGGACTTCATAAACTTCCCAACGACAAAGGAAACACAAAATGAGATGGTGGTAGGTTTTGGACGATTTACTGGCTTCCCCAAGGTTCAGGGTGCCATTGACCGTACGCACATCGCCCTGCGAGCACTTTACAGAGGTATACCGAAACCGAAAGGGATTCCACTCCATGAACGTACAGGTCATCTGCGACCATACTCAGCTCATCATGGCATTCAATGCCCAATATCCAGGGAGCATCCATGATGCTTTCATCTTGTGTGAGAGCACTGTCTCACGCATGTTCCAGCATCAACCACAAGGCCAGAGCTGGATCCTCGGGGACAAAAGTTACAGCCTCGCCACCTGGCTCATGATCCCCCTCCGGATCTCTCAGACAGAAGCCGAGCATCGCTATAATGAGAGCCATGCAGCCACATGCAACATCGTCGAACAGACAATTGGAGTGCTCAAAGCAGCGCTTCCAATGCCTGGACCATTCTGGAGGCTGCCTACAATACTCCCCTCAGCAGGTCTCTGAGTTCATTGTGGTGTGCTGCATGCTAAAGAACTTAGCCACCATGAGGGGGACAGGATTTGGCAATGGGGATTGTAGGGCCACCTCAGGAGAGAGGGGGGCTGGGGGAGGGGGGGAGGAGGAGGAGGAAGCCTGGTGAAGAATCTATGCCACCACCACCACTACCCACACCACAACCATAGGGGAGGCATCGTGGAGATTTTGCCGCTGCAAAAGCCTTACGTCGCAGCTCATAATTGAACGCCTTGCTTGAAAAGTGCACGGCAGGTTTGAGCATTGCCTGACCACTCTATTCCACCATGTTGACTATTCCCCCTCTTATTCTGCAAATGAAACACTACGCAGGAATGGTTAAGGTGAAAAAAGAATTCATCAAACATTGTAAACCTTATAACTTTGTGAACTTAATTTTGAAACTTTGAAACTTTAACAAAATAACATAAAGTATCTGTATTCAGCAGTGTGATTATTCAACAACAACATTATAAACAACAGAATGAGGAACAGCAACCCCTGCCCCACTGTCTTTTACCACTGGCTTTCCTGCCTTCCCCCCCTGCCCCCCCCCTGCCCCCTTCCCCTTATCCCCCTCCCTTGCCTGCTGCTCCTA
The DNA here is from genome assembly GCF_044704955.1 of Pristiophorus japonicus. Classification (NCBI taxonomy): domain Eukaryota; kingdom Metazoa; phylum Chordata; class Chondrichthyes; family Pristiophoridae; genus Pristiophorus; species Pristiophorus japonicus. The sequence goes on from NC_091985.1 coordinate 129,960,481, forward strand.
ACCCAAGTGGTACCAAGGTGGCTTGCAACAAGGTTGCCAGAGTGCTGCCGTGTTGGGGGAAGAGACATTGGAGACACTGCCTGGGGACACACTGGACCAGCTCGTGGTGTGGAACGCCCGGCTTCTGACTGGTGAGCCTCTTCATCGACGTCGCCAGTCATAGGTGGTGTGGGTCTGGGTGTGACAGTGGGGAACGCAGAGAGTATGGCGGGGAAGTTTATGGACTGCATCACCTGCCCAAGCTGAAGCAGACCTTGTGTCTGTGATGCACCATATTCGGCAAGGGCTCGTGCCACACTCTCCGGGACTCCACTGTCACTGCTGGAGGCCACCAGCCTCGTGTGGGCACTGATGGCCTCGCAGGTTTCATGGCTCGCACTGACAATCTGCAACCCAACCTCCGTAATGGTCACAGTGAAACTGTCGATGCTCACGGACATCAAGGAGCTGACGGGTGAGCTGGATGCTCTCCCTGGACATTCCCACCATGTCCAGTTCCACATCTGCCTGTCTGTCAACAGACCGACTTTGCTGACTCAACCTCCAGAGAGATGGAATGTGGGATTCAATCCCAGAACTGCGTTGCTGCACGCCACTAGTCCCAGGAGCCTCGGAGGTAAACCCCGAGAAAGTCACATCATCGTCCTCAGACGAGGGGCTAGAACCTCCACTGTTGTGCTTATCGCCCAAAAATGGGCGTTATTTCCGGCATGGGCGATCAAAAAGGGTTTTCAGATCGCCGGCATCTCGCCCATTCTTAAAACACCTAGTTTACACTTTTGAAACTGGGCGTTACCGTGAGCGATGTCAAATGGGCGGTAGCGTTAAATTTTTTTGACCTTCTGCCGTAAAGTGTGGCCGTCCTTAGCAACGGTATGGCATCGCTCGATTCCCGCGATTCTGGAGGTCAAGGGTCACCATGACATGCGCAGAAGAGGAGACAGCGAGAGAGGGAGCTCAGAGGGACTGAAGGCGTGGCTGGGTGTGGTGTGGCTGCTTTGGGAGGAAGGAGGGAGACTTTAGAGCTTCACAGCAAGTAGGCAAACAAAAAGTAAATGTTACCAGCCACATATTTGACCGAATTTGCCCTATAATGGAGAGAGAGGAGGAGGCATCTCAGCACGCTGTGGAGACTGACGCTGGAGAGAGCAGTGAGGTGGGAGAGGAGCACATTGGAGGCCGCAAAAGAGCCAGGATGTTCTCGGACGAGGCAAATGCCTCCCTCCTGCAGGAGGTCGAGTCACGCTGGGTGATTTGACACAGGGAGGGCGTGGGAAGCCCACCCCAAAGGCCTACCAGAGGATATGGACCGAGATAGCAGAGGTGGTCTCATCGGCGACCAACGAGGTGCATGATGGCAACCAATGCTGCAAACGATGGAACGACCTTGTGGGATCTGCAAGATTAAGTATTACATTGATTTACATGTACTTATGTATTTATATAATTTGATTTGTAACAGTCATGAGTGACTATCAGCAAATGTGAGGTCTTGCACTTTTACCGGGAATGTTTTAGTGAAAGCCTGTGGTCACGGTGTACGTCTTTATGTAAAGAATGATAATTATCATAATAATTATGATTACATCTGTCGGTTATGTGCTGTATCAGTCTCTGTGACAGTACCTAGCAATGATATCATGCAATCATCTCATGCCATGTCGTCCTGTCACCTTTTATAGAAGAAACTATCGATAATGAGGTCCGTGCAGAGGCGAACAGGTGGGGGCCACCAGTCCCCAGCGACATCACAGAGATGGAGGAGCAAGTGCTCACACCCGTGGGGAATCACCCCCGGACAGCCACAGACGCATCTGCAAACCCTGAAGTGATGCCACATGAGTAAAGCTTACACTATTGCATGATGTAAAGACAATAGATGTCACACCAACTCATATCCGATCAATCATATATGATAAATGATTTCTAAAAGTGTCATAGAAATAATGCTGGTCTAATGAAAATCATTGCAATGCACCATATATTGATGCTCATGAAATGTGATGTCTGCGATGATTTTGAGAGCAGTGGTGCTTTTGTCGTGCATGTGCTGAATGTAGCGCTGGACTCACCTTGTGACCCTAACACCCCTTTCTCCTCTATCAACCTCATTTGTGTTTTGAAGCTCAGCCAGCAGCACGGCCCCATGCAAGGCCACAGAGGCCAGAAGGTGGGGGCGCGGGCAGGAGTCGGCGGATGATCCTACTACATCTGGTGCTGAGCAGCTCCAATTGCCGCTGGGTCTGTTCTTGACGGATGAGAGCACGGACTTCGAAGAATCTGCATCGCCACATTCAGAAGCCATTCCACCCCAAGGCCATCTATTGGTCCTCTGGTCATTCCCGCCTCCACTCTGGAGGTGTCGGCCCCAAGCACCTCACCACAGGGCACCCCATTTGTCCCCAGGACGGCGCTGAACGCACGGAAGCCTCGTGAACGCGGCAGGTCTGGTCCACGAGCGCGACATGAGAGCGGAGAGATAGTACAGTTGTCCAGGAGGATTGTAGACATTGGTGACCAGCTCATCGAAGCTGTGGGGGACATATCCCAACAGCTGGCCACCATGACCGAGTACATTCCACACATGGCGGAGTCCCTGGATCTGATAGCCTGGAACACTGCTGCCACAGCCCTCCCAGTGGTCCCAGAGCGCGGCACTCCACCCCTAGGTTCCCCACCACCACTGTGAATGACAGATGAGAGCAAGGACCAAGATCCTGCTTCTGCATCAGAGAATGTTTCCCCCTCGGCACCCCATGCTCCCGTACCTGTGCAACGACTGCATCTGCCTTCATCTCCCCCAATAAGGCATCGCCTGAGGAGCTCCTCGGCCAGGCGCCATGGAGCGAGGAGGGGAAGGGGTAGAGGTGGGGAGAAGAAGGAGAGGGGGAAAGGACAGTGAGGTGCATGTGCGCAGGTGATGGCTGTGTTATATCTCCATCTGGGTGTATGCAATTTGTTGCAATGTATGGGGGCTGGGGACCATGCTCCTGCTTTGCCTTTGTATTCTGTGTTGGTGGACATGTTGACCATGTGATTTATGTCAATGGTGGAAAAAGTGGGATGTGGGCCGGGGTTGGGTGTTATTGGCTGTGATACTTATGATTTCAGACCAATGTTGGTATTAAACTTTTGTTATTGAACATAACCTTGTTGCGCATTGTCTCAGATAGCTGGACCGTTACACACTGGTGATTCCTTACCATGAAAGGGTTAAATACAACTTAACATCAATCAACGTAAACTTTAACTTGCACCAAGGTGATGGGCACCATTGATGTCTGAGCTGCACACACAGCAGTGTGTCAGCGTTGTCACTCACATCAGCGCTCTTTCAGGCAAATTTTTCCGATAACAGCTCCTCATGTAAAAGTGGGATTTAACAAATGCCACACCGGTGGCGTTTGTTCCGGTTAGTTCCACTTTTTGTGGGCGTTTTTTTGAGCGAGCAATATTGTGGCCGATATGTGCGCGAGGTGGTGAAATTGAAGATGGGCGATCTCCATGACCGTTAGTTTGGGCAAATATGCTCTTTGTGACAAAAAATAGTGGGCGGGCGTTAATATTGAATCTTGGCGTTAATTCCGTGCGGAAATTAACGCTGGGCAATATTATGGCCATTGAATTCGCCCATTCTGTTGATTCCGCCCCAAAAAAGAGGGTGGACGGTGATATTTTTTCTCGCCGTTAATCCCATTGGGAAAATAACGCTCGGCGATATGTCTCCTAAAAAAACCCATCTGTTTCCATTTTGTGCCAGAATGGGCGACATATGGGCATTATACGTCATTTCAGCGGTAAAATGGACATTAAGTGGGCGTTAACATGCAAAAAAAGTGGAAGTTCTAACCTGAGATGTTTGCTGGTGAAAAAAGAGGGGTAGAGTGCATCTGCCCTGGAGTCGACTGATCCCTGAACTCATCTTCCTCTTCCTCCTCCTCCTCCACATGATGACCTGACATGGAGGGGGTCCCTTGAGGGATGCTGTACCTGTGTCTGGTCATCTGGAATTAGAAAGCAACAGACGAGTGGTTAGCAGCAGGGGAGGGGGGTATGGTGACATGAGGAAGGTCACAGAGCACAGGCTCATTTGAAGGACTGCTGCTAATCCATTATATCTAGTCCCGAGACACTGCATTACATTGTACCCAACCCTAGTCCACAGACACTGCATCACATTGCCCCAACTCTCGTCCACAGACACTGCATCATTTTGCCCCAACCAAGCCCAGGGAATGTGCAGGACATACCCTCAGTATCCAAGCGGGGGTCAACACACCCAGTGGCAGTTGCCCGACCTGAGATGCCAATGAGGCCTGCCACTCACTCCTTGAGATCGGTGAGTGGCAGGATCTGAGGCGGACCAATGCCTGTCCTCACCTGTACACGGCGGTTATGGGACTTCTTTGCCTGCAAAGCTGAAAATGGAAATGGTTACAAGAGGATCCATCTGCTCTTGTGGCACACACAAATAGTCACCAAAGCACTTGTACCATACTGTCTGAATGTAATACAGTCCTCTGTTTAATGGCCTTGGAAGTTGCACATGGTTCATCAGGAGGACATCGAAGTGCGGAAACACATTATGAGATCTCAGTAAGCAATCTTAATAATGTGTAAAGATCATTCATGACAAATAGGGTGCCAAACTAAGCCTACCTATGTGTCATGCATTTTAGGAGGCAACCCACAGCGTGCTGAGAGACAACAACAGCATGAGAACAAATAGTGTGTCAGATCTATAATTGAAGTAATGAAGAAGTGCATCTAAAAAATTGTATTCACTCTGACGACCCTACAAAGATCATTGATCTTTTTTCGGCACAGTGTGCCACTCCTGACCACTGTATCTGAGGCAGAGACCTCCTCAATGATATCCCTCAATATTCGATTAAAATTAGCTGGCAGGGTCTAGATCCACCCCTCCGATATAATTCCTGCCATCTTCTCTCCACAGCCCCCACGAGAGCTTTGTTAGTCTCTTGGCTAAATCGCCTGGCATGCTGTTTGCTATCCTCCTCCTCCATGATCAAAATCGAATGTTAAAATGGCTGATTCAGCCCCGGATGTGCTGCACTTGCACGCGACTGGGCCCTGCATTAGTGTTTGTGATCGGACAGCACACCAGAAGCGGGGGAAGAAAGGAAAAAAAAAATTTGCGCATGCGCAGAACGGACGATTTTTTTAGCGGCGGAACTTTTGGCCCGCTACACAAATTGTGTAGTGCAATGCCAGAGTTAACGCTAACACTACTTGTGAACTTTCATTTGGTGAAAGTTGCGCACTCTGGCGCTAACGCTAACCCAATGCTAAAATTTTGATTTCGCCGAGATTTGCGCCCAGAAACGGGCAAAATCGCAAAAAGCCAAAAATCCAGCCCCTTAAATTACCAGATTTATTGAATTCAATTTCATAATTTGCTAGCGTGGGATTTGAACTATTGGCTGCTAGTCCAACACCATAACTAATTATCTACTGTACCCTGTCCATACTACAGTCCACGGGGAATTGAATATAACATGCCTTCACATTACATAGTTACATTTTACACTGGGCCATAGTGCAGATGATATTTCCCTCCGGCATACTGTATTTAAATATTGTGGGATGTAAATTCCCCATTCACCACCAGAGGCCAGTAGAGGTAATATACTGGAGGAAATGGCAGAAATAAAACTAGCCTAAAAATTATTGTCTGCAATCAATGTTAGTTTAAAATGTTCTTATGGCATTCCTGTCTGCTATTTTAACAGAGCATATTTTAAATAGGCTAATATCAAATAGCGAACGTTGAAATGTCATAAGGACACAGTGTTTGGTTGCGAGAATTTGCAATCATTATTTTTGGACTATCAACTCTTAATAGTAAATAGGGAAAATAACATTAAATTTACATTCAATGAGAAAAATAAGTTAATGAAAATGTACATTAAATGTAAAAGTTTCAGATTTTTTATAATATTGTATGCCAATAAGGCTAATATTTCAAGTAGTGATTTGATACATTTTAATTTCCCAATAAGAAGCCAATCCTTGGCTTTACTTGTGACGGTATACCGATCTATGTAAGAAGATTTCCTCTCTGTGCAATGCAATCATATGGAAAAGGAACATAGGAACAGGAGTAGGCCATTCAATGAGATCATGGCTGATCTGCGACCTAACGCCAGAATCCACACCCGCCTTTGACCTACATCCCTCAATACTTTTAGTTAACAAAAAGCTATCAATCTAAAATTTAAAATTAAATATTGATCTAGCATAAATTGGCATTTGTGGAAAAGAGTTCAAACTTCTACCACCCTTTGTGTGTAGAAGTATTTCCTAATTTCACTCCTGAAAGGTCTGGCTCTAATTTTTAGGCAATGTCCTCTAGTCCTAGAATCCCTAACCAGTGGAAATAGATTCTCTGTTCCACTTAATATATTGAAAACTTCGATCAGATCACCCCTTAAACTTCTAAATTCTAGGGAATACAAGCCTAATCTGTGTAAATTCTCCTCACAACTTAACCCTTGGAGTCCAGGTATCAATCTGGTAAACCTATGTTGCATTCCCTCCAAGGCCAATAAATCCTTCCTAAGGTGTGGTGCCCAGAACTGCTCACAGTACTCCAGGTGTGGTCTAACTAGGGTTTTGTATAGCTGCAGCATAACTTCTACCCTCTTGTATTCTAGTCCTCTAGATATGAAGGCCAGCATTCCATTAGCCTTTTTGATTATTTTCTGCAACTGTTCATGACATTTTAATGATCAATGTACCTGAACCCCCAAGTTTTTTTGGACCTGCACTATTTTTAGCCTTTTCACCATTTAGAAAGCACCCTGTTCTATCCTATTTAAGTCCAAAGTGGATGACCTCACATTTGCCTACATCAAATTCCATTTGCCACAATTTTGCCCATTCAATGAATCTGTCGATATCCCTTTGTAATTGTATGCTTCTATCTACATTGCTTACAATTTCACTTAACTTTGCATCATCGGCAAATTTGGATACATGGCTTTCTATGCCATTATCTAAGTCGTTAATGAATACTGTGAATAGTTGAGGCCCCAACACAGATCACTGCAGGACACCACTAGTCACCTCCTGCCAATTTGAGTACCTACCCATTACAGAAATAGAAACATAGAAATCTACAGTGCAGAAAGAGGCCATTTCAGCCCATTGTGTCCGTGCCGGCCGATAAAGAGCCACACGGCCCTCAGTCAGCAGCCCTGAAGGTTACATATAAACCTATGAACAATGAACAATGGCGGAAAGGTAAAGAGCACCCAGCCCAACCAGTCCGCCCCACACAACTGCGACATCCCTTGCACCGAAACATTTGTCACTCCACCCCAACCGGATCTCCTGGGAGAGGCAAAAACCAGATAAAAACCCAGGCCAATTGGGGGGAAAAAATCTGGAAAAATTCCTCTCCGATCCATCCAGGCAATCGAAACTAGTCCAGGAGATCACCCTGGCCGTATTCAATTCCCTGCAGTACTTACCATCATATCTGCGCCAGCCAACAATAGGTTATCCAGTCTAATCCCACTTATCAGCTCTAGGTCCGTAACCCTGCAGGTTACGGCACTTCAAGTGCCCATCCAAGCACCTTTTAAATGTGATGAGAGTTTCTGCATCCACCACCCTTCTAGGAAGTGAGTTCCAGACCCCCACAATCCTCTACGTGAAGAAGCCTCCCCTCAAATCCCCTCCTTTCACCAACCACTTTAAAACTATGCCCCCTCGTAATTGACTCCTCCACCAACGGAAATAGATCCTTGCTATCCACTATATCCAGGCCCCTCAAAAATTTTATACACCTCAATGAGGTCTCCTCTCCTCAGTTCCAATAAGAACAAACCCAGCCTATCCAATCTGTCCTCATTGCTAAGATTCTCCATTCCAGGCAGCATCCTGGTAAATCTCCTCTGCACCCTCTCGAGTGCAATCACGTCCTTCCTATAATATGGCAACCAGAACTGCACGCAGTACTCCAACTGTGGCCTAACTAGAGTATTATACAATTTAAACATAAGCTCCCTGATCTTGTATTCTAGGCCTTGGCCAATAAAGGCAAACATTCTGTATATCTTCTTAACCACCTTATCCACCTGGCCTGCTATTTTCACGGATCTTTGGACAAGCACTCCATGGTCCCTTTGTTCATCTACACTTTAATGTGGCCTACCGCTTAATGTGTATATCCTTTCTTTATTAGCCCTCCCAAAGTGCATTACCTCACACTTCTCCAAATTAAATTCCATTTGCCACTGCTCTGCCCACCTGACCAGTAGATTGATATCATCCTGCAGTCTATGATTTTCCTCTTCAATATCAACCACACAGCCAATTGTAGTGTCATCCGTAAACTTCTTAATCATGCTCCCTATATTCAAATCGAGATAATTGATGTATACCACAAAAAGCAAGGGACCCAGTACTGAACCCTGCAGGACATCACTAGTCACCTCCTGCCTCTCTCCTGGCTCAGCCAATTTCCTAACCAGATCAATAATTTGCCTCAATTCTGTGGGATTCTACCTTACATAGAAACATAGAAAATAGGTGCAGGAGTAGGCCATTCGGCCCTTCTAGCCTGCACCGCCATTCAATGAGTTCATGGCTGAACATTCAACTTCAGTACCCCATTCCTGCTTTCTCGCCATACCCCTTGATCCCCCTAGTAGTAAGGACCTCATCTAACTCCTTTTTGAATATATTTAGTGAATTGGCCTCAACAACTTTCTGTGGTAGAGAATTCCACAGGTTCACCACTCTCTGGGTGAAGAAGTTCCTCCGCATCTCGGTCCTAAATGGCTTACCCCTTATCCTTAGACTGTGACCTCTGGTTCTGGACTTCCCCAACATTGGGAACATTCTTTCTGCATCTAACCTGTCTAACCCCGTCAGAATTTTAAACGTTTCTATGAGGTCCCCTCTCATTCTTCTGAACTCCAGTGAATACAAGCCCAGTTGATCCAGTCTTTCTTGATAGGTCAGTCCCGCCATCCCGGGAATCAGTCTGGTGAACCTTCGCTGCACTCCCTCAATAGCAAGAATGTCCTTCCTCAGGTTAGGAGACCAAAACTGTACACAATACTCCAGGTGTGGCCTCACCAATGCCCTGTACAACTGTAGCAACACCTCCCTGCCCCTGTACTCAAATCCCCTTGCTATGAAGGCCAACATGCCATAGTTAACAGTCGCTTATTTGGGACTTTATCAAATGCCTTCTGGAAGTCCATATAAATAACATCCATAGACATTCCCCTCTCCACTACTTTAGTCATCTCTTCAAAACATTCAATCAGGTTTGTCAGACATGACCTACCTTTCACAAATCCATGCAGGCTCTCTCTGATCAACTGAAAATTTTTGAGGTGTTCTGTCACCCGATCCTTAATTATAGACTCTAGCAATTTCCCGACAACAGATGTTAGGTTAACTGGTCAATAATTCCCTGGTTTCCCTCTCCCACCATTTTTTAATAGCAGAGTGACATGTGCAATTTTTCAATCTAAAGGAACGGTTCCTGAATTGAGAGAACTTTGGAAGATTATAGTTAGGGAATCTGCAATGTGCTCACCTACTTCCTTTAAAATCTTGGGATGGAAACCGTCTGGTCCTGGGGATTTGTCACTCTTTAATGCCATTATTTTCTTCATTACTGTTAATTGTCTTAAATTAATTTTACTGCGTCCCTGTCCTTGGGATTTCTGGCATGCAAGCCTCTTCCTCTACTGTAAATACTGATACAAAGTAATTATTCAATATGTCCGTCATTTCCTTATTATCATTGATAATATCACTGCTTTCAGTTTTTAAGGGGCTAACATTGCTTCTGACTGCCCCATTTTCCCTAATATAATTGAAAAAAAATTGTGTTGATTTTGATATCCCTTTTTGTAGCTCTTACTATCTGTTTTGTGATCCTTAGCTGCTCTTTGTATCTTTCCCATTCGCCAGGATCTGTGCTATTTTTTTCACTTTTGTATGCTTTTTCTTTTAGTTTTATGCTGTCTCTTAACTCTTTAGTCGTCCATGGCTGTTTTTTTGGTAAGTAGAACTCTTGCCCCTCAGGGGTATAAACTGGTTCTGTATCACCTTAAATTATTTTTTGAACACCTCCCACTGATCTTCTGTCATTTTACCCTGTAACAGATTTGCCCCGTTTAGTTGAGGAACCAACTAGGGAACAGGCTATTTTAGATCCAGTATTGTGCAATGAGAAAAGGTTAATTAATAAGCTTGTAGTAAAGGGGACTTTAGGGAAAAGTGATCATAATATGATAGAATTTTGTATTGAGTTTGAAAATGATTTAGTTAAATCCGAAACTAGGGTCTTATATCTAAACAAAGCAAACTATGTAGGTATGAGGGGTGAGTTGGCTAAGGGAGATTGGGAAACTACATTAAAAGGTATGATGGTAGACAAGCAATGGATAGCATAATATACAACATACATACATTCCTTTAAGGCACAAAAAACCCACAGAAAAAGTTGCCCAACCGTGGCTAACAAGAGAAGTTAAAAATAGTATTAGATCAAAGGAAGAACGCTGCCAAAAATAGTAGTAAGCCTGAGGATTGGGAGGATTTTAGAATTCAGCAAAGGAGAATGAAGATATTGATGAAGAAAGGGAAAATAGCATGTGAGAGTAAACTAGCAAGAGACATAAAACAGACTGTAAAAGCTTCTATAGGTATGTAAAAAGGAAAAGATTAGCAAAAGTAAATGTGGGCCTCTTGCAGGCGGAGGGAGACAGGAGAAATTATAATGGGGAATAAAGAAATGGCTGCACGGAAGAAGAAGCAAAAAACTTGCCGGAAATAGTTGTTAGGGAGGGAGTTCCAGGATTTTGAACCACCGATGATGAAGGAATGGTGATTTATTTCCAAGTCAGGATGGTGTGTGATGCATTGACAGCATTCAATATGTAAGTCATTAATTGGTGTGCTAGAAAGGTCAATTTATAGCTGTTGGTGTCCTGGTTCATTACGTACAAGAGCTGCTGTGATTGGTCTGCAGCACCTGGAATTTTGTAAATCTGAACTCATAAAGCATCTACGTTCTTGTTCAAAACATTGACTGATGTCTTAGTTATCTACTGCAATCTGTGAGAATTTATTTTGTCAGTCTGGAGCGCTATAAATAAACACCACTGCTTAAGCTCTCAGTGAATATTGAGTAAGTGCTTCTATTTATTTACCCAGAATCATGTTTCCACTGCACTAATTTAATAGTCTCACTAATCCCACTGTCAGCTGGGAATGAATGCCAAGCCTTACTGAAATCCTGAAGTGTTTTGAATTTGGCTGTTCAGGAGTACCCATGAACAATCAAATGCATCATATTTGAAGTCATCTGCTCATTTCTTCTTTTTATAAAGGTGGGGGGTTATTTGGGTGAAAGGGTGAAAACAGGCACGAAATGGGTGCTGAGCTAATGAGGCATGCCTGTTTGAAAGTGTGATTTTAGCGCAATTTTCGGCCTAATTGCTGATTACCATTATTTGAGCTTGGCTGGAAATACTGAATCAAACACCTGCAGGTTTAACACTCAAGTGCTGATTTTTGTGGAGCAATGGATGTGGGCTCCATGCACTCACTTCCACTGAAGGTGTGGAGTGCTCTGGCTGACACATTGCGGCACATTGCAGGATGGTTCAGGGACCGAGTGAGAGGGCGCATAGATTCTCGGACGTGGCACTGGAAGTCCTGGTGGAGGTCCAGAGGAGGAGGGGTGTCCTGTACCCGCAGAGGGGAAGGACCCCACCTCGCCCTCCTGTCCATCTCTCCTGCAGCAGCTGGTGCAACTCTGCCTGGCCTCATCTTCCCCTCCCATTCCTCCCCCCCAAGGGGGACCCCTAGCAAGATGCCATTGACCAAGCACTCCCTTTCTCATGGTGACTCCTATAGGGTGTCCAATAAGGTAGAGTAACACAACACTCACTCTTTTTTTGGTGAAGTCCTCAGAGAATTTCCAGAATAAATGTTGATAGATTGTTGGTGACATCTTGACAAAGTATCCCAAAAAGTCTCCCGCTGTGATTCAAAAGTCTTCTTCAAACCTCCAGCAGCGAGTTAACAGTAAAATGTGATATACCTTTAAGTAGCGCTCGAAATTTTCAGCAATGACTTGTTTACTCCTGTTCAAATGGTCGCTGATTGGAGAGGGCGTTAAATGAAGCATTATCCACCAAAATGGTGTGCAGCCTCTTTAATAAGCTTTAGCAGGCAAATTAATTGTCAATCAGCCTCTTAACGATCCTCCGGGTGGCTATTACTAGCGCTGGATTCAATTTCTTTACCAAGATGGCATCTTGTGTTAAAAGCGAGCTAAGCCGGCATTGCAACTTAAGACCCCAGCTTGGCCACCTCTTTACCTCTTTAGCGCTTAAAGTATTTGGACAAAATTGTCCCCATGATGTTCATAAATAAGAAGATAAACAATGCATAAGTCTAATAATATTTTACGTGTTTCAGTATCCATTATCACCATCACAGTGATTAGTGAACAGATATCCATAGTGTCTAACTAAATGAAAATAGGCATATTTAAAAAAATGTGTGTTAGCAAGTATCAGAGACCATAGGAATATAAGAAATAGGAGCAGGAGTAGGCCATTCAACCCCTCGAGACTGCTCCACCATTCAATAAGATCATGGATGATCTTCTACCTCAGCTCCATCTTCCTACACTATCTCCATATCCCTTGGTGTCCAAAATTCTATCGATCTCAGTCTTGAATATACTGAATAACTGAGCAACCACAGCCATCTGGGATAGAGAATTCCAAAGATTCACAACCCTCTGAAGTTAGGAATTTCTCCTCATCTCAGTCCAAACTGGCTGTGGCCCTTGTCTGGTGAAGCAGTTTCCTGGTGATTTTTAGGCATCAGTTGTTATATATGTATACTTGTATTTACTATGTACAGCCACCAGAGGGCTCATCCCCTGGAGTTCCAAGGGATCCCATAATTCCTTGGGAGCACAGATATTTAAGGAGGCTTCACAGGTTGGAGAGACACTCTGGAGACCTGCAATAAAAGACCAAGGTCACACTTTATTTTGCGCTCACAGTGTTCAGTCTGACTCTTTCTCCATACATAACAACTGGTGATGAGATACAGATAGCGAACCCAAAGATGCAGAGAACAGTGGGCATCCTGGAGAAATTCTTGGAGGGAGATGATTGGGAAACCTTTATGGAGCGACTCAACCAATACTTTGTGGCCAACGAGCTAGATGGGGAAGAGAGCGCTGCCAAATGAAGGGCGATCCTCCTCATTGTCTGTGGGGCACCAACGTATGGCCTCATGAAGAATCTGCTCACTCCAACAAAACCCACAGAGAAATCAGATGATGATTTGTGCACATTGGTCTGGGAGCATTTGAACCGGAAGGAAAGTGTTCTGATGGCGAGGTACCGGTTCTACACCTACAAAAGGTCTGAAGGCCAGGAAGTGGCGAATTATGTCACCGAGCCAAGATGCCTTGCAGGACATTGCGAATTTGAAGGACATTTGGAGCACATGTTCAGAGACTTTTTCGTACTTGGTATTGGCCACGAAACCATACTTTGCAAACTTTTGACTGCAGAGACCCCAACTTTGAATAAGGCCATAGCGATAGCCCAGGCAAATCTCTCAGCACACAAGTGCTGCTACAAGTACTGTGAACAAAGTGACATTGTTTTCGAATTGTAACGTACAGGGCAGGTCACACATACCAGCAGCTGCACATCCGCAGATGTCTCAGAGTCCACCAAGGGTGATGAATGCAAGGCCATTAACACCTTGTTGGCGCTGCGGAGGTGATCATCGTTTCCATTCATGCCAATACAAAGAGTACGTTTGCAAGGGCTGTGGAACAATGGGACACCTCCAACGAGTGTGCAGGCGAGCTGCAAAGCCTGTTAAACCTGCAAACCACCATGTTGCAGAGGAGAACAGATCCACGAAGGATCACGATGAACCAGAGCCTCAGATCGAGGAGGCAGAGGTATATGGGGTACACACATTCACCACGAATTGTCCCCCGATAATGCTGAATGTTGAATTAAATGGACTCCCGGTGTCAATGGAGCTGGACACGAGCACGAGCCAGTCCATCATGGGCAAAAAGACTTTCGAAAGGTTGTGGTGCAAGAAGGCCTCAAGGCCAGTCTTAACTCCAGTTCGCATGAAACTAAGAACTTACACGAAAGAACTGATTCCTGTAATCGGCAGTGCTACCGTAAAGGTCTCCTACGATGGAGCGGTGCACAAGCTACCACTCTGGGTGGTACCGGGCGATGGTCCCATGCTACTCGGCAGGAGCTGGCTGGGAAAAATACGCTGGAACTGGGATGACGTCCGAGCGCTATCACTCGCTGACGACACTTTGTGTGCTCAGGTCTTAAACAAATTTCCTTCGAACAAATTTTGTTCGAACCAGGCATCAGAAAATTACAAGGAGCAAAAGTGCAGATCCACCTAGTTCCAAGGGCGCGACCCATCCATCACAAGGCGAGAGCAGTACAGGACATGATGTTAGAAAGGGTAGAGATCGAGCTAGACTAGCTGCAAAGAGAGGGCATCATTTCCCCAATCGAGTTCAACGAGTGCACCAGTCCTATCGTCCCAGTCCTCAAGGGAGATGGCAGCATCAGAATCTGTGGCGATTACAAAGTAACCATCAATCGTTTCTCCCTGCAGGACCAATACCCACTACCAAAGGCCGACGGCCTCTTTGCAAAGCTGGCGGGAGGAAAGACGTTCACAAAGCTGGATCTGACTTCAGTCTACATGATGCAGGAGCTGGAGGAATCATCGAAGGCCCTCACCTGCATCAACACGCACAAAGGTCTTTTTGTTTATAACAGATGGCCGTTTGGAATCCCATCAGCAGCGGCGATATTCCAGAGAAACATGGAAAGCTTACTGAAGTCAGTCCCGCACACCGTGGTCTTCCAGGACGACATCCTGGTCACAGGTTGGAACACAGTGGAGCATCTGCAGAACCTGGAGGAGATTCTTAGTCGACTCAACCACGTGGGGCTCAGGTTAAAACGCTCGAAGTGCATTTTCCTGGCACCCGAAGGAGGATTGCGGCGGATGGCATCAGACCCACCAACGTGAAGACGGAGGCAATCGAGAACACACCGAGGCCACAGAACGTGACAGAGCTGCCGTTATTTCAGGGACTTCTGAACTACTTTGGTAATTTTTTACCGGGTCTCAGCACACTGTTAGAACTACTGCATGTCTTAATATGAAAAGGCGATGAATGGGTTTGGGGCAAAAGCTAAGAAAATGCCTTTGTAAAAGCTAGAAACTTGTTATGCTCAAACAAATTGCTTGTGTTGTATGATCCATGTAAGCGTTTGGTACTAGCATGTGATGCGTCGTCATATGGCGTCGGGTGTGTATTGCAACAAGCTAATGATTTCGGGAAACTGCAACTGATTGCTTATGCATCCAGGAGTCTGACTAAGGCTGAGAGAGCCTACAGCATGTTTGAGAAAGAAGCGTTAGTGTCATGTATTCAACTGTCATTGTAATCCATGTATAAACTGACCTAAGTTGTACACCGTGAGAACACTGACCACTAGGTGGTGAACTTGTGGAAGACACTCCTAACCTTGACTTTCAGGTATAAAAGGGGAAGCTCTACCCACCTTCATCACTTCAGTGCTGGCAAATAAAGGTTACTGGTCACAGAGTGACCTTCTCTCGAGTATGGACCTCGTCTGCATTTATACTGTATAGTAAGGACATATTATTGGTGACGAGAAACTGGGATTTAAACCAAGCGAGCATGGCCACTAGCAGCACAGACGAGAGGTACTATGTTGGTGATGATTGGGATGATTTTATTGAGAGACTACAGCAAAGTTTCGTCACTAAGGAATGGCTGGGACAGGATTCGGCCGACAAACGCAGGGCTCATCTCCTGACGGTTTGTGGATCCAGGACATACTCCCTGATGAAGGAGCTTCTAGCGCCAGAGAAGCCAGCGGACAAGATTTTTGAAGAGCTCAGTAAGTTGATCGGGTAATACTTTAAACCAGTGAGCTGCATGCACATGGCGAGACAGCGGTTTTACACGCACAGGCGGCGAGAAGGGCAAAGCGTTCCAGACTTCGTGGCAGACCTCCGGCGACTGGCGAGCCTATGTAAGTTCCCAGATGCATGCAGAGCGGAGATGCTGCGAGACTTTTTTATTGAGGGTATCGGGCACGCTGGGGTTTTCAGGAAACTGATTGAGACCAAAGACTTGACCCTGGAAACAGCGGCTTTGATGGCCCAGATATTTATCTCAGAGGAGGAAGAGACCAGAATGATGTCTGATAAAAATCGAGTTTTAAATGCAGCAAATGGACAGGGAGTCAACATTGTTAATGCGGCACACAGTTCTCCAGGCAGGCAGGGGCAATCGGACATGCCCGAGCATGTAGTCGAACCCAAAGGGGGAATTCAACAGAGACAATGGCTAGCTGAACGGCGATTCATGACATCGCAAAGGACAATGCGGCCAGTAATGGGGCCATCAACACCTGTCAATGGTGCGTTTAAGGACAGTTACAGAGACAGTCAGAGACGATCGACTGGTAATGGGCCTTTTATTTCCAACAATGGCTCATGTTGGAGGTGTGGAGGCAAACACACAGCCAGAGCTTGCAGGTATCAGCAATATACCTGCAGAAATTGCAACGTCAGCGGTCATTTGGCGCGTATGTGCAGGAAGCCTGCAGCCAGGTTGATGTACGAGGAGGACGGGCTTATGTAAGCCCTATGAGGCCAAATGGACACTGGGGGAAATTGATGGAAGCTGAAGTTCAGTGATTTCATGTGGAGCACATATACAGTTCATACACCAGGACGCCACCGGTAATAATGAAAGTGCTCCTCAATGGCATCCCAGTATCAATGGAGCTAGACATGGGGGCCAGCCAGTCCCTGATGAGTATCAAACAGTTCGACAAGTTGTGGGCGTCCAAGGCCAGGAGGCCTAAATTATTGCCGATTGACGCACAGCTACGGACATATATAAAAGAGATCATTCCGGTGCTAGGCAGTGCCACGGTAGTCGTGACGCACAAAGATTCGGAGAACAGGTTGCCACTCTGGATTGTCCCGGGGGACGATCCCGCACTGCTGGGGAGGAGTTGGCTTTCTGTCATGAACTGGAAATGGGGCGATGTCAATGCAATTTCTTCTGTGGAGCGAATATCATGCTCACAGGTCCTGGACAAATTTGACTCATTATTTCAACCCGGCATTGGCACTTTCATGGGGACCAAGGTAGTGATTCACATAAAACCGGACGCCAGGCCAGTACACCACAAGGCCAGAGCGGTGCCCGTACGTGATGCGGGAAAAGATAAAAGGTGAATTGGACCGCCTGCTGAAGGAAGGCATCATCTCGCCAGTCGAATTCAATGACTGGGCGAGCCCGATTGGTGCCGGTGCTCAAGGCAGATTCGTCGGTCAGGAAATGTGGTGATTACAAGACCACCATCAATCGGGTGTCATTCCAAGACCAGTACCCGTTAACGAGAGCGGAGGACCTCTTTGCGACGCTATCCGGTGGGAAACCTTTTTCAAAATTGGACCTGACCTCAGCTTACATGACCCAGGAGCTGGCGAGTGAGTCGAAGAAGCTGACCACCATCACGACACACAAGGGGTTGATTGAGTACAACAGATGTCCGTTCGGGATTCGATCGGCTGCCGCGATCTTTCAATAAAACATGGAAAGTCTCCTCAAGTCGATTCCAAGGATGGTGGTTTTTCAAGACGACATCCTCATCACGGGTTGCGATACTGAAGAACACCTCCACAACCTGGAGGAGGTGCTACGCAGAATGGACCAGGTAGGTCTGCGACTGAAAAAGGCGAAGTGCGTCTTCCTAGCTCCAGAGGTAGAATTCCTGGGGATGAGAGTAGCAGCAGACGGGATCAGACCTACTGGGTCCAAAATGGAAGCGATTCAGAGAGCACCCAGACCCCGTAACATGATGGAGCTGCATTCGTTCCTGGTGCTCCTGAACTATTTTGGTAACTTTCTTCCCAAATTGAGCACGTTGTTAGAGCTGCTACATGTGCTCCTAGGCAAAGGTCGCGAATGGGTCTCGGGGGACAGCCAGGAAAGTGCTTTTAATAGAGCACGCAATTTGTTATGCTCCAACAATCTGTTAACCCTATATGAACCATGTAAGAAACTTGTTTTAACGTGTGATGCGTCATCCTATGGGGTCGGGTGTGTGTTGCAGCATGTGAATGCCAAGGGTCAATTACAACCGGTAGCTTATGCCTCCAGAAGTCTGTCCCAGGCAGAAAGGGGCTACGGGATGGTAGAAAGGGAAGCGCTTGCATGTGTATATGCAGTAAAAAAAAAATGCACCAGTACCTGTTTGGCAGGAAATTTAAGCTGGAGACAGATCACAAACCCCTAACGTCCCTTTTGGCCGACAACAAGGTCATAAATGCAAATGCGTCGGCCCGCATACAGAGGTGGGCACTCACATTAGCCGCCTATGACTATACAATTCAGCACAGACCGGGCACTGAAAACTGCGCCGATGCACTCAGCAGGCTCCCACTAGCCACCACCGAGGGGGCAACCGAGCATGCTGCTGAGATGGTCATGGCTGTTGAAGCTTTCGAAAGTGAAGGCACACCCGTGATAGCCCGTCAGATCAAAGTCTGGATAAATAGAGACCCGCTACTGTCTTTAGTCAAGAAATGTGTCCTTAATGGAGACTGGGCAGCCACGTACGGGGCATGCCCTGAGGAATTCAGACCAATTCACAAGCGCAAGAATGAACTCTCAATTCAGGCCGATTTCCTACCATGGGGAAACTGAGTAGTCATGCCCCAGATGGGCAGAGAGATGTTCATCAGAGAACTCCACAATGAGCACCCGGACATTGTCATGATGAAGGCAATTGCCAGGTCATACGTTTGGTGGCCAGGGATAGATGCAGACCTGGAACTTTGTGTTCGCAGGTGCAACACGTGTGCCCAGCTGGGCAATGCGCTCAGGGAAGCCCCCCTTAGCCCCTGGCCATGGCCCACCAAGCCTTGGTCACGCATCCATGTGGACTACACAGGTCCTTTCATGGGAAAAATGTTTTTGGTTGTAGTAGACGCCTACTCCAAATGGATCGAGTGTGACATTCTCAATTCAAGCACATCCTCTGCCACGGTAGAAAGTCTACGGGCAATGTTCGCCGCCCATGGTTTACCGGACGTCTTGGTCAGCGACAATGGCCGGTGCTTTACAAGCATTGAGTTCCAGGACTTCATGGCAGGAAATGGTATCAACCATGTCAGAACGGCACCGTTCAAGCCGGCCTCAAACGGCCAGGCGGAACAAGCAGTGCAGATAATCAAACAGGGGATGCTCAGAATCCAAGGGGGTTCCCTACAAAGCCGCTTATCACGCCTCCTGTTGACCAATAGATCCCGACCAAACTTGCTCATAGGGGTTCCACCCGCTGAGCTGCTAATGAAAAGGATGCTCAAAACCAGGTTATCCCTCATACACCCCACCATGAAAGAAATTGTTGAGAGCAGGCGCCGGTCACAATGTGACTACCATGACGGGAATGCGAGGGCGCGATGTATTGATGTCAATGACCCTATTTTTGTCCTTAATTACGCTGCAGGGGCCAAATGGCTTGCAGGCACTGTGATTGCCAAAGAGGGGAATAGGGTTTTGTTAGTTAAACTTACCAATGGACAAATCTGCCGCAAACACGTGGATCAAACTAAAAGGAGGTTCAGCAACCCCATAGAAGAAGCAGAGGAAGAACACGACGTAAAAGTTACTCCACCACAGGTGACCGAACACCGGAACGAAGTGGAGGAGAGCCCAGTCACTGGGCAGTCCGGACAGGCCTGAGGCACCGCAAACAGCAGACACTCAGGCCAGCGCCCAACAACCGGAGCCCCAACTCAGGCGCTCAACAAGGGAGCGTAAACCACCAGAGAGACTCAACCTGTGATCCCAATAAGACTTTGGGGGAAGGTGATGTCATGTATTCAACTGTCATTGTAATCCATGTGTAAACTGACCTAAGTTGTACACCATGAGAACACTGACCACTAGGTGGTGAACTTGTGGGAGACACTCCTAACCTGGACTTTCAGGTATAAAAGAGGAAGTTCCACCCACCTTCTTCACTTCAGTGCTGGCAAATAAAGGTAACTGGTCACAGAGTGACCTTCTCTCGAGTATGGGCCTCGTGTGCATTTGTACTGTATAGTAAGGACATATTAGTTAACATGTTTTTATGGGGTAAAGAAAATGCATCAATACCTGTTTGGGCTAAATTTCAAATTGGAAACTGACCATAAGCCTCTTATATCCCTGTTTTCTGAGAATAAAGGGATAAATACCAACGCATCGGACCGCATCCAGAGATGGGCGCTCACGTTGTCTGCATACAACTACGCCATCCGCCACAGGCCAGGCACAGAAAACTGCGCCGATGCTCTCAGTAGGCTGCTATTGCCCACCACGGGGGTGGAAATGGGGCAGCCTGCAGATCTAGCCATGATTATGGAAGCATTTTTGATTGAGCAATCACCTGTCACTGCCCGGCAGATCAAAACCTGGACAAGCCAGGACCCCTTATTATCTCTAGTCAAAAGCTGTGTGCTTCACGGGAGCTGGTCCAGTGTCCCAGTGGAAATGCAGGAAGAGACAAAGCCGTTCCAGCAGCGCAAAGATGAAATGTCTATACAGGCAGACTGCCTTCTGTGGGGCAATCGAGTAGTGGTACCCAAGAAGGGCAGAGACACCTTCATCAATGACCTCCACAGTACCCACCCAGGCATCGTAATGATGAAAGCGATAGCCAGATCCCACGTGTGGTGGCCCGGTATCGATGCGGTCTTAGAGACCTGCGTTCACAGATGTAATACATGCTCGCAGTTAAGCAATGTACCCAGAGAGGCGCCGCTAAGTTTATGGTCTTGGCCCTCCAATCCGTGGTCTAGGGTACATGTCGACTATGCAGTCCCGTTCTTGGGTAAAATGTTTCTTGTGGTTGTGGACGCGTACTCCAAGTGGATTGAATGTGAGATAATATCTCGCATTCAATCATTTTACCCAAGAACGGGACTGCATAGTCGACATGTACCCTAGACCATGGTTTGGAGGGCCAAGACCATAAACTTAGCGGCGCCTCCCTGGGTACATTGCTTAACTGCGAGCATGTATTACATCTGTGAACGCAGGACTCTAAGCCCGCATCGATACCGGGCCACCACACGTGGGATCTGGCTATCGCTTTCATCATTACGATGCCACTACTGAAAACCTGAGGGCCATGTTTGCCACACACGGCTTACCCTATGTCCTGGTGAGCGACAACGGGCCGTGTTTTACCATTGCTGAGTTCAAAGAATTCATGACCCGTAACGGGATCAAACATGTCACATCTGCCCCGTTTAAACCAGCATCCAATGGTCAGGCAGAGAGAGCAGTGCAAACCATCAAGCAAGGCTTGAAGAGGGTAACTGAAGGCTCACTGCAGACTCGCCTATCCCGAGTCCTGCTTAGCTACCGCACGAGACACCACTCACTCACTGGGATCCCATCTGCTGAACTGCTCATGAAAAGAGCACTTAAGACAAGGCTCTCGTTAGTTCACCCTGATCTACATGAACAGATGGAGAGCCGGCGGCTTCAACAAAATGCATACCATGATAGCGCAAATGTGTCATGCGAGATTGAAGTCAATGATCCTGTATTTGTATTAAATTATGGACAAGGTCCCAAGTGGCTTCCTGGCACTGTCATGACCAAAGAGGGGAGAAGGGTGTTTTGGATCAAACTTTCAAATGGACTCATTCACCGGAAACACTTGGATCAAATTAAACTCAGATTCACGGACTATCCTGAGTAACCCACCTTGGACCCTACCTTTTTTGATCCCCCAACACACACACCAGTGGCAACCGGCACCACGGTTGACCACGAAGCAGAACCCATCATCCATAGCAGCCTAGCAGGGCCCAACACACCAGGCAGCCCAGCAAGGCCAGCTGCATAGCAGCCCAGTGCGAGCCCAACAAATGATTCAACAATACCAGCTTTCACACCGAGACGATCAACCAGGGCAAGAAAGGCCCCAGATCGACTCACATTGTAAATAGCTACACCATTGACTTTGGGGGGGAATGTTGTTATGTATGTATACTTACATTTACTCTGTGCAGCCACCAGAGGGCTCATCCCCTGGAGTCTATGGGATCCCATAATCCCTTGGGAGCACAAATATTTACGGCGGCTTCACAGGCTTGGAGAGGCACTCTGGAGACCTGCAATAAAAGACTAAGGTCACACTTTACTTTGAGCTCACAGTGTTCAGTCTGACTCTTTCTCCATACATAACACCAGTGACCAGCCAATGTCTGACTGGATGTTTCTGGCCATTTTATTCAGCTGGTCTCCAGGGGACTATAGCCCTGACCTCCAAGTAGTTCTTCTGTAAAACAGGTTTCATTGGTGTCCATCTAAAGCTTCTTTGATTTACAGGGTTCAATTTTCAAATACCAGTATATACTTTGATGCGCAATTTGACTGTGTAGCCAAAGCCTTGGATTACACAGTAAGCGCTAATTGCAACTAACGTGCTTTTAATTGTTGCTCCAACTTTAGTCCGCATTTTTGTAGCTCTTGTGTAACTCGTAGAGAGTGGGCAAAAATATTTTTTGAATCATAGTTTTGCTAATTGCCTACATTCCTATCTGAAATTAGAATGGCGCATCAGCACACAGGCAGCACACTCCAGATGTCATGCTCCAGATTTTAATCACTCCACCATTGGTGGCCATGCCTTCAGCGGCCAAGGCCCTGGAATTCCCTCCCAAAACCTCTCCACCTCTCTATCCTCCTTTACTGCACTCCTTTAAACCTACCAGTTTGACCACCAGCCCTAATATCTCCTTATGTGGCTCGGTGTCAAATTTTGTTTGATAACGCTCCTGTGAAGTGCCTTGGGACGTTTAACTATGTTAAAGGCACTATATAAATGCAAGTTGTTGTTGTAACAATCCAATGCCACACACAACCTGAAATGCTGTGTGCTTCTCAGCTGGAACCTGAAACTGACAAGCGCATTCCAATCTGCAAATTACGCTGGACCAAATTTACCCTGACCTCAGTCTGCGCTTACTTACAAGGGTAAATTCCAACGATCCTGCACTCCCAGTGGGGAGTCAGGGAGCGTGAGTCAGTGAATCAGGCCGACAATGTTGTAGCTCTATCCCCAACCCGCACATGGCTTCCTCCTGGACGTGCGGGATTAGCAAATTTACAACTCGACTTTCTGGCTTTAAAGGGACAGCTTAACATGAAGGAAATGTATCCTTTGACTCAGCATGAATCAATGGCACGGGAGATCCACCAGTGTACTAGCACATATTAAAATATATTGGGCTCAGAATTCGAGAATGCTAGAAACCTGCTGGTATCACTGCTGGCCAAGGCTAACGGCTGCCTGCCAAGAGAACGCAGGCAGCACCGGTATTTTGGTGCTGCCTTCTAATTAACGTCAAAGTAGTGTTGATTGCATAACGCGTTCTTTCCCGCGCTAAGCTCAACAGGAGGCTAAAGGTCGCGTCTGTGTCCCACTTGCAATGAAGGAGAACGGGGAAGAAACGAGTGAACCTATAGGAGATGTACAGAGCAGTTGCCGTACTTGCAACAAAAATATTAACTGCTACCCAATATTTGTTGATTTTTTAATGGTTCATGAAATGAATGCATCTGCGTTCTCTGTAACATTAATCTTTCCCCAATGGTTACTCCTGAAAGTGTTTAAATGTGTCGTAATTGTGCCAGCTTTTAGTGGGTCTTGCATACTCGACACAAATTAATTATTTGATAAATAATTGGTTATGGAATTTTGAATAAATTCATTATAATTCCTTAAAATCTTCAGCGGTTGAGTCCAGATTTGCTAGGGGTTGACATTCTGGTGCCGCTATCATAAAGATAAAAGAGATCGTATCAGAGATTATCTTCAAACGTTGCAATGGAGTTCTAGGTAATCTGATGTTCTTTAGGAATTTGTTATTTTTACTTGCTGGGAATCTGCGCAGGGATTTGCAGTCTTGTACAACTGTTCAGTTTTGAGCTAAAAGCTTATTCCACAAAGTTTTACCCTTTGATTTACTGACCCACACACACTGTAGCCCACCTGGAACTTTGCCAGAAAATGTAACCAACCCCCACTCCCCAGCCCCCCCACTGATGAGCAAAAAATGAAATTATAAAAGAAGAACCTTGATAAAGGAGGCATTTGAAGTTCCGGCATCCATTTGAGCTGTTTTCCACTTGTCAGCCTTTATCGTCATTACAATCTGCCAAGTCCTCATGGCTGTTATCGCTTGATGTAACGCTTTTAGCGTCTGCACGCATGGGCAGGCATTAGAAAGGGCAGGAACAGGCGCGGTGAAATGCAAAATGGATGAGCGACATCAACTCGATATTGCACGGCAGTTAACGTCATGCTCCAAATAATAATAATATTTTTGGTGAGAACATAAGAACGTAAGAAATAGGAGCAGGAGTAGGCCATTTGGCCCCTCGAGCCTTCTCCACCATTTAATAAGATCATGGCTGATCTGATCATGGACTCAGCTCCACTTCCCTGCCCGCTCCCCATAACCCTTGACTCCCTTATCACTCAAAAATCTGTGTATCTCTGCCTTAAATATATTCAATGACCCAGCCTCCACAGAAAATTCCATAGATTTACAACCCTGTGAGAGAAGAAATTTCTCCTCATCTCAGTTTTAAATGGGTGGCCCCTTATTCTGAGACTATGGGTTAGAACCTCCACTTTTGAGCTTATCACCCAAAAATGGGTGTTATTTCTGGCCTGGGTGGTAAAAAAGGGTTTTGAGATCGCCGGCTTCTCGCCCATTCTCAAAACACCTAGTTTACATTTTTGAAAATGGTCGTTACCGTGAGGGATATCAAATGGGTAGTAGCGTTAAATTTTTCTGACCTTCTGCCATAAAGTGTGGCCGTCCTTAGCAACGGCATGGCAACGCTCGATTCCCGTGATTCAGGAGGTCAAGGGTCACCATGACATGCGCAGAAGAGGAGACAGAGAGAGAGGGAGCTCAGAGGGACTGAAGGCGTGGCTGGGTGTGGTGTGGCTGCTTTGGGAGGAAGGAGGGAAACTTTAGAGCATCACAGCAAGTAGGCAAATAAAAAGTAGCTGTTAACAGCCACATATTTGACCGAATTTGTCCTATAATGGACGGAGAGGAGGAGGCATCACATCACGCTGTGGAGACTGACGTTGAAGAGAGCAATGAGCTGGGAGAGGAGCTCATTGGAGGCCGCAAAAGAGGCAGGAGGTTCTTAGACGAGGCAAATGCCTCCCTCCTGCAGGAGGTCGAGTTACGCTGGGGTGATTTGATACAGGGAGGGCGTTGGAAGCCCACCCCAAAGGCCTACCAGAAGATATGGACCGAGATAACAGAGGTGGTCTTGTCGGCGACCAACGAGGTGCGTGAGGGCAACCAATGCCGCAAACGATGGATCGACCTTGTGGGATCCGCAAAAGTAAGTATTACATTGATTTACATGTACTTATGTATTTATATAATTTGATTTGTAACAGTCATGAGTGACTATCAGCAGATGTGAGGTCTTGCACTTTTACCGGGTATGTTTTACTCAAAGCCTGCGGTCACGGTGTACGTCTTTAGGTAAAGAATGATAATAATCATGATTACATCTGTTGGTTATGTGCTGTATCAGTCTCTGTGACAGTACCTAGCAATGATATTATGCAATGATCTCATGCCATGTTGTCCTGTCACCTTTGACAGAAGAAGCTATCGACGATGAGATCCATGCAGAAGCGAACGGGTGGGGGCGGGGGGGGGCCACCAGTCCCCAGCGACATCATTGACTTGGAGGATCGAGTGCTAGCAATCGTGGGGAAGCACCCCCGGACAACCACGGACGCATCTGCAGACCCTGAAGTGATGCCACGTGAGTAAAGCTTACACCATTGCATGATGTGAAGTCAATAGATGCCACACCAACTCATATCTGAACAATCATATATGATAGATGATCTCGAAAAGTGTTATAGAAATAATGCTGGCCTAATGAAAATTATTGCAATCCACAATGTGTTGATGGTCATGAAATGTGATGTCTGTGATGATTTTGAGAGCGGTGGTGCTTTTGTCATGCATATGCTGAATGTAGCGCTGGACTCACCTTGTTACCCTAGCACCCCCTTCTCCTCTAACAACCTAATTTGTGTCTTGTAGCTCAGCCAGCAGCGCAGCCCCAGGCAAGGCCACAGAGCCAGAAGGTGGGGGCGCGGGACAGGAGTTGGCAGATGATCCTACTACATCTGGTACTGAGGAGCCCCGATTGTCGCCCGTCAATCCGCTGGGTGTGTCCTCGACGGATGAGAGCGCGGACTTCGAAGAACCTGCATCGCCTCACTCCAGAACCCATTCCACCCCAAGGCCATCTATTGGTCCTCCAGTCATTCCCACCTCCACTTTGGAGGTGCCGGCCCCAAGCACCTCTCCACAGGGCACCCCATTTGTCCCCAGGATGGCACCGATCCCGCAGAGGCCTCATGAACGCGGCAGGTCTGTTCCATGAGCGCAACATGACAGCGGAGAGATAGTACAGTTGTCCACGAGGACTGTAAACATTGGTGACCAGTTCATCGAAGCTCTGGGGGGCATATCCTAACACCTGGCCACCATGACCGAGTACATTCCACGGATGGTGGAGGCCCTGGATGCGATAGCCAGGAACGCTGCTGCCACAGGTCTCCCAGTGGTCCCAGAGCGCGGCACTCCACCCCGAGGTTCCACACCACCACTGCCAACAACAGATGCGAGCAAGAACCAACATCGTGCTTCTGCATCAGAGAATGTTGCCCCCTTGGCAACCCCCGCTCCCGTACCCCTCCAACCAACGGATCTGCCCTCATCCCCCCCAGTGAGGCACCGCATAAGGAACTCCTCGGCCAGGCGCCATGGAGCAAGGAGGGGAAGGGATAGAGGTGGGGAGAAGAAGGAGAGGGAGGAAGGAAAGTGAGGTGCATGTGCACAGGTGATGACTGTGTTATATCTCCATCTAGGTGTATGCAATTTGTTGCAATGTATGGGGGCTGGGCACCACGCTCCTGCTTTGCCTTTGTATTCTGTGTTGCTGGACATGTTGACCATGTGATTTATGTCAATTTATGGAAAAAGTGGGATGTGGGCGGAGCTTGGGTGTTATTGGCTGTGTTACTTATGGCTTCAGACCAATGTTGGTATTAAACTTGAACATAACCTTGTTGCGCATTGTCTCAGAAAGCTCGACCGTTACACACTGGTGATTCCTTACTGTGAAAGGGTTAAATACAACTTAACATCAATCAACATAAACTTTAACTGGCACCAAGGTAATGGGCAGCATTGATATCTGAGTTGCACACACAGCAGTGTATCAGCGTTACAGTGGGGTGCCACACCGATCCCTGTGGCACCCCACTAGTCACTGTTTGCCAACTGGAAAATTACCCATTTATACTGACTCTCTGTTTTTTGTTATTTCGCCAATCTTCTATTCATGCTAATATATCACCCCCAACCCCGTGAATTTTATCTTGTGCATCAACCTTTTATGTGGCACATTATCGAATGCCTTCTGGAAATCCAAACACACCACATCCACTGGTTCCCCCTTATCCACCCTGCTCATTACATCCTCAAAGAACTCCAGCAAATTTGTCAAACATGATTTCCCTTTCATAAAACCATGCTGACTCTGCTTGATTGAATGATGCTTTTACAAATGTCCTGCTACTGATTCCTTAATAATGGAATGTAAGAATAAAAGTGTTTATTCATGATTAAAATTGCTTCTGTCTATGTATAAATGTTAAAAGTGTAGGTTATATGTAAAGGCCTGTTTGTGTTGAAACAAAATGGATGCCCACAGTTTGTCAGCATGGGCTGAGTTTTGAAAGAAACAAAATGGAAGCCCACAAGCTGCCATATGGGTTTTGTGTATTGGAAAGCCATTTAAATTAATCAAGAGATGGCTGTGCCAGACTAGATAGCCACATGTGTGAGGAGAGCCAATAAGGAACTGGCCTGGAACCAAGGTCCAATCGTGAGGCTTTCGAAGGGACAATGGCTTTTGAGAGGTATAAAGAGCTCAGGCAAAGACTTTTCTCTCTCTCCTGAACCAGCCAGCCAAAGGGAAGTAACGTATATCACTCTTTATTATAACCTCATTGTATCTGTTGTAACTAAGGTGGATGTGCATGTACGTGTGTTTTTTTAAATTAAACTGTTCCAATTGTTTTAGAAGAATTGTCTCACCGTCAAATTTAATGCCAGAAATTTAGAAATCTTACAATTGGTGGAGAATGTGGGCAACTAGCGAGACAGCTTTTTGATGATTCTTTTGAACAATTGGAAATCTCGGGAGTTACAATTCTAATCTGTGTTGCGAATTAAAAGTTAGAAATTATTAAACGGATAGGAAGAAACTGCGTCTTAAGGAGCGGTCGTCTAGATAGTTGTTTAAGTGGGGACCCACCAGTAGTTATATTCAAAAGACACAGGATGAAGGGATCGGTCATGGACAGAAAGCCAACAATAAAAAGAAATGTTGAGCTAGTTTATCAGGAGAAGTTGTCCAATAAGTTCCCGATACAAGACATAGAAGAGTTAAAGGCACAGGCACGGCACATCCACAAGGGTCAACCTGCATCCTTTGGGGAGACGGTGAAACTTATCCAGGAAAGAGTAGATAAGGGAGAGCTAAGGCTAAAACTAGCAAACAGTTTTGTGGTCTTCAGCGCATTTTATTGTGCCCGGAGAGATGAGGAATTAATGAGACAGGACACCAAAGTGATACAAGATTTGAAAGAATTGCAAGTAAAAGAGATTGAACTAAAAGAAAGAGAGAGTGAAGGTATAAAACAACAAAAGGAAGAAGATTTCCAACTTGTGAAGCAGTTAAAAGAGGGAGAAATACAGCATTTAAGACAAGAAATTGGCCAATTAAACCACAGTATTAAGCAATTAGAAAGAAGGGCCGAACAAGCAGTTTCATTGCTACAACAACAAAGTCTCTCAAACTTAAATGCCACAGCAGCCTTTGTTGAAGCAAATGAAAACAATTTAGAGTTAAAAAAATATAAATTGGAAAACGTGAGGCTCCAGCAAGAGATAGAAGATGCTAGGGTAGCATTAAGGGAAGTAATTAAGAAGCCACATAGGGAGGCAGATCACTCCCAGTGCCAACTAGAAATAGCGAGGCTAAAAAGTAAGTTGGGGAGCAGCAGGCCCTGGTATCCGCAGTAACACGGGGAGCCATAACAGAGACAGATTGGGAAGAAGAAGGAAGTCAGTATAATCCCCAGGAGAGCGGTATAGAATGGGATGGAGACACAAGAGCCAACCGTAGCCGTAGTAACCACTTCTTTATGACGTAATACGCACGGTCGCATCATCAGTAACCATACTGACTCACAGCCCATACCTGGTGCTGACACAACGGCGAGTAGCCATGAGTTGGGGCCCATTAATGATGGGGACGACCCACTGGAAGTAAATAGGAGGTGGGCAAATTTCAGGAGGGGTCACCCCGAGTTGGAAAAGAGAGACTTAACACCAATTCTCTTCTTGGCCTGTTCCACTTCCCTAAAAGATAATCTGCCAGAAGCAGTCCTCTAGCCTGCCGCAGTGGCCAATGCACTGAGATCCTAAACCATTTAGGGATCCGAAACTTGAACTTAGTGGCTCTGCTTAATCAGACCAAGCAGCGCCCAGAAAAGACTTCTAGAGCCTTCAGTATTCGCCTGTACGATATCTATCAACGTACGCAGAACCAGGCACCCGCAAATGCTACAGTAGGAAAGAATCAGGAACAATTTAAATCGATGTTCCTGTTCCAGCTCCACCCTTCAGTTAAAACCGCCCTGGGAATAGCCATGACGCCCACCAATCAGTGGACAGATATAGAGATCAGCCTGGGAGATGGTAAAAGACCAGTTAAAGTTGAAGTCACCACCCCCTGCAAATAAAGCAGTGTCAATGGTGGAGGGATCTCGAAACTACCCCTTTAAGGGACAGTGCTTTAATTGTAAGAAAGTAGGCCACCTAGCAAAAGACTGCAGCAGACCCAGACCAGGACCGAACCTTGTTGCAATGCATAGATACCTCCCGAGGGACGAATCCAAGCCCTCTGGGACAGATCAATGATTGGATCAATTGATAACCCTCATACAAACCCAAATTGCCACGGGGAGGATGCAAACTCATTTACCGGTGCACCTAATCGACATTGCACACTCATTAGAGAGACCCATTCCAGGATCCACCCTATGACAGGGTTCGGCCCCCCAAAGATTGGTCGGAAGTGGGGTTCCGACGTGATGGTAGCGGGAGACCAGTAGTCCTTGTTGTCTTAAAAGGGGGCAGGCAACAGATTATGCTTATCGATACCGGTTCAGCCGTTACCATCATCCATACCCTATACCCTGAACGGCACGCAGCAGCGGGCAAGGGTTACATGACCCTTAAAGGGTTTAACGGTGATACAACCACCGCGTATACAGGGAAGACCACTGAACTTCAGTTGGGAAGCTGCACCTGCAAGGTCCCAGCACCTATGCTGATGACCAGCCCCAACGGAAGGGAAATTTTAGGGAATGATGTTTTGGATCAGTATGGCGTGGTGATAGATTATAATCAGGACTGTGTTTGGATGGGATTGAGAGATAAGGCAGGACTGATTGAAATTTCAGATGCTCACTCAGTTTTTGCTGTTAAAAAGCCATCTGAGTAGGACGCTCCAGGGAGCGAAAATGAAGCTGTGTTTGCCACATGCATGCATGACTGTGGAAAAATGGCAGGCGAGGAATCTATTGAGGGACCCCTCCCACTCAATCACTAAACAGTACCCCATTCCAAGGGAGAGTCACCCTTACATCCGAGACACCATAAAATCCCTAGTCGAGCGGGGTGTTCTTAGGACAGACACTTTCACGACCAATTCACCCACACGGCCGGTTAAAAAGCCTGAAAGTTAAATTCTGTAACACCAGCCTGCTCACCGATAGTAAGAGAAACTCTTACCATATTATCTCAAATTCCTGCTGGTTCCAAGTACTCCTCGACATCGCCAATGGATTCTGGAGTATCCCTGTTAAAGGGGAAGACCAGTACAAATTTGCATTCACATTTGAGGACCAGAGCTACACCTGCATATGCTTGCCTCAGGGGTTCCACAATGCCTCCACAATATTCCACAAAAGAATGGCTGCAATTTTAAAATACTTTTCACGCCCTACCTGCTTGCTGCAGTACGTAGACGACCAACTGCTGGCAACCGACAGCATGGAGGAGCATCTGTCCCTTTTGCACGAACTTTTGACATTGTTGGCTCAAACGGGACTAAAGGTGAATTCTCGTAAGGCTCAATTAGTAAAAGAATGGATCACCTTTCTAGGAGTGTCCATTTCTCCAGAGGGATCATCCCCTGACTCTCACAAGGTGGAGATAATACAGCGAATACCATTATCACTTCAAAAACAGCCCGATGATCATTCTTGGGTTTGGTGGGGTCCCAAAGGAACTTTATCCCAGGCTTTGCAAAGTATGCAAAGCCCCTGTATGATTTAATAAAACTGCAGGGTGATGCCCACACCCATTCCGTGGCTAAATTAAAAACTGCAGTGATACAGGCCACATGTCTGATCCCTCCTGATCCCACACAGCCCTTCCATTTGGAGGTCGGGGCCACAGAGCAAAGCCTCACCTCAGTTCTGTGCCAAATGCAAGCTGGTTGACTACAGCCCATTGCATATATGTCTCGAATCCTGCAGGGGGCAGAAAAGACGTATTCTGCATGCGAGCACCATATACATAGATGACCTGGAAGAGGGGACAGAGTGTAGTGTAACAAAATTTGCAGATGACACAAAGATTAGAGGGAAAGCG
Organism: Pristiophorus japonicus; assembly: GCF_044704955.1. Taxonomy (NCBI): domain Eukaryota; kingdom Metazoa; phylum Chordata; class Chondrichthyes; family Pristiophoridae; genus Pristiophorus; species Pristiophorus japonicus. The sequence continues at coordinate 129,992,476 of NC_091985.1, forward strand.
GGTTGTGTAGAGGACACAGAGAGTCTGCAAAGAGATTCAGATAGGTTAAGCGAATGGGCTAAGGTTTGGCAGATGGAATACAATGTCGGAAAATGTGAGGTCATCCACCTTGGAAAAAAAAACAGTTAAAGGGAATATTATTTGAATGGGGAGAAATTAAAAATGCTGCGGTGCAGAGGGACCTGGGGGTCCTTGTGCATGAATCCCAAAAAGTTAGTTTGCAGGTGCAGCAAGTAATCAGGAAGGCGAATGGAATGTTGGTCTTCATTGCGAGAGAGATGGAGTACAAAAGCAGGGAGGTCTTGCTGCAACTGTATAGGGTATTGGTGAGGCTGCAACTGGAGTACTGCATGCAGTTTTGGTCACCTTACTTAAGGAAAGATATACTAGCCTTGGAGGGGGTACAGAGACGATTCACTAGGCTGATTCCGGAGATGAGGGGGTTACCTTATGATGATAGATTGAGTAGACTGGGTCTTTACTCGTTGGCGTTCAGAAGGATGAGGGGTGATCTTATAGAAACATTTAAAATAATGAAAGGGATAGACAAGATAGAGGCAGAGAGGTTGTTTCCACTGGTCGGGGAGACTAGAACTAGGGGGCACAGCCTCAAAATACGGGGTGCCAATTTAAAACCGAGTTGAGAAGGAATTTCTTCTCCCAGAGGGTTGTGAATCTGTGGAATTCTCTGCCCAAGGGAGCAGTTGAGGCTAGCTCATTGAATGTATTCAAATCACAAATAGATAGATTTTTAACCAATAAGGGAATTAAGGGTTACGGGGAGCGGGCGGGTAAGTGGAGCTGAGTCCACGGCCAGATCAGCCATGATCTTGTTGAATGGCGGAGCAGGCTCGAGGGGCTACTCCTGTTCCTAATTCTTATGTTCTTATGTTATGTATGTTCTACTAGCCGTCTTCTGGTCAGTACATCACTTTACTTTTATTACTTGGTTACAGGCTACAATCCTGCACAGCGGACACACACCTCTGAAACTACTGATGAAACCTGGAGATTTGCTTGTTTCCTCGCAGCACCTCAGCAAATGGACATTGGAATTTATGGAAAGAGACATTGATACCATTTCCAAACCCACCACATTGCTGCCACAATTTCTGATCTATGAGGGGACCCACATGAATGTCCGTTACCCCTGATTAACTTTGAGACCCATCCTGTGCAGAAAGAGCCCATTCAGGGTGCCCTAGATGTCTACATCTATGGGTCCTCATATCACATTGAAGGATCCCCTCACACCGGATACGCTGTGGTATTGCCAGAAAGAATCATCCAGCGAAGATGCAATGGACAGTCTTCACAATATGCAGAAATCGCCGCATTTCTAACTGCTGTAAAGGAGACCTCAGATAGACCCGTAACTATTTGGTCCGATAGTGCCTATGCTATAAACACCATGCTCTCCCTGCCCCATACCACAAAAATGACTATTGTATGATAAACGGCAAGGCCCTTGGGCCCTGGTTGCGCCTGCTCTGGTCATATCTTAAACAGCAATCCCAACCCTGCTTCATAGGAAAGGTAGCAGCCTATAGAAAAGGGGGTCCACATAGTGAGGGAAATTCCAGAGCAGACTGAACAGCCAAGGACGCTGCGATTGATGGGGAGATAAAGGATATAGTTGTTGAGCCCTGCAATGCTGCTAGCAAGGCCTCCCCAACAGATCACCTAGACTTAAAATCCCTGCAGCAGCAATGCTGGCCATATGCTGTTGTAAGCACCTGGCATGAGGAAGGCAGACCCCTTCCTCAACTGACAGCCTGGGCTCCCAATACCATACTAGCCACTGCCCCTGACTCAGATGAGCAGTTGCTGATGTTCAAAAGAAAGCCAAACGCCTGCCCGGTGGTGTGTGTTCCACCAGAGGTGGGTCAGGAACTGCTCTCCCTCTTTCACTCCCACCCCACAGCAGGGCACTATTCGGCCCTGGTAACCTTCTACAAGGTAGCATCCACAGCTTGGTGGCCTTCCATGAGGAAAACAATCAACCAATACGTGGCACGCTGCCTACCGTGCCTGCAACACAATCCTTCCGCATGCACTAACCGAGCCTTGCTCAAGGGCCATGGGCTCACCTCCAGATAGACTTCATTGGTGCAAGGCAATTTTCAGCATGCCTACTGGTGGTGGATCAATTCACTAAATGGATCGAAGTGTTCCCCTGCCGCTCCAATACCGCAATCACAGCAGCCAAAACACTATTGAATCATGTGTTTTGTAGGTGGGGAGTACCAGTACAAGTAGACAGCGATCAAGGTTCACACTTTACTGGTAACATTTTTACCCACCTACAGGAAATGTTATGTTTGTAAGAATAAAAGTCTTTATTAATTATTAAAATTGATTCTGTGCATGTATAAATGTTAAAAGTGTAGGTTATATGGAAAGGCCTGATTGTGTTGAAACAAAATGAATGCCCACAGGTTGCATGGGCTGAGTTTTGAAAGAAACAAAATGGAAGCCCACAGAGCTGCCGCATGGGTTTTGTGTTTGAAAAGCCATTTAAATTAATCAAGAGATGGCTGAGCCAGGCCAGTCAGCCAGACGTGTGAGGAGAGCCAATAAGGAACTGCCCTGGAACCAAGGTCCAATCATGAGGCTTTTGGAGGGACAATGGCTTTTGAGAGGTTTAAAGAACTCAGCCAGATTTTTCTCTCTCTCCTCAACCAGCCTGCCAAAGGGAAGTAACATATATCACTCTTTATTATAACCTCATTGTATCTGTTGTAACTAAGGTGGATGTGCATGTGTGTGTCTTTTTTAATAAACTGTTCCAATTGTTTTAGAAGAATTGTCTCACTGTCAAATTTAATGCCAGAGATTTAGAAATTGTACAGGACTCCAGCATTTTCCCAACGACAGATGTTAGGCTAACTGGTCTATAGTTTCCTGCTTTCTGCCTGCCTCCTTTTTTAAATAGGGGCGTTACATTTGCGGTTTTCCAATCCTCTGGGACCGCCCCAGAATCTAGGGAAGTTTGGTAGATTACAACCAATGCATCCACTATCTCTGTAGCCACTTATTTTAAGACCCTAGGATGTAAGCCATCAGGTCCAGGGGACTTGACCGTCTTTAGTCCCATTATTTTAAGTAGTACTACTTCATTAGTGATAGTGATTGTATTACGTTCCTCCCTCCCTATAGCCCCTTGATTATCCACTATTAGGATGTTTTTAGTGTCTTCTACCATGAAGACTGATACACAATATTTGTTCAACATCTCTGCCATTTCCCTGTTCTCCATTATTATTTCCCCAGTTTCATCCTCTAGGGGACCAACATTTATTTTAGCCACTCTTTCACTTTTTATGTACCTGTAGAAAACTCTGACTAGCTGTTTTTATATTTTGTGCTAGTTTATTTTCATAATCTATCTTCCCTCTCTTTATTATTTTTTTAGTCGTTCTTTGCTGGCTTTTAACAGTTTCCCAATCCTCTGGCCTCCCACTAATCTCGGCCACATTGTATGCCCTTGTTTTCAAATTGATACCATCCCTTATTTCCTCAGTTAACCACGGATGGTTATCCCTTTTCTTACAGTCTTTCCTTCTCATTGGGATATATTTTTGTTGCGAGTTATGAAATATCTCCTCAAATGTTTGCTACTGCTCATCAACAGTCCCATACTTTAATCTATTTTTCCAGTGCACTTTAGTCAACTCTGCCCTCATACTTTAGTAGTCTCCTTTATTTAAGCTTAGGACACTGGTTTGAGAAGCAACTTTCTCACCCTCCAATTGAATTCCGAGAAGATCCTTTACAACGAGATCATTTATTCATCCTGTCTCATTATACAGTACCAGATCTACAATAGCCTGCTCCCTGGTTGGTTCCGCAACGTACTGTTCAAGGAAACCATCCCGGATACACTCTATGAACTCTTCCTCAAGGCTACCCTGGCCAATTTGCTTTGTCCAATCAATATGAAGGTTAAAATCGCCTATGATTATTGCCGTTCCTTTATTACAAGCCTCCATTAGTTTTTGATTTATAGTCCGTCTACCAGAGTAGCTACTGTTAGGATGCCTATAGACTACGCCCACCAGCAACTTTTTCTCTTTATTATTCCTTATCTCCAACCAAACTGATTCAACATCTTGATCTTCTGAGCTAACATCGTTTCTCACTAACGCACTGATCTTTCTTTATTAACAGCGCTACCCCACCTCCTTTTCCTTTCTGTCTGTCCTTCCAAATTGTCAAATACCTCTGAATATTTAGTTCCCAGTCCTGGTCACTTTGCAACCACGTCTCTGTTATGGCTATCAGATCATACTCATTTGTATCTATTTGTGCTGTCAACTCATCTGTTTTGTTACGAATGCAACGTGCATTCAGATAAAGAGCTTTTAAATTTGTTTTCTTACCATATTTTCCTGCTTTGACCCCACTTTCTAATTCACCTTTATGTTTATACATTCTGTCCCTTCCTGTCACGCTCTGGTTTTCATTTCTCCCAGTGCTACCCTGTTCTATTGCCTTCTCCTTATTCTTTTCACATTTACATTTTCACTCACCCGAATCGTTCCCCCCCACTAATTAGGATAAAGCCCTCTCTACAGCCCTAGTTATTTGATTCGCCAGGACACTAGTCCCAGCAAGGTCTAAGTGGAGCCCATCCCAATGGAACAGCTCCCTCTTACCCCAGTACTGGTGCCAGTGTCCCACGAACCAAAACCCATTTCTCCCACACCAGTCTTTGAGCCACGTGTTTAACTCTCTGATCTTATTTACCCTATGCAAATTTGCTTGTGGCTCAGGTAGTAATCCAGAGATTGTTACCTTTGTGCTTCTGCTTTTTAATTTGGCCCCTAGCTGCTCATAATCCCTCAGCAGTAGGCAACAGCAGTGCTGCCGACCTGCCGAAAATGCAGCTGCCGCGGAACCCGCGGGCAATGGGCGATAGTGCGGCTGTGCCATTTTCCTCCCCAATTCTGGTGGTAAGGGTGGTGCTAAACCCCTGAATTCTTCGCCCCTTGTGTCTGGCACGTATTTCCTATATGTCACACTGACCTCTCACCTTTTTTGTCGCTGGGTCAAAATCCTGAAATTCCCTACCTAACACCATTGTGGAAACACCATCAGCACAAGGAATGCAGCAGTTCAAGAAGAAGGCCCATCACCACCTTCTCAGGACATCTAGAGATGGGTGATTAAAGTGGGTTTGCCAGCAATACCCACACCCTGAGAACAAATAATTGAAAATTTACTCCCTATGATATTTTTCTGGCACGCCCGGCAGTCACAACTGAGTGTAATGACTGGAATTGCTTTCATGTTAATGCTAACATTTGTAATGCTTCCTATACTTAGAATTACTTACCTCAGAGACTGTTATGTCTTTAATACTCTTACGAATGACTCCACGAGGTCTAGTATTGTACTTGAGCTGTTGTGACCTTAGTCCCATTTATTGTAACTCCAGAGTGAGGCACAAGCATGGTGGGCAGCCTTTTATACTGGGCCCTGCACACCTATGCAGGTAACCCTCAGGTCTCTCTCCGCAGTGCCCTCTGGTAGCACATCTTATGTGCCTATAAAGTTCTTATACATGGTCTACATACATGACATCACTTCCCCCCAAGTCTTTAATGCAAATTGGCTTGTGCATTGACAGTGACCTGGGTGTTGCTGTTCCTGGTTGACCATTGGAGGGTCACTTCTAGCTTGGGTAGATTGGTAGTGAGATTTGTTGCCAGTGGATGTTCCCGTGGTTTCTGGTTGTGAGTCCATGACTACTCCATTCTCCCTCCCACACAGAGATCATGCTAATGGCCCGTTACATGCAAGTTGCATTCAAGTTCATCACATGGGTTTTACATTTACATCTTGGTACATTTGTTGGGTGGATTACAGTTGCATTTCTTTTTGTGTGGTACATTTACATGATCAGTGCAATTATATCAGTACAGGTAGACAAGGACAGTCTAGTTCCAGCACGGCCGGATGAGATCCGGGTCGTCTGGTGATGGCGCAGCGCCCCATGCTAGTGGGTCTGTGGGTGAGGTGAGCTCATTTTGCTCGAGTTGCCGGAGCTCAGGGCTCTTGCCGTTACTCCTAGTGTCGGGCAGGCCCAAAGACAGCTGATGTGTCTGTGACCTCCCTGTCCTTTTCGTTTGCACAGTTTCGCTGCTGCTCCCTAGGAAGCGGTCTGAGCGAGTGAGCGTTTCATCTAAGCGATGGTGGGGCTGCCTCGTCTTGATTGGCAGTTCACAGGGGACTGCTGACTCACTTTCCTTGAGGGCACCGTTGTGAGCACTCTCTAGTTTGGAATCCTGGCTGGTCCAGGTCCCGTTTGGAGGAGCCGTTGTGGGTGACCCTTCACTCTAGGGCATTGCCGTGGTGGTGAGTGGATTTGTGGGCTGTGCTTTTTCCACCCGGTGTTGGGCGACGGTAGCCAACTGTGAGCATAGGCGCAGTTTACTGTTTCTGGCCCGTGGCAGTTCATGCCATTGGGTGCCTGCAATGTTAAATCGATCTGAAGCAGGGTACCGCTACCGGTGCCTCTGCTCTCCAGGGATCGTTTACTCTGTGGCTTGTCTACTTCTGTCAGCTGTGGGGACACTTTATGATACATTGTTCTGGTCCTGGGGATGCAGGCTACAGCACTGGGTAGCCCGTTGGACCTATATACGAATGTTAGGTGTTCGCCCATTACATTGGCTGATTGCAATTTGCACCTGACATCACTCACAATATTTTGCTCATTACAGCTGGACTTTTACATTGGTTACCAATTTCAAGCAATTCATTCAAAAATGGCGGGTTGCTGGCCTCCTTTAAAATAGCCTTACTACTTTTACCCCAATCGTCTTCCTTGCGTGGAACCATGTGTCATTGCTCCATTAGCGCTGCACCTCGTGGTTTGGACGCCATCTTTTCCCTGTCCATGATGTCGACTGCCGCGATCTACTTTCCCAGGGATTCTGCCACTGAAGCTGGGAAGGCGCCCTCGGATCCAATCTTCCTCCCCAGGAGTCCTGCCACTGAAACCGGGAAAGTGCATTCGGGTCGTCTCGGCCGGATCATCGCCACGCAGTCGTGATGAGCGGTCTCTGCCTCGGGGACTACGCGGATCTGCTCTCCAGTGCCTGGTCCAACCGAAGGTGGGGGCTTGCTCTGCCTCTGAGCACGGGGGACGTCGATCGCTGGAGGGATGAAGTCTTCCCATTTCCAATGAATCTTCCCCATCCACCTTCTTCCAAGTAGCGTTGGTCCATCACCTAAAACAATCGACAATGGTAAATTGTGTACCGCGCCATCATGGGATACACTTACATCCGCACTACCAACAACTAACATCAGTTCCTTGGTGTAGGTGCGCAGTTTTGCCTGAACCGGGACCAGCTTGGGTCGTTCACCTTGATCGGTCCATAGCCTCTCAAAGACTTCCTGGCTCATTACTGACTGACTCGCCCCCGTGTCCACTTCCATGAAGACTAGAACGCCATTTATCTCAACTTCCATTATCACTGGAGGACAATCTGTGGTGCAGGTATATACTCCATACACTTAGTCCTGGGACTGAGCTGCCTCTCTAGCCATCTCCTCATAATCCACGCTGGATTCACAGCCATCGGCTGACTCCTCTTCCACGTGGTGAGTCACAGCTCTTTTGCACATGCACTGGAGGTGGCCCTTTGTGCTGCAGCCTTTGCACACATAGTCTGTGAACCGACACTGGTGAACCCTGTGATTACCTCCGCAACGCCAGCATGGTGCTACTCGACTTACGTTTGCACCCCTCGGCGGGCTCTGAGTTAAAGGACTCTGGGGTCTGTACGCTCTGCCCTGGGCAGATTCACGTTCAACAGTTCTGCCTGTGAAAGACGCCATTCTATTTACCGTATTTGCCGGGTTGAGTCCTGAAAGTGAGTCATCATCTGCTTGGAGCTGCAGCTCGAGGTCATGAATGCCTGGCTAATGCTGATGGCCCTCTGCAGAGTGACGGTGGTTTCGGTGGACAGTAGCCTGTGAAGATGGGCCTCATGACCGATGCCAATTACAAAGATATCCCACAACGCATCGAAGAGGGATGCGCCGAATACACACGGACCTGCCAGCCTCTTGAGGTCGGCAGTGTACTTCGTGATTTCCTGGCCCTCGGGGTGATGGTGTGCATAAAATTGATGCCTGGCCGTAAGGATGCTCTCCTTCAGTTTGAGTTGGTCCAGAATTGGTACTTTCAGCTCCTCGTATGACTTTGTCGTTGTATTCTCTGGTGCAAGCAAGTCCCTGATGAGGCTGTAGACCCCGGGCCCACAACTGGTCAACAGGAAAGCTCTGAGCTTATCTGTCAGTGTGGCCGGATCATTGCCTACCAGGTAGTTTGCTACGAAATGCTGGTCGAGCCGCTCCGTAAAGGCTTCCCAATCTTCACCCTCTGAGATATTTTCTAATGCACCAACGTTAGTCATTTTTGCGTGAAAATTTGTAATTTTGTCGCCAGTTGTTATGTCTTTAATACTCTTATGAATGATTCCACGAGGTCTAGTATTGTACTTGAGCTGTTGTGACCTTAGTCCCATTTTATTGTAACTCCAGAGCGAGGCACAAGCATGGTGGGCAGCCTTTTGTACTGGGCCCTGCACACCTATGCAGGTGATCCTCAGGTCTCCCACCGCAGTGCCCTCTGGTGGCACACCTTGTGTGACTATACAGTTCGTATACATGGTCTACATACATGACAGAGATCTTCAACATTAAGTGGCCCTACCATGTCTTCAAAGTAGCTCCATCCACGTATTTACACGGGCATCGATTGAAGCTCATTTTATTTAATTTCATTTGTGATTTATTCCGGGGTGCCTGCTGACCATTGAGCTGGAAACCCCATCTCCAACTCCCCACTCGCCTGGCCAGTCCCACTATGCCTGCAACTGTGCACCTTTGCCTCCAACTCTCGCTGCCTCATCATCCCAGGTTCCTGTCACCCTGCCCACCTGCTCTCGCTCTCTTGCCAAGGTTGACCTGGCCCATTCCCAGTCCTGTTCCTGATCATTGTTGTCATCTTCTCTATTCTCACTCCATTGCCGGGCTTTAGCTCTCTTCTTACTTGTCCTCATCGAGGTCTGAATGGCAGTCTTCTCTCTTCACCACTTTTTCACCACTAAGCTTAGAAAGTGGCTATCTTTGCTCAATGCACTTTGATATATGTCTAGCACTATAAGCACCTTAAAAGTACATAGCCATTTTCCAAGCTTAGTGCTGTTAAATTTACTTTTCTTATTACCTCATCCTGCATGGGAAACATTAGGGGGATTTGGAGCATGGACGTCAGTGAGGTCAAGGAATGTGGGGTTGGTGGTATAGCAATGGAATATGATCGTTGTACAGCAGATCAGGCTTGAGCAAGGGGCTGGCGGGGGTGGCGGGGGTAGTGGCGGGGGTAGGGTGGGGTTGGTTCAGGCCAGAGGAGATGCGATGCCATGGGGACTAACTAAAGTTAGAGGGCTGGGTTCAATAAGGGTTAGGATTTGTGGGTGGAAATGTTCAGTTGGGTACAGCAGAAGGAGATACAGGGCTAAGGGGCCCCAGATGGAGTGTGAAGGAAGAGGTGAGAGAAGGGGATTCATCCAGAAAGGCAGTGCACATTCAGCATTACACTGGTGTACCAGCTTAGTTTATACATATAAGTCCTTGTGTAGGACTTGAATCAACAAGAAGTACAACAACTTTAACACCCTAAGTCATTTCATAAAGGAGACTGAATGAACACCGAGGAGAAATTGGGAAAAGGTTATGGCAGATGATCAAAGCTATGCTTGAAAGGTAGGTCTTGATGTGAATTTTGAAAATGGAAAGAAATGTACCAAAGGCTGACATCAATACTGGAGTGATTTCGACTCAGAAGAACAGAGGATGCAAGCTACCTCATAACACTGAAAGAGGTTGCAGAGAAAGAGTGGAGTGATACCATACAGATATTTGTAAACTCGGATAAGGATTCTCAAAATCAACCCATCAGAAGAAGTTAAGCCAGCAGAGGTGGTCAAGGCCTGACGTGACAGGTTAGCAGGACTTAGTACAGAATTGGGGGTCAGTTGGAGTTTGTGTAGGGTGGGGTCCCAGAGGCCAGTGAGGATAGTGTTGGAAAAGCTGAGCCTGGAAAGCCAGAGGTATGAATGAGAGTTTCACTGGCATTGCAGGAGACATTTCAGAGATGGAAATAGGTGGTCTTGTGATGGACTGAATATGGGATTTGAAGCTTCACTCAATGTTGTAAAGGACTTTGCGGTTGCACGTAGTGGGGTTTGTCCTGGGGAATGGGGTCAATGGCTAAGGTGCAGAGTTTCCAGCGAGAACCAAACAGAATGACTTTGGTGTAGCTGGATGAAGTTATGGTTTATCCATTACTAGGAGACCGATTTTCAGCAAGGCCTGCGCCTGCCCAAGTGCCGCCCAAAGTGCGGCCGATGGCCGCCGAGGTACTGGACGGTACTTTGGGCGGGATATTCATGAAGAAGGTCACTCGAAGGTCGGCAGGCGCCAAATGGAAGACATACGCCGCCAATCTGGGCGGCAGCAGGCGGGAGGGAGGTCTCATTCTCAGCGGCAGAGGTGCTTGCCGCCCAAGTGCCACCGAGGATGGAGTCGGGCCCACGGAGGGTTGAAGACCTGAAAATAAAAATACAAAACTATCCGAAGACCTTCAGGGAACCCCATGCAGGTAAGACGCTGTTGAGGTTCTTTAGACTTATTGTCGGGGATAGACCAGCCTGCAGCCAGCGGTCCACCCCAGTTCTGCCGCCGAATCCTGCCGACTCCTGCCCTCAGGAATCTGGGAGCTCAGCGGCCGGGAGGTCAGTTGCGCCATTCGGCCGTCCGCTGACGTCAGCGGATGTATCCCGGTGGCTCTCCCCTCCCGCCAAGCCGAAAGTGGCACTGGGCAGATCTGCAGGAGGAATGTCGGCGGGAGTGGGCAGCAGTCGGCGGCAGCGGGCAGTGGGCGGCTGAAAATCGGCCCCTAGGTGTCGGGTGGCCTTCTGACCCAGAACTGAGGATGCGACAAGCTGAAATTGAGTTGACACCTGGAGGACAGATCACACATTATTCATTTGAATCTGAATTGCTCATTCCTATTACATTTGGCCAGAATAGATTTTATTAAAATATTTTTGATAAGACCTGTGTACCTGACATCAAAATAGAAAACAGATAAATTGCAAATGTTAAAGCGATCTTTCATCCTTTTGGAATGTTTTCAGGCAGGCTAAGTTCTTGTGGAAACTGGAGACAAACTGTTTCAAAAATATCGCTGCCACAGTAGCTATACTGGCTCCAGGAAAGTTTGTACTGTGGCAGTTGTGTTATTTGTTGCCTCCACAAACTATAATAATCTGACTTTCATGGAAATCTTTCACGTTGGACAAACTTTTTTTTTTTAGCAATGATGCTCACAGATGACGGTACATCCTCTTGTTCACAAGTCTAGCAAAGTGACATTCCAATCAATAAGATTATGATACCTCTTTAACATGGATTGGTGTCCTTTAGGATGCATTCACCTGTATGTACTGAGTGAACTATCTGTGTTTTCTATGAATGTACATGTCACTGTCAGGTAACTTCATACATTCTCAAATCAATCACTAGCCAGCACTCTCCAGAAACACAAGAACATAAGAACATAAGACATAGGAGCAGGAGTAGGACATTTGGCCCCTCGAGCCTGCTCCGCCATTTAATATGATCATGACTGATCTGATCATTGGCTCAGCTCCACTTCCCTGCCTGCTCTCCATAACCCTTTACTCTCTTATTGCTCATAAAATCTGCCTATCCCCGCCTTAAATATATTCAATGACCCAGCCTCCACAGCTTTCTGGGGCAGAGAGTTCCATAGCCTTATAACCCTCTGAGAAAAAAAAATTCTCCTCATCTCAGTTTTAAATGGGCGGCCCCTTATTCTAAGACTACGTCCCCTAGTTTTAGTTTCCCCTATGAGTGGAAATATCCTCTCTGCATCCATCTTGTCGAGCCCCCTCATTATCTTATAAGTTCATCTCTCATTCTTCTGAACTCCAATAAGTATAGGCCCAATCTACTCAACCTATCTTCATAAGTCAACCTCCTCATCTCCGGAATCAACCCAGTGAACCTTCTCTGAATAGCCTCCAAAGCAAGTATATCCTTCCTTAAATACGGAGACCAAAACTGTATGCAGTACTCCAATACCCTGTACAGTTGTAGCAGGACTTCTCTGCTTTTATACTCTATCCCCCTTGCAATAAAGGCCAACATTCCATTTGCTTTCCTGATTACTTGCTGTACCTGCATACTAACTTTTTGTGTTTCATGCACAAGGACCCCAGGTCTCTCTGTACTGCAGCACTTTGCAATTTTTCTCCATTTAAATTATAATTTGCTTTTCTATTTTTTCTGCCAAAGTGGATAACCTCACATTTTCCCACATTATACTCCATCTGCCAAATTTTTGCCCACTCACTTAGCCTGTCTATATCCCTTTGCAGATTTCTTATGTCCTCCTTACAATTTGCTTTCCCACCCATCTTTGTATCATCAGAAAACTTGGCTACATTACACTCGGTCACTTTGTCCAAGTCATTAATATAGATTGTAAAGAGTTGAGGACCAAGGACCGATTCCTGCAGCACCCCACTAGTTACTGTTTGCCAACCGGAAAATTACCCATTTATCCTGACTCTCTGTTTTCTGTTAGTTAGCCAATCTTCTATCCATGCTAAAATATAATACCCCGAACCCTGTGAGCTTTTATCTTGTGCAGTAACCTCTTATGTGGCATCTTACTGAATGCCTTCTGGAAATCCAAATACACCACATCCACTGGTTCCCCCTTATCTACCCTGCTCGTTACATCCTCAAAGAACTTAAGCAAATTTGTCAAACGTGATTTCCCTTTCATAAAACCATGCTGACTCTGCTTGATTGAATCATGCCTTTCTAAATATCCCACAGCTTCCTTAATGATGGACTCCAGCATTTTCCTAACGACAGATGTTAGGCTAACTGGTTTATAGGGCTAAAACCTCCACTTTTGAGCTTATCGCCCAAAAAAGGGCAATATTTTCGGTGGGGCGTTAAAAAAGGGATTTCAGATCGCCCATTCTCAAAACACCTAGTTAACATTTTTGAAAATGGGCGTTACCGCTAGCGATATCAAATGGGCGGTAGTGTAAAATTTTTCTGGCCTTCTGCCGTAGTGCGTCCGTCCTTAGCAGTGGCATGGCAACGCTCGATTGCCACGATTCAGGAGGTCAAGGGTCATCATGACATGCGCAGAGGAGGAGACAGAGAGAGAGGGAGCTCAGAGGCACTGAAAGCGTGTGGGGCTGTGGTGTGTGCTTGTCTGGCTGTTGTGGGAGGAACAACGGAGATTCACCAGCAGCAAAAAGCCCACTAAGCACCAAGAACATAGTTGGCACCGAGTTTTTGTCCAACAAATAATATATAAAATGGAAGGGATAGAGGAGGCCCTGGAGCTGGTAGCCAGGAACACTGGTGGCAGAGAGCTCCCAGTGGTGCCGGAGCGCGGCACTGCATCCCAGGTGATGCCAACCACACATGAGAGCCAGCAGCAACATCTTACTTCTGGCTCGGAGCACGTTCCCACCTTTTGGGACTGTCCTCTCCGTCCAAGCAGCACTTTGGCCATCACCACACGCACCCCCCCCGCGCCCCCAATGAAGCATCGCCTGAGGACCTCCTCAGCCAGGCGGCTTGGAGTCAGGAGGGGAAGGGGAAGAGGTAGAGGTGGGGAGGAGAAGCGACAGGGCGGGGGGAAGGGTTGGTTTGTACAGAAATACTGATGATTTCAGACTAATGGTCAGCTTAAATGTTTTTATTTAACAAAACCTTGCAGCACATTGGCTCAGATAGCTGCAGCATTACACGCTAGTGATTGTAAGGGGGGGCGGGGTGTGTGTTGTGGTCTCTATGAGGGGGTCAGGTTCCCTTCTGACCAACTTGAGCGGTTTCGAATCATTCCCCCTCCCTTGGGTTCTGTACTCTGGATTTATTTCGGGGGGGGGGGTGACAAAAGTGCAGAGGACGCTGGTTTGATGCAAAGAACTTTGGTTTTATTACAGTCAAAGTAATACAGGTGTTTTACTCTAGTAAGAACATACACGGCCAAACTTATAATCACTCTAATAAAGTACAATACAAGGAAAGGTACAAGGTCAAACTTATAATCGCTCTAATAAAGTACCATACACTACACATTCAAAGGGGGTTGCAGTAAAATTATACCTCCCACCTCCCAATACCTAATTCTAGCTAGGTTAGACTCCAGGGCAGGCAGGGACTTATGCTTAACAATCCTTTTGATAGTTAATGGTAGATGGTGATGTTCTTCTTCCTTCAGGACTTCAAGACTTCCAAGCTGGAGAAGTTAGTTTTACAACTGTCACATTGGTTTCTCTCCTTGTCTCTCTCACCTTGTCTAACCTCTGCTGAAAACAATGGCCAGTTATGCAATTTCAGTGTTCGAATCTTGCCACCAAATCTCTTCACAATCCTTTGTATAATTTTGGCGGGCTTGGTTCGTCTTTGTAATATTTTCTCGGGCTCGTTAAAGTTGATATGTCTTGGGTGGGTTGATCTTCGAAAAACTGTTTCCTGATGGAAATATTAGTTTGGTAATTGCAATGTCCTTTTGTGCTTAGCCTTTCACATACAGGCTGGATTGGGCCTCTTTGTGATGTATATGCTGACATGGTTTGTCCAGACCCATGTTGATGGGGAGCCACCTCTGGGTGATTTGTGATGGTAATGTTTCTTGTGGAGGAAGATTTCCAAATATTCATTCTTCCAGACAGGTTACCTCATTCCTCACAACCAGACAGTTTCAATAATCAAGTGGGCTTCCTTTGTTCCCTAGGTCCACCCACAGGCTTGAATTTGTCTTGTAAAAGTTCATAATTCTTTTAAAGTTCGTAGTTTCTTCCATAAGCATTTTAGAGTTCCAAACTTTTCGGTAGATAGTTCCAAATTAAATTTCCTTTCGAATGAGCCCAAACACGAGGGTGGGTGGTTCTGGTGAATTTTGCTCTCTGCAGTCCTCTCTGTTGACACTCTACACTCCTTGAGTGTCAATCAAGGTAAGCAAAATTCCTGCTCCCGCAAGTCAACCTTCCCTGCATTTAAACTAGCTAAACTTTACCCTGCATCCCCCGTTGAAATGCAATGCAATATACAGGCGAATACAGTCATTACAATTAGGTTATAGCATAGAGGGGGTATGATGACCCTCTTTTACTCGGTTTTCACAGTAAAATGATGGTATACAGTCATACACAACTTCAAGTAAAGTAAAATAAAAACACATTGCAACACATTCTCAAATTGCATAAAAGGTCCATAGTCAAACACGTTTTAAGTTCAGTAAAATAAAAGTACATCGTCAAAACATTTAAGTAACACTCTTACAACACTTGCAATGTTGCGGTTTACAGCAGGTAAAATCAAACACAAATTAAACATGGTAGTATGGTGTCACCCCTCCCTGCGCGATTCCCAAGTTCGGCCAAGGAGCGTATAGCACCCTTTGGTGCCTGACCTGATGGCCTCTGCGTTTCACTCGGCAAGTGAGACACCATAAGTAAAGTATAATCGCGAGTTGACAAATAACTAAAGTGTGGGAAGCGATTCGGATCCAGACTGGGACCTCTATATTTCTGAAAAGGTCCCACCAAGGCGGAATGGTGATCTCGAGAATCCTTTTCCCTATCTCAATGGTTTTCTGTTCTAGAGTATAGAAGTGTTTTTGTGAGATAATTACAGCTTTTAGCAGAGCAATAAGATGTTCGGGTAGAGGGGGAATTGCATAGCCAAAATGTACAACATAATCCTGCAGGTTTGTAATGTTTTCCTTCACAGTGAGGTAGACAGTGGAGGGTTCAGGAATGGGGACAATCCGTTCCTGGGTCACTTGAACTGATACCTGAGGTTTGAAGCAAAAACTGCTGTCACTTACTGGACACCAGAAGTATCCATGTTGGTCGTGGGGCGCACTGGTGGTGACACAACATGTCCCAGCCTTTTGGCTAAGATCATGCGTAACTGACCTGACAGGGGAGTAACCATGACCAGAAAGTGGTTCTCCCTGGATCAGGAAGGTGGTTCTCCTATGCTTTTTGGAAATAGGAGGTGGGTGGGGGGCCTGACCCGTCCACCTCCATGGCACGAACCTGGTATTGCAGTACTTCCAGGAATGGTGCTTTGGCTCTAGGCCTTTTGGCTAAGAGCAAAATCATTGGCGCAGAGTGATCCTTGATGGGTGCAAGGTGACCTTTGGCGTTTATGATCTGACAAGTTGATCTGACAAAGAATTGGAAAGATTGGCAACGAATAAAACATTAAAAAAAAATATGTCCCAGCCCCTGTGTATGCTACCTGTGGAGGGACATGGTCCTGTGCCATTACCTCCATGGTGCAGTTAATAGGCTGTGCACCAGCAGCTTTAAACCCACACTGTGACTTTGAATGAGCACTCAAGTACTGGGGACACAGTATTACGTGTGGACCCTGGCTCCGGCACCCGGAGAGGTCAGTACCCGTTACAGCCTGCTCCCACTTTATGACATAGGGTGGGACCGCTGCGAAACGAATGTGTGCACCTCCCTGAATAACTCCAATGTTCTCCACCTGGTGTACCGGTGCGGGTCGTGCTATCCCACCCATGACTGGCATCTTTAATACTATTTCCATAATAGTGTGGTTAGATTTCCCACAGTCTACTGGGACAGGGTAGGCTTCAGAGGCTAGGCGGAGCTGGCACAGGTTTAGTGAATTGCTGTACGGGTGGAGGGCTGCGAGGTGCTTGTTCCTGATCCAAGAGGGGACTACACCTTGTTGTTGCGGCCTTCGCCCAACTATGCCCCATATAGTACGCACACCTCGTTCTGTGCAGCCTGGTCAGAAACGTTTCTATCCTCCCGTATAAGTGCATTCACTGTTTGTGCATGTGTTTCCAGCTCAGCCACTATTTCTTTTAAATGGACTGTCATAGCCTGGTCCTCGTGTAGTTCTGATCCAACTACGGTATTCTCCTGTTTCAGGATTTTTCTCAATTGGGTCTTTAAACTGTTTATCTGTGTTTGCAGCTCTATGTCATCTCGGCTATTTATTACAGAGGATGCTGTATTGTAGATAGTGAAAATGTTGTTTATGATTCCCCTTCTAGGTCTCCCTGAGCCCATGGTGTCCCGAGCGTTTAGGGTGTATAGGTCTGCTTTGTCTACATTTCCAAAGTCTAACTCATAAAATTTCTTGAACATGTCTCTAAGTAGGGCAGCTCTGTTTCCTTCAGGCACCATGCAGGCAGGTGTACCTCGGTAAGGTTTAATATTACTGAAGCTACTGCATAGTGTACCCCCTGATATAACACCTTTTCGGTCGGTACCAATACTAATCTGTTCCCAGGTCCCTTGATGGTGGTAGGACACCTTTCTATTACTGTGCGTATTGGCGGGGTTGTGGGTAGGGGTTTCTTAATGTGTGCTCTTAGTTCGGTGGCGTTAATTGGGAGTGGGGAAAGTGTGACCGTGCTCCCGTGTAGGCTAGAGTCCCAGCCCAACCCTTCCCTTTCATCTTGCCATTGCCCGGCGAAGGCGATCGGTATGCCTGCGGGACAAATACTCTCTGATCCCCACATGCAAACATAAATTCCTTGTTCGGATTCCCACCATTTGTCCCAACACACTTTTACTCCTTCCCGTGTCCCCATGATGGTGCGGTACGTATCATTACCGAGTTTTTCCCACTCCGATTCCTGGTCCCATGCGTCCTTGCTGTGTTTTCTGAGCCACCACCATCTTCCCAGGGAAACGTTCCCTTTGCAAGTCAAACATACACGTTTTCCCTCTGTAACACTGACTCGGGCAGCGATGATCCGCATCCGGGGGCATGGAACTGAGGCCTCCCCGTAGGTAAAACCTTCCTGGCTGGAGTAGCGGGTAGAATTAGATCCCAGCCACCCTGGCTATCTTCCCTCGTGGGCGTAACCAGCGAGTTCTTCCACGTCTCGGGGGCCACCCCCGGCGGTTACGATCGGTGCTCTTCCTCCTGAACATCCGTAGTTGAGGGATTCTTCCACGTCTCCTTGGTCGCTGCTGCTCATCCTTATCAGGGTGAGCAGGAACAGGATCCTTCTCATGCTGTCCTCTTTCCTGTAGGGGCACGTAAAACAGATTGTCTAGCCCTGAGAAAGCTCTCTGGCTTGACAAAGGTGACTGAGTTCCAAGCTGGGCTCATAGTCTTTAATTGACTGGCTGTCTTATTCAGTTCCTTGTGGACTGATTGCTTTTAACTTTATCATTCTGCTTGTTATCTCACCGGTGCTTCCTTAATAGCCATACCGGTAGATTCTTCTTACTCCCGGGTGTTACCCAGCCTGTGCTTCTTTTAACAGCTGCACAGGTAGATTCTTTTCCTTATCCCAGTTAACTAATACATATATACTTATCATTACACAGATAATCTTACTCTATTCTAACTTATTACTAAACATACTTAAATTCATATTGCTAAACATCCTTAAATTCACATCACTATATATGTACATCTGTCACCCGTCTCCGGGTGGCCAGGTTAATTCTCGCCTTCTCTTTTTCTTCTTCTCCCGCTGGGTGTCCAGCAAGCAAGGTGATAGATCGGTCTGCACCACCTAACCCTAAGTACCCTGACCGGACGTGGGTTTGAGTCCCACACTATCGGGGGAATGTCCCCTCCAGTGCTGCAGCACACTGCTCCTCTGGGGGTGGCTGCCTTGTCGAGGGCTATGGGCTGGGGACTCTCACTTGATGACTGGTCCACCGCTATCTCTTCTGGGGGTCCCTTGTTGCCCGAGGCTACCGGCTGGGTGTCGCTGCTCGCGGGCTGGTCTCTTTCCTTAGTTGCCCTTTTGCGGCTGGTCCCTCTCCCGGGGCTGAACCATTCAAATTGGAGCGCTGGTGACCACGGTGTCTTTGGCCGTGGTGTGCGGGGAGTCCTTCTTAAGGCTCCGGCTGCTGGGGGTGCATCTGAGTCCCAAATGATTGGGGGGATAGCTCCTCCAGTAACACAGTCCACTGCTCCCCTAGGTGCAGTCTGTGGGTCTGCCATGTCCCCTGTGGGATTTCCACAGTCGGGGGCCATTGGCTGGGGGGTCTCTGTCTTTAGTGCGGTTTACAGGTTTCGGCTGTCCCTTGCGTTTAGCTGCTGCCCCTGGGTTAAAAAATTTGCACTGATTTATGTGGAAACACTTTGTTCAGCAGGGCAGTTTTATGATATAGACCATTGCCTTTTCGACAATGTGGTACGGTCCCATGTACAGTGCCTCAAAGACTCCTACTCTAGCGTAGTTCCTTACCATAACCTGGTCCCTTATCTCCCACTCGTGGTGCTTGCGGGGTTCAAGCAGCAGTCGGTTGCTCCAATGCTGTTTTCCCATGTTGTTGGCAGCCTGCCAGTGAATCTGTTTAAGGTGTTCAAGCAGATTCCTGACAAAGCTGTCCCGGTTCGCTTCCCTAAGCTGACCTTCCGTGAAGTACCGGGGTTAACACATGGGTGGGGGTTCGCATGGCTCTGCCGGTCATGAGCTCGTACGGGGAGTCCCCTGTCTCTTTGCACATCTTTTCTTTAATGGTGTGGTTTAAACGCTCCACAGGCCCGGATGACTACGGGTTGTGGGCGACATGCCATTTTCCTTTGATGCCGAGTACCTTAAGGGTCTCCTGCATCACCTGCCTGGTGAAGTGACTCCCTTGGTCGAACTCCACGTATTGTGGTAGTCCCCATCACGACAACACTTCTCTGACCAGGATCCTAGCTGTTCCCAGGGCAATGGCTGTTCGACATGGGAAGGCTTCCACCCATTTGGTGAATACATCCACTAATACTAGGCAGTACTTGCAACCTCTCTGGGCAGTGGGTAAGGGCCCGATGTAATCGATTTGGACCGACTGCCAGGGTCCCTCTACCCTCCTGATATGTCCCATAGACACCTTTCTTTTCTGGGGGTCGGGGTTGTTGGCCGCGCACACCAGACAGCTAGCACAGAACTCGCAGACGTCTTCCCTGAGTCCTGGCCACCACCCTGCCTGTTCCACTCATTGCCAAGTGGTCTCAGGTCCGGGGTGTCCTGCTCCTGGACCCTCGTGGGCCAGCTGGAGGAATTCTCTCTGGTGTTGTTGTGGTACTACCCATTGCTGCCCCCTGAACAGCATGCCTTCTTTAATGGCAATTGCTGCAGTGCCGTATGGGCCGTCTATCCTTTCCCCTTTAACTAGCATGCTCAGAACAGTTTTGAGGACGGGCTCTTGGGTCTGGACCATTTTTAGGTCCGGGGCAAAGCTATACCTGCCTTCCCTGCCATCCCCATCCTGCCCCTGACTGCTGCTATGGGTCTTGAGTTGTACGGATCCCAGAGCTTGCCTGTGCCGGCCCCTTGCTTGGCTAACATGTCAGCCTGCTGGTTTCACTCGCTATGGGGTTCTGTGGTGGAATGTGCCTTCACCTTACGTATATAGATATTTCCTTCCTCCCCTATGGCTTTCATGGTCTTTTCCAGTAGGGGCTTAATTGCCAGGGGTCTCCCGTCTGCGGATGTGTATCCGCGGCGGGACCAAATAGCCAGATACTCTGTACACGAATTGCATGTAAACATACTGTCTGAGTAAATCGTGTATGGGGTAGGGAATTCTTCAGGGTGTGTGACTACGTACACCACCGCAGACAATTCAGCATGCTGGGCGCTCATAGTACTGGGGAGTTTAATCGCCAGGGCAATGCCTGCCTCTGGGTCATAAACTCCGCAGCCTGTGAGTCATTCACCTGCAGATACCATGCTTGAACCGTCCACATAGATCTCTCGGCCCGTGGAGTGTAACCCAGCCCGAAAGCCTATGTTAATTTCCCATACCCCTTCTATGGAACACCGGTGGGCTGTCCCTGGATAGATCATGTTGGCTGCGAGTCTTGGCTCACAGAGACCCTTTACCCGTAGGTCCATTTGAGAGAGGAGCAGGGTCCAGCGAGCAATGCGGCACTGCTCACTGTCCCTTCCTTAACCCTCCCGGCCAGGAGCATTTGGGTGGGCGTATGGTGGGTAAGGAGTGTGATAGGGGACACCCCTGTGAAGATCAGTGATCTTTTCACAGCCCAGTGAGTGGCTAGGAGGTGCCGCTCGCAGTTGGAGTATCCCTTCTCCACGTCCGTGAATATCCTGGAGGAGTAGACTACTGGTCTCAGCCGGCCGTGCCGCTCTTGGAGCAGTACTGAACTCAGGCTGTCCCCACTGGATGCTACCTCCAGGAAAAACGCTTTACCCCCATCTATGGCCCCTAGAGCTGATGCGGTCTGCAGATCTTTCTTCAGTTGTGTCATGTATTCAACTGTCATTGTAATCCATGTATAAACTGACCTAAGTTGTGCACCGTGAGAACACTGACCACTAGGTGGTGAACTTGTGGGAGACACTCCTAACCTGGACTTTCAGGTATAAAAGGGGAAGCTCCGCCCATCTTCTCCACTTCAGTGCTGGCAAATAAAGGTTACTGGTCACAGAGTGACCCTCTCTCCAGTATGGGCCTCGTGTAGATTTGTACTGTATAGTAAGGACATATTATTGGCGACAAGAAACTGGGATTTAAACCAAGCGAGCATGGCCACTAGCAGCACATACGAGAGGTACTGTGTTGATGATGATTGGGACGATTTTATTGAGAGACTACAGCAAAGTTTTGTCACTAAGGAATGGCTGGGACAGGATTCGGCCGACAAACGCAGGGCTCATCTCCCGACGGTTTGTGGATCCAGGACGTGCTCCCTGATGAAGGACCTTCTAGCACCAGAGAAGCCAGCGGACAAGACTTTTGAAGAGCTCAGTAAGTTGATCAGGGAACACCTTAAACCAGTGAGCAGCATGCACATGGCGAGACACCGGTTTTACACGCACCGCCGGCGAGAAGGGCAAAGCGTTCCAGACTTCGTGGCAGACCTCCGGCGACTGGCGAGCCTATGTAAATTCCCAGATGCATGCAGAGCGGAGATGCTGCGAGACTTTTTTATTGAGGGCTTCGGGCACGCTGGTGTTTTCAGGAAACTGATTGAGACTAAAGACTTGACCCTGGAAACGGCGGCTTTGATGGCCCAGACATTTATCTCAGGGGAGGAAGAGACCAGAATGATGTTTGACAAAAGTCTTGGTTTAAATGCAGCAAATGGACACGGAGTCAACATTGTTAACGCAGCACACAGTTCTCCAGGCAGACAGGGGCAATCAGACATGCCCGAGCATGTAGTCGAACCCAAAGGGGGAATTCAACAGAGACAATGGCTAGCTGAACGGCGATTCATGACATCGCAAGGGACAATGCGGCCAGTAATGGGGCCATCAACACCTGTTAATGGTGTGCTTAAGGACAGTTATAGAGACAGTCAGAGACGATCGACTGGTAATGGGCCTTTTATTTCCAACAATGGCTCATGTTGGAGGTGTGGAGGCAAACACACAGCCAGAGCTTGCAGGTATCAGCAATATACCTGCAGAAATTGCAACGTCAGTGGTCACTTGCCGCGTATGTGCAGGAAGCCTGCAGCCAAGTTGATGTACGAGGAGGACGGGGATGATGTAAGCCCTACGAGGCCAAATGGACACGGGGGGAAATCGCTGGAAGCTGAAGTTCAGCGAGTTCATGTGGAGCACTTATACAGTTCATATACCAGGACGCAACCGATAATGATGAAAGTGCTCCTCAATGGCATCCCAGTATCAATGGAGCTAGACATGAGGGCCAGCCAGTCCCTGATGAGTATCAAACAGTTCGACAAGTTGTGGGCGTCCAACGCCAGGAGGCCAAAATTATTGCCGATTGATGCACAGCTACGGACATATACAAAGGAGATCATTCCGGTGCAAGGCAGTGCCACGGTAGTCGTGACCCACAAAGATTCGGCGAACAGATTGCCACTCTGGATTATCCCGGGGGACGGTCCCGCACTGCTGGGGAGGAGTTGGCTTGCTTTCATGAACTGGAAATGGGGCGATGTCAATGCAATTTCTTCTGTGGAGCGAATATCATGCTCACAGGTCCTGGACAAATTTGACTCACTATTTCAAACCGGCATTGGCACTTTCATGGGGACCAAGGTAGTGATTCACATAAACCCGGACACCAGGCCAGCACACTACAAGGCCAGAGGGGTGCGGGAAAAGATAGAAGGCGAATTGGACCGCCTGCTGAGGGAAGGCATCATCTTGCTAGTCGAATTCAGAGACTGGGCGAGCCCGATTATGCCGTGCTCAAAGGCGGATGGGTCAGTCACCATCAATTGGGTGTCACTCCAAGACCAGTACCCGCTACCGAGAGCGGAGGACCTCTTTGCGACGCTATCCGGTGGGAAACTTTTTTCAAAATTGGACCTGACCTCAGCTTACATGACCCAGGAGCTGGCGAGTGAGTCGAAGAAGCTGACCACCATCACGACACACAAGGGGTTGTTTGAGTACAACAGGTGTCTGTTCTGGATTCGCTCGGCCACCGCAATCTTTCAACGAAACATGGAAAGTCTCCTCACGTCGATTCCAAGGACGGTGGTTTTTCAAGACGACATCCTCATCATGGGTTGCGATACTGAAGAACACCTCCACAACCTGGAGGAGGTGCTACGCAGAATGGACCAGGTAGGTCTGCGACTGAAAAAGGCGAAGTGTGTCTTCCTAGCTCCAAAGGTAGAATTCCTGGGGATGAGGTTAGCAGCAGACGGGATCAGACCTACTGTGTCCAAAACGGAAAAGATCCAGAGAGCACCCAGACCCCGTAACACGACGGAGCTGCGTTCGTTCCTGGTGCTCCTGAACTATTTTGGTAACTTTCTTCCCAAATTGAGCACGCTGTTAGAGCCGCTACACGTGCTCCTACGCAAAGGTCACGAATGGGTCTGGGGGGACAGCCAGGAAAGGGCTTTTGATAGAGCACGCAATTTGTTATGCTCCAACAATCTGTTAACGCTATATGACCCATGTAAGAAACTTGTTTTAACGTGTGATGCGCCGTCCTTTGGGGTCGGGTGTGTGTTGCAGCATGTTAATGCCAAGGGTCAGTTACAGCCGGTTGCTTATGCCTCCAGAAGTCTGTCCCAGGCAGAAAGGGGCTACAGGATGGTAGAAAAGGAAGCGCTTGCATGTGCATATGCAGTAAACAAAATGCACCAGTACCTGTTTGGCAAGAAATTTGAGCTGGAGACAGATCACAAACCCCTAACGTCCCTTTTGGCCGACAACAAGGCCATAAATGCAAATGCGTCGGCCCGCATACAGAGGTGGGCACAAAAGGTTAGCCGCCTATGACTATACAATTCGACACAAAACTGCGACGATGCACTCAGCAGGCTCCCACAAACCACCACCGAGGGGGCAACCGAGCATGCTGCTGAGATGGTCATGGCTGTTGAAGCTTTCGAAAGCGAAGGCTCACCCGTCAGATCAAAGTCTGGACAAATAGAGACCCGCTATTGTTTCTAGTTAAGAAATGTGTCCTGAATGGGGACTGGGCAGCCACGTACGGGGCATGCCCTGAGCAATTTAAACCATTTCACAGGAGCAAGGATGAACTCTCGATTCAGGCCGATTGCCTACTATGGGGAAACCGAGTAGTCATGCCCCAGATGGGCAGAGAGGCGTTCATCCGAGAACTCCACAATGAGCACCCGGGCATTGTCACGATGAAGGCAATTGCCAGGTCACACGTTTGGTGGCCAGGGATAGATGCAGACCTAGAACATTGTGTTCGCAGGTGCAACACGTGTGCCCAGCTGGGCAATGCGCCCAGGGAAGCCCCCCTTGGCCCCTGGTCCTGGCCCGCCAAGCCATGGTCACGCATCCATGTGGACTACGCAGGTCCTTTCATGGGAAAAATGTTTTTGGTTGTAGTAGACGCCTATTCCAAATGGATCGAGTGTGACATTCTCAATTCAAGCACATCCTCTGCCACGGTAGAAAGTCTACGGGCAATGTTCACCGCCCATGGTCTACCGACGTCATGGTCAGCGACAATGGCCTGTGTTTTACAAGCATTGAATTCCAGGACTTCATGGTAGGAAATGGTATCAACCATGTCAGAATGACACCGTTCAAGCCGGCCTCCAACGGCCAGACGGAACGAGCAATGGAGATAATCAAACAGGGGATGCTCAGAATCCAAGGAGATTCCTTACAAAGCCGCTTATCACGCCTCCTGTTGGCCAATAGATCCTGACCACACTCGCCCACAGGGGTTCCAACCGCTGAGCTGCTAATGAAAACGATGCTCAAAACTCGGTTATCACTTATACACTCCACCATGAAAGAAATTGTTGAGAGCAGGCGTCGGTCACAATGTGACTACCAAGACGGGAATGCGAGGGCGCGATGTTTTGATGTCAATGACCCTGTCTTTGTCCTCAACTACACTGCAGGGCCCAAATGGCTTGCAGGCACTGTGATTGCCAAAGAGGGGAATAGGATTCTGGTAGTTAAACTTACCAGTGGACAAATCTGCCGCAAACTCGTGGATCAAACAAAAAGGAGGTTCAGCAACCCCATAGAAGAAGCAGAGGAAGAACATGATGTAGAGTTCACTCCACCACAGGTGACCGAACACCGGAACGAAGTGGAGGAGAGCCCAGTCACTGCCCAATAAGACTTTGGCGGGGAGGTGATGTCATGTATTCAACTGTCATTGTAATCCATGTATAAACTGACCTAAGTTGTACACCGTGAGAACACTGACCACTAGGTGGTGAACTTGTGGGAGACACTCCTAACCTGGACTTTCAGGTATAAAAGGGGAAGCTCCGCCCATCTTCTCCACTTCAGTGCTGGCAAATAAAGATTACTGGTCACAGAGTGACCTTCTCTCTAGTATGGGCCTCGTGTGCATTTGTACTGTATAGTAAGGACATATTAAGTTGGATAAATGCTGCCTCGCAACCTTTGTCCCATTCCCACTCTACTCCCTTGTATAGGATTCAGAGCAGAGGGGCTGCTGTGGCTGCATAATCCTCAATGAGGTCTCTGCAGTACCCGGTTAGCCCTCGAAAAGATCTTACTCCTGTAACTGTGTTGGGGGTAGGTAACTTCTGCACTGCTTCCCTTCTAGCTTTGTCAATGGCTCTCTCCCCAGCGCACACAGCCAGTCCCAGGAATTTTGCTTCCTTCAGGCCGATCTGTGCCTTCTTGGGGTTTACTTTAAATCTTTCTTCTTTCAGC
Source organism: Pristiophorus japonicus (assembly GCF_044704955.1). Taxonomy (NCBI): domain Eukaryota; kingdom Metazoa; phylum Chordata; class Chondrichthyes; family Pristiophoridae; genus Pristiophorus; species Pristiophorus japonicus. Next base: position 130,018,703 of record NC_091985.1, read on the forward strand.
AGCTCCAGCAGCTCCGCCAGCAGTGGGCCATGCTCCTCCCCCTCATCGGTGAACAGGAGCAGGTCATCTACATACTGTACTAATTGCTGGGGTCTGCTGAAACTCTTTAAACAGTTGGCCATACACTGATGGAAAATACTGGAGCTGTTGTGGAAGCCCTGAGGGAGACAGTTCCAAGTGTAATGCTGTCCTTTAAAGGTAGAAGCAAACTTGTACTGATCTTCCCTTCTTAAAGGTATGGACCAGAACCCGTTGGAAATATCCAGCACCGTGAAGGTGGTCGCAGAGGCTGGGATACTTCCAATGAGGTCGGCGACGGCAGCAACGGTGGGTGCACAGGCGGGGATGTTATGGTTGAATACTCGATCATCCACCGTGGCTCTCCAGGAGTTGTCTGGTTTCTTAACCAGCCACAATGGAGAGTTCACATGGATAGCTATTGGTCTCAATGCCCACTGTTTAACTAAAGAACCCAAGGCTGTTTCCATGTCTGCCTCCATCTCCCTGGGGAAGTTGTACTGTTTCTGTGGTTGGGTCATGGGGTCCCCATCTATGCTAACCTCGACCCCATTTATTCTCCCACAGTCGTGTTTGTGAGTGGCAAAGGTTTTCCCTCACATATTCTTGATATTCTACAGGGGTGTTACTGACCAGTGATTCAAGGTCGTAATCCTCCTTTGGTTTCATGGTGCACAATGTCACCTCACTCTCCTGTCTCGTACAGACTGACTCCCAAAGACAGTGGTTTCTTAAATCCACTAGGATCCCGTGGCCGAGGATGAAGTCAGCCCCCAGGATCCCTCTCCCTTCCTGATCCCACTTCATCAGGACACAAGTCCACTTAGTGTGGAGTGTACCTAAATGAATGGAGAGTGGAACGGAGAATGAGCCAGCCTGTTCAGTGCCTGTGAAACCCACCAAGCTGTAGGGGACCCCATTAGACAGAGATGAGGCAGCGGGGTTAGCTGCATAGACAAGGGTGCTTGAGGTACTGTTCATCCAGAAGGTAAATCTCTTTCACCTTTTCCACTTCCATCTGTACGGTCGGTCTCCCCCACGCATCATACTCGAGGGAACACAGGTGGACCGCTGTGCCTGTCCTAGTCATGGTTTTGGTTGGGAGGGGGCAGATGGGGTTTCGGTACCAGTGGCGGTGGCTGCCTTTCCAGGGCCATCTAACATGGCTCGGAACGCAGTTAAAAAGGTCTCAAATGAGTGGGGAGGGACTGGCTTATCTGTCGGTCTTTTGGGCAGGGGCTGGAGAATTCTTTCCTGCACTATACTTCCAAGGATTTTTACAATCCCTTCTCCAGTGCCCACTCTTTCCACACCCAAAGCAGGTACGTTTTGTATCAGAGGGGTTGCCCCCCTCGTGGCGCCATCCCCTCTTATCTTGGTTAGGTCGGATTTTGTGAACCCTTCCCTTTTGTGGTGCTCTTCTGTCCCTCTGCCATTTCTGTAAGCTAGGGTCAGTTGCCTAAGCACTCCCTGTTCTGTGGCTTGGGGATCTCTGGGGTCGAACCAGGCCTCAGCCTTGGTTCTTATTCTGGGTAAACTGTTAGCTACTAGGCTTCGGAGCCAGTGTGCTAATTCGTCCAGGTTTAAGTGATCTCTGTCTATGTCCCCACTACAGACGCTTTTGTACACCAGCCACAGTCGGTCTGCGAAAGCCTGTGGGGTTTCTCCTGTGAGCTGCACCGTTTTCTCTACTCTAGAGAAGGGACTCCCATCATTGCAGCCCATAGCTTCTAAAATGTCCTTTTGGACAGCAGCAAGTATTTTCTGTCCTCTTTTGCTCTCAGTAGAGAGGGACTGGTACAGTTTGCTGTCTAGAGATAGGAGAAGCATCTTTGCCATTTCTGCATTATTGCACCCATTAATATCCCCTGCCTGTTCCACTTCCACAAAGTGAACCGAGGGGTCTCCCTTTGGTGTTAACTTTCCCAGGTGGCTTATCATAGCCCTAAGCTGGTGGGGAGTGTGGGGGACCACAAACTGATTTTCCAGGGGCCCTGGACCCCCGTTGAGGGTGGGCGGACCAAACCTCTGTTACCGGACCGGGCACTTTGGCCCTGGTTCTGGCTCTCCCTATTCTGGCTCGCCTCCCTCTCTTCCCTGCGGCCAAGCCGAGCTGAAACTCGGTGCTACAGGTGGTGGTGGCTTACTATCCCTGTCCGTCCCGCGACTGATTTGCCCCACCTGCTGCTGAACCGGTGTAGTCACCGGTGCCACAGGTAGTGGCCGGGTAGTTTCTTCCTTCTCTTCCAGGTTTACCTGGGGCATACCCGGGCTTATTAGGCATACCATGCCTTTTGCCTTGGACAGAGCAGGGTTTAAGCTTTTAATTTGTTGCTAGCAAGGACCGTGGTCTCCTGATTCAAACCCATTAGTGCTAGCTACTGTATACACTGCTTGCACATCTTTTAATCTTTCCTGGACCTCTTTTACTTGTAGGGTGAGGCAAGTGCTTTCCTCCCTCAGTGACTTTTCATTACTTTTGGACTCGGTAACCTGACATTGAAAATAGTCCTGACTGTTTTTAAACCTTTCCATTATTTCGGTCCTTTCCTGTTTTAGCTTATGAAGTTCTCCTGATAATCTTTCTTCTGACAAAACCCTTTCCTGGTAGCTCTCTGCACATTCCCATAACTCTGTCTGCAATGTTTCATTCATTCTGCCTAGCAGTTGGACCCATCGCTGTAGACAGACCAACCAAATTGCTTTCTTTATTGCTTCTTTACTTGCTGTCCACTAGGCTGCAGCGTCAGCCGGACGCTCAGCGCGCAATCGACTAAGCACCCATTCCTTAGTTACATTCACTTTCTTATACACATAGGAGGAAATCCTCTCTTCCATTTTGGTTCTTTGCCCCAAACCAGCACTGTCTACATCACACCCCGTGTACCAGAGTCCTGCCGCGGTCGCCATTTTGTAAGGGGGAGGCGTTGTAGGGTGTGTTGTGGTCTCTATGAGGGGGTCAGGTTCCCTTCTGACCAACTTGAGCGGTTTCGAATCGCTCCCCCTCCCTTGGGTTCTGTACTCTGGATTTATTTGTGATGTGTGACAAAAGTGCAGAGGATGCTGATTTGATGCAAAGAACTTTGGTTTTATTACAGGCAAAGTAATACAGGTGTTTTACTCTAGTAAGAAAATACACAACCAAACTTACAATCACTCTAATAAAGAACAAGACAAGGAAAGGTGCAAGGTTAAACTTATAATCATACTAATAAAGTACAATACAAGGAAAGGTACAAGGTCAAACTTATAATCATTCTAATAAAGTACCATACACTACCCATTCAAAGGGGGTTGCAGTAAAATTATACCTCCCACCTCCCAATACCTAATTCTAGCTAGGTTAGACTCCAGGGCAGGCAGGGATTTATGCTTACCAATCCTTTTGATAGTTAATGGTAGATGGTGATGTTCTTCCTTCCTTCAGGACTTCAAGACTTCCAGGCTGGAGAAGTTAGTTTTACAACTGTCACATTGGTTTCTCTCCTTGTCTCTCTCACCTTGTCTAACCTCTATTGAAAACAATGGCCAGTTATACGATTTCAGTGTTCGAATCTTGCCACCAATTCTCTTCACAATCCTTTGTATAATTTTGGCGGGCTTGGTTCTTCTTTATAATATTTTCTCGGGCTCGTTGAAGTTGATATGTCTTGGGTGGGTGGATCTTCGAAAAACTGTTTCCTGATGGAAATATTAGTTTGGTAATTGCAATGTCCTTTTGTGCTTAGCCTTTCACATACAGGCTGGATTGGGCCTCTTTGTGATGTATATGCTGAAAATGGTTTGTCCAGACCCATGTTGATGGGGAGCCACCTCTGGGTGATTTGTGATGGTAATGTCTCTTGTGGAGGAAGATTTCCAATACTCATTCTTCCAGACAGGTTACCTCATTCCTCACACCCAGACAGTTCCAATAATCAAGTGGGCTTCCTTTGTTCCCTAGGTCCACCCACAGGCTTGAATTTGTCTTGTAAAAGTTCATAATTCTTTTAAAGTTCGTAGTTTCTTCCATAAGCATTTTAGAGTTCCAAACTTTTCGGTAGATAGTTCGAATGAGCCCAAACACAGGGGAGAGTTCTGGTGAATTTTGCTCTCTGCATGATTCCTTAACATCAAAGGGTATAATCACACTTAACTTCAACCAATGTAAACTTTAACTGTCACCAAGGTGGTGCCCACCATTGATGTATGACCTGCACACCCAGCAGTGTGTCAGCCTTGTAAATAACACCAAAGTTCTTTGAGGCAAAACGATCATTGATGAGCTCCCGATGTAAGGCTCTTGCAGCTATCATGCCACCATGGGCCCTTTCATGCAGTCTACAGGGGGGCGGGGGCATGGCTTCAGAATCAGTCTGATTGTCTGGCCCAATGTCAGCATCCGCCTCCTCGTCCTTCTCTTCCTCTCTCTGGTGAGGTGGACTATCAGACTCATCAGGCAACTCTTGTCCCCTGCTGATAGCCAAGTTATGGAGCATGGAGCAGACCACTACGAATTAAGCTACCTGCTCAGGGTGGTATTGGAGCTCACCACCTGAGTGGTCCAGGCATCTGAAGCGTTGCTACAGCACTCCAATGATTTTCTCCATAATATTGCGAGTTGCTCTGTGGCTCTCGTTTTATCGCCTCACGGCCTCGGTGTGGTGTCACGCATGGGGGGGGGGGGGGGGGGTCATCAGCCAGGTAGCGAGGCCATATCCTTTGTCACCAAGTATCCAGCATTGACCTTGTGGCTCATTGTTAAACAAGTCAGATATAGTGATCTCATGCAGGATGTGCACATCATGGATGCTGCCCGGAAATTGAGCATTCACTGCCAGTATAATTTGCTGGTGGTCGACAACCAGCTGGACATTCAGGGAGTGGAATCCCTTGCGGTTCCTAGAAACCTCAGCATCCTGAGAAGGTGCCCACATCGCGATTCCTCCCTGCACCTTGGGGAAGTTTGCAATTCTGGAGAAACCTGGAGCCCTCTCACTCTGTGCCTCACTGGTCATATGGAATCTGATCAAGTCCCTCCTGCATGCGTACAGGGCTTCTGTGACCTGTCTAATACGCGATGTGTGGCATGCTAAGAAAGTCTGCAAATATCACCAGCTGTAGCCTGAAAAGAAGCCGAGGCATAGAACGAGAGTGCCGCGGTGACTTTGACCTCGATGGACAGTGCAGGACTGATGGTGCTGGCAGGCTGCAGGTCTTCCCTTATCAGCTGGCATACCTCAGTGATAACCTCTTTGTGGAAGCGCAGTCTCCGAAGACAGGTGGTGTCGGGCAAGGTGAGGTAAGAATGCTTCTCCTTGTACTTGCGGGGGGGTGGGGGGGGTGTAACCTCTGATCCTCCTCATCTGTCTGTCCCTTCGTACATTGGGCACATAATGCAGTGCAGCGTTCCTTCAGCAATGTCGAGTCTGCTGCATGTATTTGATCACCAAAAGAGGGTGAGAAAGGACAGGCCCCATTGCAGTAGCTCTCTGTTTTCTACCAATTGCACACAAACAAGGAATGTCCCGACAAACACACCTCTTCAATTCCAATCGGTCACAGTGTGGTCAAGATGTTTTTAAAGATGTTCACATCAACTCCAACGACCTGCAGAGTACATCCGAACTCCGCCGAGGTTGAAGCACAGCAGCCTTTTAAAGGACACGACATGTGATCAAGAACATGGCGTCCATAACACTGTGATTCGTTCCGGTTAGTTCCACTTTTTGTGGGCGGTTTTTTGAGCGAGTGATATTGTGGGCGAAATGTGTGCGAGGTGGTGAAAGTGACGATGGCCGATCTCCATGGCCGCTAGTTTGGGTAAATATGCTCGTTACGACAAAAAACAGTCGCCGGCCGTTAATATTGAATCTCGGCGTTAATTCCGCACAGCAAGTAACACTGGGCAATATTATGGGCATTGAATTCGCCCGTCCTGCTGCTTCCATCCAAAAAAAGTGGACGGGCAGTAATATTTTTTCTTGGTGTTAAACACATGGCGAAAGTAACGCTCGACGATAAGTTTCCGAAAAATGCCTGTCAGTTTCCATTTTGTGCCAAAATCGGCGCTATATAGACGTTATACTTCATTTCAGCGGTTAAATGGGCGTTGTGGGCGTTAAGCAGGCAAAAGAAGTGGAGGTTCTAGCCCATAGTTTCCTGCTTTTTGTCTGCCTCTTTTTTTAAATAGGGGAGTTACACTTGCGGTTTTCCAATCTGCTGGGGCCGCCCCAGGATCCAGGGAATTTTGGTAGATTACAACCAATGTATCCACTTTCTCTGCAGCCACTTCTCTTAAGACCCTAGAATGTAAGGCATCAGGTCCAGGGGACTTATCAGCCTTTATGCCCAAAATGTGCTGATTAAGAAGAATCATCAACACGAAGAAGCTGTTTGTAAAGACTTACATTTATAAAACACCTTATTTGGTCTCTCCGTAATGTCTCAAAGCGCTTAATATGAATTAGTCTGAATACTATACTTATGTAGGTAAACAAGGCAGCTATTTTGCACACAACAAGATCACAATAAACAATAATAGATGATTGACCAGTAAATCTATCTTTGATATTGATTGAGGAAGCAATATTGGCCAGGACACCAGGAGAACCGCCCTGATCTTCTTCAAATAATGTTCGCATTAACCAGCAAACAGACAGGACCTCTATTTAACATTTCCTCCAAAGAACAGTGCCTCTGTCAGTATAGCACTCTGCATGGCTCAGAGACATGGACCATGTACAGTAAACACCTCAAGTCGCTGGAGAAATACCACCAACGATATTTCCGCAAGATCCTGCAAAACCCCTGGGAGGACAGACGCACCAACGTTCGCGTCCTCAACCAGGCCAACATCCCTAGCATTGAAGCACTGACCACACTCGATCAGCTCCGCTGGGCAGGCCACATTGTCCACATGCCTGACACGAGATTTCCAAAGCAAGCGCTCTACTCGGAACTCCTTCACGACAAACGAGCCAAAGATGGGCAGAGAAAACATTTCAAGGACACCCTCACAGCCTCCCTGATAAAGTGCAACATCCCCACTGATACCTGGGAGACCCTGGCCAAAGACCACATTAAGTGGAGGAAGTGCTTCCGGGAAGGCACTGAGCACCTCGAGTTTCATCGGCGAGAGCATGCAGAAATCAAGCGCAGGCAGCGGAAGGAGCGTGCGGCAAACCGGTCCCACCCACCCTTTCCCTCAACAACTACTTGTCCCACCTGTGACAGGGACTGTGGTTCTTGTATTGGCCGGTTCAGTCACCTAAGAACTCATGTTTAGAATGGAAGCAAGTCTTCCTCGATTCCAAGGGACTGCCTATGATGATGATGACTCTGTCAGTACTGCACTGGAGTGTCAGTCTCGATTATGCATTCAAGATAACAACATTATCTTAAAAAGTACTTGTCAAACCACAAATAATTGACTTCATTTTTTTTTAACACTACTCCAATATAAACCTGTTCAAGAGATCACGGCAAGCTTGCATTTGAACAAAGTGCATTGCCCTCATAAACAATCTAACACCTTTTTGATATTCATCACTGTTCATGTTGATATTCATCACTGTTCATGTTGATATTCATCGTTGCTCGGGCTCCCCAAGCTGTGAAAGGGAGTATTATGTTGAGGCTCATTATCAGCCCATTCAAAACAAGTGAGGCCATGCAAATGGCTCACAGTATTGCAGCGTTGCTGGTTGAACTACTGCAATTTGTCAGCATTGAGCCATACAAATGAGCGACACACAAGAGTATGATGGAACCTGACAAGACGGAGAGGGCCCTGTGAATATTTTAGCACCGGCTCTGTAATCAATTAGCTCTGCAGAAAATAGAACTTTGAATCAAGGGAGAATCTTGCTCGAATCCTACAAAATCACAGCAAACAGAAAATGAAACTGTTTCAATGACCATGGATTCCCCAGATTGTTAGGTTGTTGTTTATTTACACATTAGTCAAAGTTTGGGGGGTGGGTAACTTTGTCGTTAATCATCAGGCGGAGCATGAATTGGCCGCCCGTTTTGCACTCTGCCCGATTTTAAAGACAGTGGAAAAGAAATTCAGGCCGGGTTTAACGCGGGCAGCTGATATGCTATCACCCAGTTTTTACCTGGTGATAAAAGTTAAAATCATCCCCGCATTGTGCTTAATATATGACAAATTAGAAACTCAAGCGGGAGAGTTAGAGGATATCCCCGCAGTGATGTAATGCTAAAGAGACACAGGCCTTGAAGAAATACGGTGGGGGCACTGGTATGTGAGCATTAATGAACTCCGTTGAACTTCTTCTCTCCGCCATTTTAGTGGAAACATTTACTGTCTAACGTAAACGGGTCAACATTCCTGCTAAAATATCAAGGAGGAGAATTTCAAATGAGCTGCTTTGCATCTGTAACTCACAGCGTAAATTCCAGGGCCACAGAATACTTAAAGTGGAAATGTCCTCAATTCCTGACCCACTTTTTTTGGAGTTCTGGTGACGGACGTCCCCTGAAACATTCACCTATCTTTTTCTTTCAGATGCTGATTGACCTGCTGGGCATTTCTTATTTATTTCAGATTTCAAGCATTTTTGTACTTACTCTCTTTTTTAAAATCTCCGCTTTTTCCTTCTCTTTTGGCATTTTGCTGCTAAATTGAATGGAGACAACAAATGAACAACAGCTTCTGATAACTATGTCCGTACAGCAGCACTAACGTAAGTTCCAGGCAGATTAGAGAGTGAAAGGGCTGTTAGAGGCATCAAGCTATGAAATTGCTGTACACTAAAAGTGATGTTGTTTAATAATGCGCACTTTAGCAGTGAAGGTTGAGAGGAGATTTGATAGAGGTGTTCAGAATCATGAAAAGTCTTGATGGAGTAAATAAGAAGAAACTGTTTCCAATGGAAGAAGGGTTAGTAACCAGAGGACACAGATTTAAGGTAATTGGCAAAAGAACCAGAGGCGACATGAGGAAACATTTTTTTTACACGGCGAGTTGTGATCTGAAATGCACTGCCTGAAAGGTCGGTGACAGCAAATTCAATAGTAACTTTCAAAAGAGGATTCGATAAATACTTGAAGTGAATAAACTTACAAGGCTATGGGGAAAGAGCAGGGAAGTGGGATTAATCGGATAGCTCGACCAAAGAACCAGCACAAGCACGATGGGCTGAATGGTCTCCTTCTGTGCTTTATCATTCTGTGATTTGAACAAATATCCATGATCTTACTTCAATTAGTCTTCGAGTGATATTAGTTATTTTATGGAAATGCGATGGCCGTCTCCTTAAAATTAAAAATATAACAAAAATTATTCTGCGTCAAGAAAGAAAGACTTGTATTTATAATAGCGCCTTTCATGACCACCAGACACCCCGAAGCGCTTTCCAGACAATTAAATAATTTGTGAAGTGTAATCGCTGTTGCACTGTACGAAATGCGACAGGAAATTTGTGCACAGCAAGCTCCCACAAACAGCAATTTGATAATGACCAGATAATCTGTTTTTTAGTGATGTTGATTGAGGAATAAGTATCGTCCAGGACGCCGGGGAGAACTCCCCTGCTCTTCTTTGAAATAGCGGCATGGGATCTTCTACCTTTTAACATCTCATTCGAAAGATAGCACCTCAGATAATGTGCAGCACTCCCTCCCTGGTGTGCAAAATCAAAGCACATGGTATTGGGGGTAATGTACTGACGTGGATAGAGAACTGGTTGGCAGACAGGAAGCAAAGAGTCGGGATAAATGGGTCCTTTTCAGAATGGCAGGCAATGACTAGTGGGGTGCCGCAGGGCTCAGTGCTGGGTCCCCAGCTATTTACAATATACATTAATGATTTGGATGAAGGAATTGAGTGTAAAATCTCCACGTTTGCAGATGACACTAAACTGGGAGGCAGGGTGAGCTGTGAGGATGACTCTAAGAGGCTGCAGGGTGACTTGGACAGGTTAGATGAGTGGGCAAATGCATGGCAGATACAGTATAATGTAGATAAATGTGAGGTTATCCATCTTGGTGGCAAAAACACTAAGGCAGAATATTATCTGAATGGCGGCAGATTAGGAAAAGGAGAGGTGCAACGAGACCTGGGTGTCATAGTACATCAGTCATTGAAAGTTGGCATGCAGGTACAGTAGGCAGTGAAAAAGGTAAATAGTATGTTGGCCTTCATAGCTACGGGTTTTGAGTATTGGAGCAGGGAGGTCTGACTGCAGTTGTACAGGGCCTTGGTGAGGCCTCACCTGGAATATTGTGTCCAGTTTTGGTCTCCTAATCTGAGGAAGGATGTTGTTGCTATTGAGGGAGTGTAGCGAAGGTTCACCAGACTGATTCCCAGGATGGCAGGACTGACATATGAGGAGAGACTGGATCGACTGGGCCTTTATTCACTGGAGTTTAGAAGGATGAGAGGGGATCTCATAGAAACATATAAAATTCTGACGGGACTGGACAGGTTAGACGCAGGAAGAATGTTCCCGATGTTGGGGAAGTCCAGAACTAGGGGACACAGTCTAAGGATAAGGGGTAAGCCATTTAGGACTGAGATGAGGAGAAACTTCTTCACTCAGAGAATTGTTAACCTGTGGAATTCCGTACCGTAGAGAGTTGTTTATGCCAGTTCATTGGATATATTCAAGAGGGAGTTAGATATGGCCCTTACGGCTAAATGGATCAAGGGAGAGAAAGCAGGAAAGAGGTACTGAGGTGAATGATCAGCCACGATCTTATTGAATGGTGGTGCAGGCTCGAAGGGCCGAATGGCCCACTCCTGCACCTATTTTCTATGTTTCTATGTTTCTATGTTTCAGCATTGCACTGGCGTGTCAGCCTACATTTTTGTATTCAAGTCTCAGGTGAGGGACTTGAACCCACAACCTTCTGACTACCAACTGAACCACGGTTTACACTTGTTTAAACTCTATTGGACACTAATTTAACAAATAGAAGGTGACATTTTCAATATTTTGCACAGAAACAAGAGCTATAAACCTGCTGCCATTTTAACAGCTAGACACGTTTAAATATTGCTGCTTATTTTCCCCCTTGCGAACATGTTTACATCAGAAGTCAGATCACATTTGAATTTGGACAAAGCCAGTCCCTAATTCAGCCCATTCTTACTGAGAGGCTCTTTAATGATGCGAGGTGTCCAGCCTCATTGAAATCAAATCAAATGAAATGTAACACTTTTGAAAAGCAGGATTATGCTTTTGAGTGGCCTCAGATACTGGAAAGAGTGCGTATGGGTGAAAGTAAGCCTTCTGTAGCTTACACCCAGCTGTTATGAACTGGGCGAATCCTTTCACAGGCGCTTGATTGAGAGTACCTTGGTGGCATGAGATTGTCATCAATCTCCATTGACACGACAAAATAGAGCCACTAAAGTCTCATTTGCAGTTCCTTTCTTCCCATCTTAGTCCAAACTCTCTGCTCGTTTGAGAAGAATTATATTGACTTAATTAAGTGTGGTAAGTCATCTGCTGCTCAATATTGGTCAAATGGGGCAGATGTGCCGTGAAATGATGGGGCAAGACTGCCGTGAAGAATACAAATCAGGGTGAACACTATTATTTGTACCAAGAAAGAAGTTATTTGGGACTCAATTATCCTATTCATTGTTATCGCAGTGCACCAGATGGTTACAATGCACTGAAGGCTTGCAGAATGACCATTTTTTTTTTTGAAGTGGCTTTTCTTCTCCTCAAATTCACCATGTGTTGATTATTTTCTTATTGGGTTTTATTGAGGTTACTGGCCTCATGAAACAGGTTTAGTGCTGCCGGAGACAAAGGAAAATAAAGAGGCTTGTGTATGTCAGGGAGGGGCTGTGGCCTGACTCTGGTGCTTCCCAAGAGGGCCTTTGAAATAGCCTCTTCATTGCCTGTTTGCTGTTGTTTGATGGGGGGAGTCTTTTGCCCCTCGTCCACCCTTCCTACCGTCTGCTTCCAGCCAAGTGAACAGTTTTTTTTCTCCAGATAATTCACTGAATAGCTGCAATAAACTTAATTCCCACACACAACAGTTACTGAAGCAGGGAATCGGGAACAAAAAAACAAACTAGATTGTGAATTTAGTGTTGGTCTTTAACGGGACGCCTGACTACATCATCTGTTCATCCTTCTGTCAGAACGCAAACACAAGTGTCACTTCAGCATAATAAAAAATTAGATCTATATATAAAATAGACCTTTCTTTCAGCTTCAAGTTTGATTTCACAGCCAGTCGCTGAACAGACAACTGTTTGGACGTGCGATCGGTTAGTGCCAGTGGCTGGAAACTGGCACACCGTGACCCATCATTTATTTCCGAGCCATTCCTCTATTCTGATGGCAGTGCCAGTGCAATCTCAGGTGCAATTCTGAGCCGCGGGGGGAACGGCTGTCAGAATATGGTCAAAATTTGCTTTAATTAAGATTGCCGCTTGTCTTATTTCTCCCTCCCAGTAGGTGACCACTTGTGTGTAATATATTTGAACCTCACGCTAGGGAAAAGCAGATGGCCATGCTGAAGATTCCTATGCTACTCTGTTGGAAGGCCATCAGGAAGTGCTTCAGATAGTGATGGACAGGACAGGGCTGTCTGCTTTCCCTTCTAGCGGAACGCTTTCTTTAGACGTCCAACACAGAACTGGAAAAATGTGTCAAGGTCTGTATCAGGTGGGTGCAACTGAACTGACAGCTAACTGTAGTGTGGAACAATTAATAATGGGCAGTTGCTACTTCCAGTGGGCCACATAACAAATGTTTTAAGAAATGAGCCAGTACTAATTGGTGTTATACAATAGGCCCACTATTGGTTTATTACTACAACAGTGTTAACATTAGAACATATCACAGCACCCTCTCCCATCAACCAAACATTTCTGCTGCTGTCTTTAATGCTAATAAATAAATTGGAATGGAGTATTTTCCCCGGTGCAGTCAAACCATCTACAAAATGCACAGTTTAAATAGGACTCCTTTTACCACTATAGTAAGCATCCTGGTTTTGCTGGTGTAAACTTAAGGATAAACTGTGTTAAATGCGCTAATTATAAACCGAGAAGCTTGGTCGATGTTATAACACAGGACTGGTTTGTAAAGGTGTAGGAAACCCAAGATGACCTATTTCATGTTCAATAAAATAAATTTGAAATTTGTGGCATGATTCTTGGGCCAGCAAAAGTATTTACTTTTACCCTTCATTTCACCCTGCTGTATATTGTCATACCCTCTCATCTTTATAGCTTCCCCTTTGTATTTTCTGTTCTCCACTTGACTTTCTTTTATGTTATCAGTCCTAGATTTGTCATATGCCCCTTTTCATTAAAGTCTTATTTGAATTTATTTACGAATCCAAGGAACTCCAGTGTTTTTTTACTGCACCCTTTGTATTTCTTGTGGGAACATGTCTAGTTTGTATCCTAATTTGTACTCTGAAAATTTCCTTTTGTTTGTCCACTATCTTATCTGCCAATGTTCCTTACTAATTTGTCTGAGCTAGTTCCCTTTTTAATTATCTTGTTGAAATTTGCATTTTTTTCCCACTTACAATACAGAGCTGACTATCTACAACATGATCTTGATTGCCTCTCTTGAGGAGGAAGCAGGACTTCTGGCAAAAGAAAATCCAGTTCTCAGTTCTACCGAAATACAGAACTGCTCAATCTAATCTCACAGTGTCAGTTGCAATTTAAATCTAAACAATTTAGAACTAAAAATAAACAAATCAATGCAGTGTATTTAATTGCCCTCCCTATTACTCTAAGTGCTTTGTATCAAATGTATAAAAAATTGGTACACTCAGTTCTTTTTAACTGTTGCAATATCTAATTCACCAAATAACATGTCTCCTTATAAAGGTTGTAGGATATTGATACATTCACAAAGCTGTTTTTGCAATGTTTAATTGAGTCACAAGAGCGCTCAATAGATATAGACAAGGAAAATAATTCAGCTCAACGTAGCTCACTCATTCTTAAGAGTGTTGTCTGATATGTTAGCCACTCCTCACATGCGGCTAATTGGGAATCCAGATGTGATTGATTGGGAATCCAGATATGGCTTATTGCATTTTAGATTCCTCCTCTCTTTTGTGCCTAATGTCACATGAGACATCCCATTTCTTCCACTGCTTTACATCCAGCAGTTTGTGCTCTGGATACTGGGTTGGCATCCAATGGTGGGTTGTGCGTCTGATGGGAGTGGAATGGTGACCGCCCGTCCGCACTGTTTCCGTAACTAAAATTCCCTTTTTTAACATGGACAAGTCACTAGCCTGACCCACAACTCCCGACCAGGAGAAGCAGTTATATGCGGGTGGGTGGTGACCATTCCACTCCCATCAGATGCAAGACCCACCACTCGATGCCAACCCAGTATTCGGAGACCCGAACTCCCGTTCTTATCGCCAGGCCTGCCTGGAGTGGTGCTCGAACCTACTGACCCAGAAGTGCTAGCACTACCACTGAGTCAAGATTCACTCTGTATTTTTATTAGTTCATAAAAAATGAATACTGGACATTGTCATTGGGCTTGTGATCTCAGTAGTCGCACAGCATATGCATGTGTACTTTAACCTTTCTATGATTTTTTTGGTAAAATGGTAAGACAGAAGGCTTTTTGATCATTGTGTCTGCTTTACTTCCTTAGCAACTGCTTATTACCTGCCTGCTACAATGGGGAAACCGGTGGATTTGAACACCATGGAAACACCATCATAGTCAGCTCAACCAATTGGACTAACCACTCCAGGCCAGCAGTAGAAAGCTACCCCACCCAATAATGGCAATTCCAACAAGGCACACCAGGGCAACGGGCAAAGATCATCCAACCACATTCTGGATGGAGAGTGGGGGAGGGTCTGGATGGAGAGCGGGGGAGGGTCTGGTTGGAGAGTGGGGGAGGGTCTGGATGGAGAGTGGGGGAGGGTCTGGATGGAGAGTGGGGGAGGGTCTGGATGGAGAGCGGGGGAGGGTCTGGATGGAGAGTGGGGGAGGGTCTGGATGGAGAGTGGGGGAGGGTCTGGATGGAGAGCGGGGGAGGGTCTGGATGGAGAGTGGGGGAGGGTCTGGATGGAGAGTGGGGAAGGGTCAGGATGGAGAGTTGGAGGAGGGTCAGGATGGAGAGTTGGAGGAGGGTCTGGTTGGAGAGTGGGGGAGGGTCTGGATGGAGAGTGGGGGAGGGTCTGGATGGAGAGTGGGGGAGGGTCTGGATGGAGAGTGGGGGAGGGTCTGGATGGAGAGCGGGGGAGGGTCTGGATGGAGAGTGGGGGAGGGTCAGGATGGAGAGTGGGGGAGGGTCTGGATGGAGAGTGGGGGAGGGTCTGGATGGAGAGTGGGGGAGGGTCTGGATGGAGAGTGGGGGAGGGTCTGGATGGAGAGCGGGGGAGGGTCTGGATGGAGAGTGGGGGAGGGTCTGGATGGAGAGTGGGGGAGGGTCTGGATGGAGAGTGGAGGAGGGTCTGGTTGGAGAGTGGGGGAGGATCTGGATGGAGAGTGGGGGAGGGTCTGGATGGAGAGCATCAGAACATAAGAAATAGGAGCACGAGTAAGAGGATGCTGACCCAGTGATGATGAAGGAATGGTGATGTGTATCGAAGTAAGGATGCTTTGTGACTTGGTGGGGAACTTGGGAGTACTGGTGATTCTCAACATTGCTGCTTTGTGGTACACAGGGGAGGGAGATAGTATCAAAATAACCTTGGGGAGTTGCTGCCGTGGATCCTGTAGATAGCACACACTGAAGCCACAGTGCGCCAGCAGTGGATACTGAGCTGACCAAGTGAAATGCTTTGAACAGATGGTATTGAGCCTCTTGAGTGTTTTGGCAGCTGCACCCGTCCTGGCAAGTGGTGAGTATTCCATCACACTCTTGATTGAGCCTTCCTGATGGTGGAGAAGCTATGAGAGGTCAGGACATGAGGCACACATAAGAACATAACATAAGAATTAGGAGCAGGCCCTTTGAGCCTGCTTCACCATTCAATAAGATCACGGCTGATCTTCTAGCGCAACTCCACTTTCCTGCACCATCCCAATATTCCTTGATTCCCTTAATATTCAAAAATTTATCGATCTCTGTCTTGAATATACTCAACGACTGAGCATCCACAGCCCTCTGGGATAGAGAATTCCAAAGATTTACCACACACTAAGTGAAGAAATTTCTCCTCATCTCAGTCTTAAATGGCCGACCCCTTATTCTTAGACTGTGGCCCCTAGTTCTGGACTCCCCATCCAGGGGAAACATCCTCTCTGCATCTATCCTGTCAAGTTCTGAAAGAATTTTGTATGTTTCAATGAGATCACGTCTCACTCTTCTAAACTCTCGAGAACATAGGCTTAGTCTAGTCAATCTCTCCTCAGAGCACAATCCCCCCATCCCAGGATTCAGTCTGGTGAACCTTTGTTGTACAAGTTTATCCTTCCTCAGGTAAGGAGACCAAAACTGTATACAATAATCCAGGTGTGGTCTCACCAGAGCCCTATATAATTGCAGTAAGACGTCTTTATACTCAAATCCTCTTGTAATAAAGGCCAGCATATCATTTGCTTTCTTAATTGCTTGCTGTACCTGCATGTTAACTTTCAGAGATTCGTTTACAAGGACACCCAGGTCCCTCTGAACACCAACATTTCCCAATCTCTCACCATTTAAAAAAATACTCTGCTTTTCTATTTTACCTGCCAAAGTGGATAACTTCACATTTCCCTACATTGTAATCCATTTGTCATGTTCTTGACCACTCACTTAGCCCGTCTATATCCCCTTGAAGCCTCTTTGCATCCTCCTCACAACTTCCATGCCAACCAAGCTTTGTATTATCAGCAAACTTGGATATATTACATTTGATTCCCTCATCCAAATCATTGATATAGATTGTGAATGCCGTTGCACACCAGCCACCACACGGTCTTGACAGAGCTAGGTCTTGATCCAGTGGCAAGGATTACCCAAGACAACTGGAGACCAGCTCTACTGCACAGACCTGCGAGGGAACCTCTTGTGTGGCACTTTATCGAATGCCTTCTGAAAATCCAAATACACCATATCCATGGGTTACCCCTTATCTATTCTGCTAGTTACAACCTCATAAAACCGTAACAGATTTGTCAAACACAATTTCCCTTTCATAAATCTGTGTTGGCTCTGCCCAATCTTATTATTCTTTTCTAAGTGCCCTGTTACCATGTCG
Organism: Pristiophorus japonicus; assembly: GCF_044704955.1. Lineage (NCBI taxonomy): Eukaryota > Metazoa > Chordata > Chondrichthyes > Pristiophoridae > Pristiophorus > Pristiophorus japonicus. Next base: position 130,035,872 of record NC_091985.1, read on the forward strand.
TTAATAATAGATTCTAGCTATTTCCATATGACTGATGTCAGGCTAACTGGTCTGGAGTTCCCTGTTTTCTATTTCCCTCCTTTCTTAAGTAGTGGGGTTACATTTGCTACCTTCCAATCCATGGGAACTGTTCTAGAATCTATGGAATTTTGCAAGATGACAGCCAATACATCCACTATTTCTATAGCCACCTCTTTCAAAACCCTAGGATGTAGGCTATCGGCTCCAGGGGATTTATTGACTTTCAGTCCATTTCATTTCTACAGTATCATTTTTTTACTAATACTAATATCTTTCAGTTCCTCGTTCTGCTAGACCCTTGATTTTTCATTATTTCCGATAAGTTTTTTGCATCTTCTTCCCTGAAGACAGACACAAAGTATTTGTTTAATTTCTCTGCCATTTCCTTATTCCTCATTATAATTTCTCCTGTCTCAGGTTGTAAGGAACCCGCATTTACTTTTGCTAATTTTTGCCTTTTTCCATACCTACAGAAGTTTTTACAGTTTGTTTTTATGTCTCTCGCTAGGGGAATAGATAGACGTTTCTGCGGCTGCAACCGAGACTCCAGGATGGTATGTTGCCTCCCTGGTGCAAGGGTCAAGGATGTCTCGGAGCGGGTGCAGGGCATTCTGAAAAGGGAGGGTGAACAGCCAGTTGTCGTGGTGCATATAAGTACCAATGATATAGGTAAAAAACGGGATGAGGTCCTACAAGACGAATTTAGGGAGCTAGGAGCTAAATTAAAAAGTAGGACCTCAAAAGTAGTAATTTCAGGATTGCTACCAGTGCCATGTGCTAGTCAGAGTAGGAATCGCAGGACAGCTCAGATGAATACGTGGCTTGAGGAGTGGTGCAAAAGGGAGGGATTCAAATTCCTGGGACATTGGTACCGGTTCTGGGGGAGGTGGGACCAATAAAAACCAGACGGTCTGCACCTGGGCAGGACCGGAACCAATGTTCTAGAGGGAGTGTTTGCTAGTGCTATTGGGGAGGAGTTAAACTAATATGGCAGGGGGATGGGAACCTATGCAGGGAGACAGTGGGAAGTAGAATGGGGGCAGAAGCAAAAGATAGAAAGAAGAAAAGTAAACATGGAGGGCAGAGAAACCTAAGGCAAAAAGCAAAAAGGGCCACATTACAGCAAAATTCTTAAGGGGCAAAGTGTGTTAGAAAGACAAGCCTGAAGGTTCTGTGCCTCAATGCGAGGAGTATTCAGAATAAGATGGATGAAATAACTGCACAGATAGCAGTTAATGGGTATGATGTAATTGGCATCACAGAGACATGGCTCCAGGGTGAGCAAGGCTGGGAACTCAACATCCAGGGATATTCAACATCTAGGAAGGATAGACAGAAAGGAAAAGGAGGCGGGGTGGCATTGCTGGTTAAAGAGGAAATTAATGCAATAGTAAGGAAGGACATTAGCTTGGATGGTGTGGAATCGGTATGGGTGGAGCTACGGAATACCAAAGGGCAGAAAACGCTAGTGGGAGTTGTGTACAGACCACCAAACAGTAGTAGTAAGGTTGGGGACAGTATCAAACAAGAAATTAGGGATGCATGCAATAAAGGTACAGCAGTTATCATGGGTGACTTTAATCTACATATTGTTTGGGCTAACCAAACTGGTAGCAATGCAGTGGAGGAGGATTTCCTGGAGTGTATTAGGGATGGTTTTCTAGACCAATATGTCGAGGAACCAAGCAGGGAGTTGGCTATCCTAGACTAGGTGATGTGTAATGAGAAAGGACTAATTAGCAATCTTGTTGTGCGAGACCCCTTGGGGAAGAGTGACCATAATATGGTAGAATTCTTTATTAGGATGGAGAGTGACACAGTTAATTCAGAAATTAGGGTCCTGAACTTAAGGAAAGATAACTTTGATGGTTTGAGGCGTGAATTGGCTAGAATAGACTGGCAAATGATTCTTAAAGGGTTGACAGTGGATAGGCAATGGCAAACATTTAAAGATCACATGGATGAACTTCAGCAATTGTACATCCCTGTCTGGAATAAAAATAAAACGGGGAACGTAGCTCAAATGTGGCTAACAAGAGAAATTAAGGGTAGTGTTAAATCCAAGGAAGAGGCATATAAATTGACCAGAAAAAGCAGCAAACCTGAGGACTGGGAGAAATTTAGAATTCAGCAGAGGAGGACAAAGGGTTTAATTAAGAGGGGGAAAATAGAGTATGAGAGGAAGTTGCAGGGAACATAAAAACTGACTGCAAAAGCTTCTATAGATATGTGAAGAGAAAAAGATTAGTGAAGACAAACGTAGGACAAACGCAGTGTGAATTTATAATGGGGAACAAAGAAATGGCAGACCAATTGAACAAATACTTTGGTTCTGTCTTCACGAAGGAAGACACAAATAACCTTCCGGAAGTACTAGGGGACCGAAGGTCTAGTGAGAAGGAGAAACTGAAGGATATCCTTATTAGGCGGGAAATTATGTTAGGGAAATTGATGGGATTGAAGGCCGATAAATCCCTGGGGCCTGATAGTCTGCATCCCAGAGTACTTAAGAAAGTGGCCCTAGAAATAGTGGATGCATTGGTGATCAATTTCCAACAGTCTATCGACTCTGGATCAGTTCCCATGGGCTGGAGTGTAGCTAATGTAACCTCACTCTTTAAAAAGGGAGGGAGAGAGAAAACAGGTAATTATAGATTGGGCCTGACATCAGTGGTGGGGAAAATGTTGGAATCAATTATTAAGGATGAAATAGCAGCGTAATTGGAAAGCAGTGACAGGATCGGTCCAAGTCAGCATGGATTTGTGAAGGGGAAATCATGCTTGACAAATCTTCTGGAATTTTTTGAGGATGTAACTAGTAGAGTGGACAAGGGAGAACCAGTGGATGTGGTGTATTTGGACTTTCAAAAGGCATTTGACAAGGTCCCACACAAGAGACTGGTATGCAAAATCAAAGCACATGGTATTGGGGGTTATATACTGACATGGATATAGAACTGGTTGGCAGACAGGAAGCAGAGAGTCGGGATAAATGAGTCCTTTTCACAATGCCAGGCAGTGACTAGTGGAGTGCTGCAGGGCTCAGTGTTGGGACCCCAGCTCTTTATAATATACATCAATGATTTGGATGAAGGAATTGAGTGTTTGCAGATGACACTAAACTGGGTGGCAGTGTGAGCTGTGAGGGGGACACTAAGAGGCCGCAGGGTGACTTGGACAGGTTAGGTGAGTGGGCAATGCATGACAGATGCAGGATAATGTGGATCAATGTGAGGTTATCCACTTTGGTGGCAAAAATGCGAAGGCAGAATATTATCTGAATGGTGCAGATTAGGAAAAGGGGAGGTGCAATGAGACCTGGGTTCATGGTTCATCAATCATTGAAAGTTGGCATACAGGTACAGCAGGCGGTGAAGAAGGCAAATGGTATGTTGGCCTTCATAGCTAGGGGATTTGAGTATAGGAGCAGGGAGGTCTTACTGCAGTTGTACAGGGCCTTGGAGAGGCCTCACCTGGAATATTTGAGTTCAGTTTTGGTCTCCTAATCTGAGGAAGGACGTTCTTGCTATTGAGGAAATGCAGCGAAGGTTCACCAGACTGATTCCCGGGATGGCTGGACTGACATATGAGAAGAGACTTTATACATTGGAGTTTAGAAGGATGAGAAACATACAAGATTCCGACTGGACGGGACAGGTTAGATGCGGGTAGATTGTTCGTGATGTTGGGGAGTCCAGAACCAGAGGAGACAGTCTTAGGATAAGGGGTAGGCCATTTAGGACTGAGATGAGGAGAAACATCTTCACTCAGAGAGTTGTTAACCTGTGGAATTCCCTGCCGCAGAGTGTTGTTGATGCCAGTTCATTGGATATATTCAAGAGGGAGTTAGATATGGCCCTTATGGCTAAGGGGATCAAGGGGTATGGAGAGAAAGCAGGAAAGGGGTACTGAGGGAATGATCAGCCATGATCTTATTGAATGGTGGTGCAGGCCCGAAGGACCGAATGGCCTACTCCTGCACCTATTTTCTATGTTTCTATGTTTACTCTCACATGCTATTTTCCCTTTGGTTATCAATTTCTTCAGTCTCCTTTGCTGAATTCTAAAATCCTCTCAATCCTCTGGTTCACTGCTCTTTTTGCCAACTTTTATAATCCTCTTCCTTTGATCTAATCCTATCTTTAACTTCTTTTGTTAGCCACAGTTGGACCACTTTTTCTGTGAGGTTTTTGTGCCTTAAAGGAATGTATGTTTTTTGTAAATTATGTTTTAATTTTTTTAATGCTATCCATTGCTTGCCTGCTGTCATACATTTTAATGTATTTTCCCAATCTATCTTAGCCCAGTCGCCCCTCATACCTTTGTAGTTTGCTTTATTTAGATTTAAGACCCTAGTTTTGGATTCAACTAAATCATTTTAAATTTCAGTATTCAATTCTATCCAAATGATGGTCACTCTTCCCTGAAGGCCCCTTTACTACAAGCTTATTAATTAACCTTTTCTCATTGCACAATACTAGATCTAAAATAGCCTGTTCCCTAGTTGGTTCCTCAACATACTGATCTCGAAAACTATCTTGTATACATTCCGTGAGTTCGCCCTCTACCCTATTACTGCACATTTGGTTTGCCCAGTCTATATGTAGATTAAAGTCCTCCATGATTACCATATTATCCTTATTACATGTGTTTCTAATTTCCTGATTTATACTCTGTCCTACATTACAACTACATTTTGAAGGCCTATAAACAACTCCCACAAATGTTTTCTGCCCATTGCTGTTTCTTAGCTCCACCCAAACTGATTCCATTTCTTTAATTTTCAGAGCTAAGTTCCTTTCTCTCTATTGTCTTTATCCCATCTTTTATTATCTGGGCTTCCCCTCCTCCTTTACCATTGTGTTTATCTCTTCTAAAAGTTAAATATCCTGGAATATTTAGTTCTCAGCCCTTACAAACTCTAAAGTACTGCTTCACCGAAGGGTGTGACTGCCTCCTGGAACAAAGTGTCCAGGTAACTCTGATGCATCGCAACGTCTGTAGCTCACACTCCAACTCAACAACTCTGAGTCGAAGTTCTCGAGCTGCAGGCACTTACCATAGATTTGGTTGCTCACGGTCTTATTGGTCTCCACAAACTCCCACATGCTGCAGTTACGACACACCACCTGCCTTGCCATCTCTATCAACCTTATTTTATTTATATAATTAGTTACAGTATTTATTCAAATGATTATTTTCACTTTTAATTTGTAGTTTTAATTAATTATTTTAATTTAAGTTATTAATTCAATAAAGTTATAGTCGTTAATCCTCTCCCACTTCTGAATATAATCCACTTACTTAACCTGGAGAAAACAAAGGAGCTGTAATATTCACCAACCAATCAGCTACCTGCTGTCCTGTGCTGTCACCCCTCGATTTTTTTTCACTCTCCCCGGCTCTTTATTTCCCTGGCTCCGGTCTTTCCCCGACCGGATCTGCTCTTGCCACTGCTCTCGGTGAGTTTGGGCCTTTCTTTCTCTCTCCTTGGCTCTTTATTTCCCTTGCTCTGGTCCATACCCAACCAGGTCTGCTCTAGCCGCTGCTTTTGGGGGAGTGTAAGGATGAAGAGTGAGTGAGGGTCACATGGAGAGCGGTGGAGGGTCTGGATGGAGAGTGGGGGGGGGGGGAAGGTCAGATGGAGAGCGGGGGAGGGTCTGGATGGAAAGTTGGGGGGTCTGGATGGAGAGTGGGGGGGGGGTCTGGATGGAGAGTGGGGAAGAGTCTGGATGGAGAGTGGGGGGGGGGTCAGATGGAGAGCGGGGGAGAGTCTGGATGGAGAGTGAGGGGGTCTGGATGGAAAGTGGGTTGGGGGGTCTGGATGGAGAGTGGGGGAGGGTCTGGATGGAGAGTGAGGGGGTCTGGATGGAGAGTGGGGGGGGGGTTCTGGATGGAGAGCAGGGAGGTGTGTCAAATTCCCTGGCAGCTGCCATGACTCATCTTTCTCCAGTCCACCCTCCCTCAGCTCTTCACACCTCCAAACAGACTTTCTAGCTGGCTGCTGGAAAACAAGTGCTATTCACTGAAGATGTGACTCATGACACCCTTGAGGAAGCCAAGTAGTGAGGCTAAGGAACATTACAATGTGAGCCAAAGTTCCAACAGATGTGTCATAGAGCAGACAATAGGTATGCTGAAAATGCACTTCAGATGCCTAGACAGATCTGGAGGAGCCCTTCAGTATGCACCAGCCAGGGTCTCCAGAATCGTTGTTATCTGCTATGCGCTGCATGACAGGATTAGCGCTGCATGGGGAGCAAGGCTCTTAGTGCACAGGCTCTTCAGAGGAGGAGGAAGATGAGAGGGAGGAGCATCAGCTGGAAGACGTGGAGGAGGAGCAGGAGGTACCTGTGGTTCAGATGCCAGCAGCACCTGAGCACATTGCTGCCCGGAAGGCCAGGGATGGCCTCATCATGGTCAGATTTATTTAACATTTTGCATTACATACATATGGCTGCCACATGCTGTGCCAGATCCCCGCTCCCCACCCCAACAACACCATAAAGCATTCCCACAATGACCAAGCCATTCCTTTTACATTAACACCCATTGCTGGAGGTAATGTTATGTCTCACCATTTACTCCATCTCCCTAAGTCACTTCCAAAGTAGCAGACAAAATTGGGCATTATTGGACAGTGGTGAAAATAAATAGTTTTATATGTGACATAACAGAAACTTTTTAAACACCATGTGGTTAACCTTGTGCATCAATTAATGTATCATCTTTCGCTTAAGGATTAAGGTAGAAGCTGAAATATCGTAAACAAACTTTAAAAAATAAATAACTTTTATTATATTAAAACCTGTGGAATTTTTATATCATAATGGAAAAATTTGACATTCACTAATATAAAATTTATTTTTCAGAACCAGAGAGGTTGTTCAGCAGTAGTTATAGCTTAGCATACTGTTAAAAACCCAGTTACAACTCATTTAACAAGGCTTAACTTTTTCAGGGGGTTTTGACAGTGATATTACAGCGTAAAGGGGAAATTCATGTAAGTTCAATTGATTTCTAAAGATTGATGTCCGTGGGGAGTTCAACAACGTGCCCTGTGGAGGAGCAGGGCATGATTGACAGCAACTTCTGGATTTCCGCCTTTAACTGTGCATGTGAAGACGGCAGAAGTTGCTGTCAGTTTTAAACAGTAATGAGGGTGAATGCTGACAATTTCGCCGTCAATACAATCGCAAAATCTGGGCCAATATAGTGCAGCATCTGCATCATTGCAGTGATAAACAGAGACACTTAAAATGTAGCTATAAAATTAAATGAAAATATTGCTAACTTAAGGCAAGCACCACATTAACATCGACTAGAGTGGTAAATGCTAGTTGTCTATTTAAAGATGAATTTCACCTTGCTATTGTTGCACAGCTCTCAATGGGCGGACTGGAAGCTACTGATTGTGCTCCAAACCTGTTAAAATGCCAACCGAAGGAACAATCAACAAAGCCGCCCCATGGGGATATGGAATGACACTTGATGAAAGAGTTTAATGTGCACCCTAGCACATGGTGCCAACCTAAGTCATGAGAACCACTTATGTGATAAGAAGCCCCGAACAATGGCTGGTGCACTGCAGCTCATTGCCTTTAGCTTATCTTTCAGCACAGGAACAAGGTTCACGTTTACAGGATGGAAGAACTGATCCACCTTAGCACAAACCATCAGCTGCCAGCTCAACCACTCGATGGGAAAGCCTACCATGTGTACTCAAGCGACAGTAATCTGATGCTGCTGGATTACAGATGGACAATTCAGAGACTGTTAAATATTCCTCACAAACCTATTGGTCATGAATGTTTATTCATCGGAACAAAAAAAAAATACAGCTTCCAAGACTTCTTTTCTGGAAACAAGCACCCAGGAACAGTTGGCCATGCAATAACCCTTCAAGTCCCAAAGTCTGTAAGTTCCTGCCACAAGCTATATCAGACTGCATGCTTCTCTATATTATCTGTTGTACAACTTCTGCAAAGATTACTTCCTGTGATATCATTTTGTAGTGTTTGCCAAGTGATTTCTGTGCTCTTAGAATCATAGGCCTAGAAATTGGATATGGCCGTGAAAGAGTCAGTGCTAAGGCCCAACGGTGTTAAGCTGCGCCAGGTTAAAATACGTGCTCAGTCCTCATTCCTCAAAGGTAGCAGTCTCAGGATTGCTACCAGTGACACATGCTAGTCAGAGTAGAAATAGCAGGATAGTTAAGATGAATACGTTGCTTGAGGAATGGTGCAAGAGGGAGGGATTCAAATTCCTGGGACATTGGAACCAGTTCTGGCAGAGGTGGGGCCAGTACAAACCAGATGGTCTGCACCTGGGCAGGACTGGAACCGATGTCCTCGGGGGAGTGTTTGTTAGTGCTGTTGGGGAAGGGTTAAACTAATATGGCAGGGGGATGGGAATCTATGCAGGGAGAAAGAGGGAAGTAAAATGGGGGCAGAAGCAAAAGATAGAAAGGAGATAAGTAAAAGTGGAGGACAGAGAAATCAAAGGCAAAAATTAAAAAGAGCCACATGACAACATATTTCTAAAAGGAAAAAGAGTGTTAAAAAAACAAGCCTAAGGCTGTGTCTCAATGCGAGAAACATTCGTAATAAGGTGATGAATTAACTGCGCAGACAGCTGTTAATGGATATGATGTAATTGGGATTACGGAGACATGGCTCCAGGGTGACCAAGGCTGCGAACTCAACATCCAGGGGTATTCAACATTCAGGAAGGATAAACAGAAAGGAAAAGGAGGTGGGGTGGCGTTGCTGGTTAAAGAGGAGATTAATGCAATAGTAAGAAAGGACATTAGCTTGGATGATATGGAATCTGTATGGGTAGAGCTGCGGAACATCAAAGGGCAGAAAACGCCAGTGGGAGTTGTGTACAGACCACCAAGCAGTTGTAGTGAGGTTGGGGATGGCATGAAACAGGAAATTAGGGATGCGTGCAATAAAGGTACAGCAGTTATCATGGGTGACTTTAATCTACATATAGATTGGGCTAACCAAACTGGTAGCAAAATGGTGGAGGAGGATTTCCTGGAGTGTATAAGGGATGGTTTTCTAGACCAATATGTCGAGGAACCAACTAGAGAGCAGGCCATCCTAGACTGGGTCTTGTGTAATGAGAGAGGATTAATTAGCAATCTTGTTGTGCGAGACCCCTTGGGGAAGAGTGACCATAATATGGTAGAATTCTTCATTAAGATGGAGAGTGACACACTTAATTCAGAGACTAGGGTCCTGAACTTAAAGAAAGGTAGCTTCAATGGTATGAGACGTGAATTGGCTAGGATAGACTGGCGAATGATACTTAAAGGGTTGCAGGTGGATAGGCAATGGAAGACATTTAAAGATCACGTGGATGAACTTCAACAATTGTACATCCCTGTCTGGCGTAAACATAAAAGGGGGAAGGTGGCTCAATTGTGGCTAACAAGGGAAATTAAGGTTAGTGTTAAATCTAAGGAAGAGGCATATAAATTGGCCAAAAAAAGCAGCAAACCGGAGGACTCGGAGAAATTTAGAATTCAGCAGAGGAGGTCTAAGGGTTTAATGACTAAAAAAGCAATAAAAAAAGGGAAGATAGATTACGAAGGTAAACTTGCGCAAAACATAAAAACAGATAGTAAAAGCTTTTACAGATATATAAAACGGAAAAGAGTGACTAAAGTAAATGTTGGTCCCTTAGAAGATGAAAAGGGGGATTTAATAATGGGAAATGTGGAAATAGCTGAGACCTTAAACAATTATTTTGCTTCCGTCTTCACAGTGGAAGACACAAAAACCATGCCAAAATTTGCAGGCCACAGGAATGTGGGAAGGGAGGACCTTGAGACAATCACTATCACTAGGGGGGTAGTACTGGACAGGCTAATGGGACTAAAGGTAGACAAGTCCCCTGGTCCTGATGAAATGCATCCAGGGTATTAAAAGAGATGGCGGAAGTTATAGCAGATGCATTCGTTATAATCTACCAAAAGTCTCTGGACTCTGGGAGGTACCAGCGGATTGGAAAGCAGCTAATGTAATGCCTCTGTTTAAAAAAGGGGGCAGACAAAAGGCAGGTAACTATAGGCCGGTTAGTTTAACATCTGTAGTGGGGAAAATGCTTGAAACTATCATTAAGGAAGAAATAGCGGAACATCTGGATAGGAATAGTGCAATCAAGCAGACGCAGCATGGATTCATGAAAGGGAAATCATGTTTAACTAACTTACTGGAATTCTTTGAGGATATAACGAGCATGGTGGATAGAGGTGTACCGATGGATGTGGTGTATTTAGATTTCCAAAAGGCATTCAATAAGGTGCCACACAAAAGGTTACTGCAGAAGATAAAGGTACGCGGAGTCAGAGGAAATGTATTAGCATGGATAGAGAATTGGCTGGCGAACAGAAAGCAGAGAGTCGGGATAAATGGGTGCTTTTCCAGTTGGAAATCAGTGGTTAGTGGTGTGTCGCAGGGATCAGTGCTGGGATCACAACTGTTTACAATATACATAGATGACCTAGAAGAGGGGACAGAGTGTAGTGCAACAACATTTGCAGATGACACTAAGATTAGTGGGAAAGCGGGTTGTGTAGAGGACACAGAGAGGCTGCAAGGAGATTTGGATAGGTTAAGCGAATGGGCTAAGGTTTGGCAGATGGAATACAATGTCGGAAAGTGTGAGGTCATCCACCTTGGGAAAAAAAACAGTAAAAGGGAATATTATTTGAATGGGGAGAAATTACAACATGCTGTGGTGCAGAGGGACCTGGGGGTCCTTGTGCATGAATCCCAAAAGGTTAGTTTGCAGGTGCAGCAGGTAATCAGGAAGGTGAATGGAATGTTGGCCTTCATTGCGAGAGGGATGGAGCACAAAAGCAGGGAGGTCCTGCTGCAACTGTATAAGATATTGGTAAGGCCGCACCTGGAGTACTGCGTGCAGTTTTGGTCACCTTACTTAAGGAAGGATATACTAGCTTTGGAAGGGGTACAGAGACGATTCACTAGGCTGATTCCAGAAATGAGGGGGTTACCTTATGATGATAGATTGAGTAGACTGGGTCTTTACTCCTTGGAGTTCAGAAGGATGAGGGGTGATCTTATAGAAACATTTAAAATAATGAAAGGGATAGACAAGATAGAGGCAGAGAGGTTGTTTCCACTGGTAGGGGAGACCAGAACTAGGGGGCACAGCCTCAAAATACGGAGGAGCCAATTTAAAACCGAGTTGAGAAAGAATTTCTTCTCCCAGAGGGTTGTGAATCTGTGGAATTCTCTGCCCAGGAAAGCAGTTGAGGCTGGCTCATTGAATATTTTCAAGTCAAAGATAGATAGATTTTTAACCAATAAGGGAATTAAGGGTTATGGGGAGCGGGCGGGTAAGTGGAGCTGCGTCCACGACCAGATCAGCCATGATCTTGTTGAATGGCGGAGCAGGCTCGAGGGGCTAGATGGCCTACTCCTGTTCCTAATTCTTATGTTCTTATGTTCTTATTAATTAGGAGGGGGAAAATAGAGTATGAGAGTAAGCTTGCAGGGAACATAAAAACTGACTGCAAAAGCTTCTATAGATATGTGAAGAGAAAAAGATTAGTGAAGACAAACCAAGGTCTCTTGCAGTTAGAATGAGGTGAATTTATAATGGGGAACAAAGAAATAGCAGACCAATTGAACAAATACTTTGGTTCTGTCTTCACTAAGGAAGACACAAATAACCTTCCGGAAATACTAGCGGATGAGGGCCTAGTGAGAAGGAGGAACTGAAGGAAATCTTTATTAGTCAAGAAATTGTGTTAGGGAAATTGATGGGATTGAAGGCCGATAAATCCCTGGGGGTTGATAGTCTGCATCCCAGAGTACTTAAGGAAGTGGCCCTAGAAATAATAGATGCATTGGTGGTCATTTTCCAACATTCTATAGACTGTGGCTCAGTTCCTATGGATTGGAGGGTAGCTAATGTAACCCCACTTTTTGAAAAAGGAGGGAGAGAAGGAATTATAGACTGGTTAGCCTGACATCGGTGGTGGGAAAAATGTTGGAACCAATTATTAAAGATGTAATAGCAGCGAATTTGGAAAGCAGTGACAGGATCGGTCCAAGTCAGCAGGGATTTATGAAAGGGAAATCATGCTTGACAAATCTTCTAGAATTTTTCTTTTGACTAGGTCCCACACAAGAGATTAATGTGCAAAATTAAAGCACATGGTATTGGGCGTAATGTATTGACATGGTTACAGAACTGGTTGGCAGACAGGAAGCAAAGAGTAGGAATAAACGGGTCCTTTTCAGAATGGCAGGCAGTGACTAGTGGGGTACCGCAAGGTTCAGTGCTGGGACCCCTGCTATTTATAATATATATTAATGATTTAGATGAAGGAATTGAAGGTTATATATCTCCAAGTTTTCAGATGACACTAAGCTGAGTGGCAATGTGAGCTGTGAGGAGGATGCTAAAAGTTGCAGAGTGACTTGGACAGGCTTGGTGAGTGGACAAACGCATGGCAGATGCAGTATAATGTCGATAAATGTGAGGTTATCCACTTTGGTGGCAAAAACAGGAAGGCAGAATATTATCTGAATGGTGACAGATTAGGAAAAGGGGAGGTGCAACGAGACCTGGGTGTCATGGTACATTAGTCATTGAAAGTTGGCATGCAGGTACAGCAAGCGATGAAGAAGGAAAATGGCATGTTCGCCTTCATAGCAAGAGGATTTGAGTACAGGAGCAGGGAGGTCTTACTGCAGTTGTACAGGGCCTTGGTGAGGTCACACTTTGAATATTGTGTACAGTTTTGGTCTCCTAATCTGAGGAAGGACATTCTTGCTATTGGTACAGCGAAGGTTCACCAGACTGATTCCTGGGATGGCAGGACTGACATTTGAAGAAAGACTGGATCAACTAGGCTTATATTCACTGGAATTTAGAAGAATGAGAGGGAATCTCATAGAAACATATAAAATTCTGATGGGATTGAACAGGTTAGATGCAGGAAGAATGTTCCCAGTGTTGGGGAAGTCCAGAACCAGTGGTCACAGTCTAAGGATAAGGGGTAAGCCATTTAGAACTGAGATGAAGAGAAACTTCTTCACTCAGAGAATTTGAACCTGTGGAATTCTCTACCACAGAAAGTTGTTGAGACCAATTCGTTAGATATATTCAAAAGGGAGTTAGATGTGGTCCTTACGGCTGAAGGGATCAAGGGGCATGGAGAGAAAGCAGGAATGGGGTACTGAATTTGCATGATCAGCCATGATCATATTGAATGGTGATGCAAGCTCGAAGGGCCGAATGGCCTACTCCTGCACCTATTTTCTATGTTTCTATGTGAACACGATTGTAGTCTTGTTCTCAGCGCCAAAACTGCTGCTCATTGGTTTACTGTTCAACAGATGGGCCAATATTGCTTCAGTCTAATGCTCAGTCATGTTTAGCTCGGGTTTTAATCAGTACATAAAGGAGAGGTGCATTGTCAAGCCATTCACTTCAGCTGGAAGAAGTTGGCAGTGCAAACACATGACGAAGCCTCAGCACAGGGAGAGAGCCTGCAGGTTCTCCGACGTGGCTCTAGAATCACTGGGCGTGGCCAAGGAGAGGAGGTGAACTGTCCTCTTCCTACACACTGCCAGGAAGCCCTCGCAGCACACCTCTTGAAGGCTCTGGCAGGAGATAGCCGCCTATGTGACGGTCACCACTGTGGTCCCAAGGTCGGCCATCCAGTGCCGAAAGAATTTCAATTACCTCACACTGCAGATCAAGGTGAGTGAAGGTTTCAGCAAATGCCATATCTCACCATTTGCACAACAAGCCTCACACACTGCTCAATGCACCACAGCCCCAGCATTCACCTACCAACAATCTCTACCTATCACCACTCAGACCTTACAATCATAGCTTCACTTCACCTTCACAACCTTACCACCGCTGGAATACTCACACCCACATCCACACCATGCGCACATTGACAGTTATTCAACCATGGCAGGCAGATCACCAAAACACATTACACCACACTCACTGACACACTTCTCTTTCTCTCACAGGCCAAGGTTACATATAATCAGTGAGAGCAGCGGCAGGTAGGTGGGGAGCAAGCTGCCATACAGGGCCTCAGTCAACTGGATTGAGAGAGTGCTGGAGATCATTAGGAGGAAGGTAATAGAGGCCGTGGCAATGGGTGAGGTTGAACCCCTTGGGGAAAACAATTAATTCCTAATCCATCTTCTCACATCCCATTTACCCCTCATCCCACAATCTCTTCTCACTTTCAAGCTGCTAATGCTGGATGCATGTATATCCTGCTTTCCCCCAGCCTCCTCTCAGCATAATCCAATCCTTATGTTCTTGTGCCTTTCTGCTTTTAGCTAATCAAGACTAAGCACCAAACCAGCCTGTCCCTGAGGCGATGCAGGAGAGCAAGGGCGGAGTGACACTGCATCTGTCACTCGCAAACAGAAGCTCAGAAACTGTCACTGCGTGTACTTTAGAGGCTAGTGTAGAAGGAAGATCTGCACAGGTTGAGGTACCGGGCACGAGTCGGCTGCAGCAAGTTCAGGGAAAGGGTAGCTCGGGGTCCAGCTCCCTCGAGGGCAAGTTCGTGTGTGAATTCTGCTGCACAGGACTCAGATGAAGCCGTCGATGGGGCGGCTGTAAAGTCTGTAGCTCCACACTGTGGATGCCTGTGTTACTGCAGCTAGCGCTGTTAATAAAGAGCAGGTCACCTGACCAGCAGGTCAGGGGTCACTGGAACCTGCAGCCTTTTTACAGCCTGTGTGATGTGTGTGCTCTCTAAGATATGACATTGGCGACAGGAATGGGATGTAATTGGACACCACAAAGCTGAAATTTTTGGTGGTGAAGGCTTCAGCCAGCTGACAGAGAGACTTTGAGAGCTTCTCTTTTTGGAAACAGCTACAAATCTGAGGTAAATTACGAGCACACTTGGTTAAACTGCCAGAGTCAAAATGGCTGCCCCGATGGGAGTTATAGGGCATGTGGGGGAATTTCAATGCGACCGTGAAAGTTTCAGAGTGTATGTAAATTGGATACAAAAGTTCTTCACTGCAAATAATAACATCGAAATTCTCAGTAATGAAGACAATAACTGGGCAGTGTTGGAACGAAAAAGAGCTATATTCTTAACTGAAGCCGGGCCCGAGTTGTATGAAACAGTGATAAATTTATTTGTGCCTGTCAAGCCAAAGGATACAATGCTGAAACAGATTCTAACTAAGCTAGAACAACATTACAGCACCGTTCCATTAGAAATTGCTGAAAGTTATCGTTTCGGAATATGAAATCAAAAGGCTGAAGAAAATATCAGTGAGTACATTGTAGCATTAAAAAAGCTATCTATTCACTGTAATTTCAGTGACTTTCAGAATCAAGCATTGCGAGACCATTTTGTTTGTGGGATGAAAAATGATGCGATCAGAAGGAAGTTATTGACAACGCCTGACTTGACTTTTGATTTCGCTTGTCAGGCAGCTAGGTCGATGAGCATGGCCGACCAATATTCCCAAGAATTTCATACTAATTTCAGTCATCAGACAATCGAGGTTGACTGCCTGCAGGTTCAAAGTAAAAGGTGGTGGAGCCCTAAGGTCTCAGTAACTGGAAATGGGAACAGAGCATTGACGTCCTGCTATCTGTACCTGGGTCAACACAGTGCTCAAAGCTGTCCATATGTAAAGGCAGAGTGTTTCATCTGTAGGAAAACTGGGCATCTTGCGAAGGCATGATGACTGAAGGGTAAACCAGCTTTCAAAGCTATGAGTAGAAATCTCCAGAGACTGCATAGCATGGAAGAACAACAACAGGATGAGGAGATGTGAGAGTTAAACGTCATCAGGAGCATGAGCTTAACAGACGGCGATTCGAAAAGAATCATAATCCACATAGATGTTGCAGGATTCAAGATACCTATGGAAATTGACACTGGTGCATCCGTGAGTTAGTACCGGAGTCTCTATACTGCGACAAATTGCGGGATTTCCCATTGGAGAAAGCCAAGATAGAGATGCAAGGCTACTCAGGAGAGAACATTCCGGTGGTAGGTCGTATCACCATATCGATGACATACAAGGATCAAGTTCAAAGCTTGCCTCTAATAGTAGTGGCAGAAGACAAGCCTGTCTTACTCGGAAAAAATTGGTTGGGATCACTGAAGCTAGATTGGAGTGAGATTTTTCGTGTTGAAACGAGATTTACGTCAAAGGATGATGTCATCAAGAATTATCCGAAGGTGATCTGCGAAACGGGCAGTCCGATCCAAGGCTTCAAGGTGAGTGTCAGGGTACAGAAGGACGCTAGATCGGTTTACTACAAGCCACGTTCTGTACCATATGCACTCAAGGAGAAAGTTGAGCAAGAACTCAAAAGACTAGAGACTGAGAACATTATTTGTAAGATAGATCGAAGTAATTGGGCTACACCCATTGTTGTTGTACCTAAGTCCGATAGTAAGGTAAGATTGTGTGGTGATTATAAAGTAACCGTAAACTAGGTTCTAGAGGGTAATGTCCCCAATTCATTGCCAAATATAGAAGATTTGTTCACAACATTGACAGGGGGTCAGATTTTCTCAACGTTGGATCTGATGAATGCCTACTTACAGCTGGAACTAGATGAGGAGTCCAAGTCATGTTTGACTATAAATACTCATCCAGGCCTATATCAATTTAATAGGCTACCGTTTGGAGTGTCTTCCGCCCCTGCCATATTCCAAGGGGTGATGAACCAGATTTTGCAAGGTATTGAAGGGGTAGTATGTTATTTGGATGACATACTAATTTCAGCACCAAATAGGCAAATTCATAATAACATATTGAATGAAGTCCTCAAACAGCTCGAGAAGCACAGAGTACGAGTGTCTGCTCGTAAGTGTGAGTTATTTCAAAACTCAGTGGAGTACTTAGGGTACAGAGTAGACAAAGATGGTTTACATCCAACCAAGGAAAAACTGGATGCAATCAGAAATGCACCCACTCCCAAGAATGTCACTGAACTTCGATCATTTTTGGATCTTTTGAACTATTATGGGAAATTCCTACCAAATTTGGCTACAGTATTATATCCACTGAATGACCTATTGAAAAAACAGGTCCATTGGAAGTGGTCAAAAGAATGCGATACAGCATTCAAGGAGTGTGAAAGAAACTTGGTAGAGAGCACCATGTTAGTTCACTATGACGTATCTCAGGAGATCAAGCTAGCATGTGATGCCTCTCGATATGGAGTTGTGGCAGTAATCGCTCATGTATCACGTAGTGGGGAGGAGAGACCAATTGCTTTTGCTTCACGCACTCTCAGTGCCAGTGAGCGGAATTATGCGCAAATCGAAAGGGAAGCTTTGGCATTAATTTTGGGATCAAGAAGTTCCACAAATACTTGTATGGTCATAAGTTTGTTCTCGCTACGGACCATAAGCCCCTGACAGCAATCCTCCATCCAAAGTCCCCAGTTCCAACATTAGCTGCAGCCCAAATGCAGAGATGGGCTTTGATTTTGTCAACATATACATATGATATTGAATACAGACGATCAGCTGATCACAGTAATGCTGATGCTATTTCTAGATTGCCTTCCCCATCACAAGTTACACGCGATAGGGAAGAGGTGTTTTATTTTTCATACATCGATGAACTGGCAGTCACAGCTGAAGAGATTGGGAGGGCAACCAAACGTGACCCAGTTATGTCAAAGGTATATGAGTATATTGCAAACAGATCACCAAACCAGATAACAGACAAAGATATTCATCCATTCTTCATTCGAAGGAATGAATTATCAGTCGATAAAGATTGTATCATGTGGAGTGCAAGAGTGATTATACCAAATAAATTCAGGTTCAAATTATTAGGGGACCTCCATGACTAGCACCTAGGAATGTGCTTGACCAAGAGTTTTGCACGCAGTTACTTATGGTGGCCAGGGTCTTGATAAAGATATAGAGTACATCGTGAGTCAGTGTACGACATGTCAATCGGTAAGCAAGCAACCACCACCAGTATCGTTACAGCCATGGAAATGGCCTCCCAGGGTGTGGCAAAAGCTACATATCGATTTTGCTGAGCTGGAAGGGCAACAATTGTTCATTGTGATTGATAGCCATTCGAAGTGGGTCGAGGTGTTTCCAATGTGGAAAATAACAACAAGTAAAACATTAGACCTTGTGCGAAGATTATTTTCTTCATTTGGCCTCCCAGGAGCAATTGTTTCGGATTATGGACCACAATTTTGTTCAGAAGAATTTGCACAGTTCATGAGCAAAAATAGTGTGAAACATACCAAGGTCCCACTGTACCACCCTGCTTCTAATGGTGCAGAAAAGAGCACTGTACAAATTGTAAAAAGTGCCCTCATCAAACAGATGTTGGATCCAAATCCAAAGAAATGACTGTTGTCATTGGACCACAAATTGACTAATTTTCTAATAACGTATCATAATACTCCTCACACAACTACTGGTAGAACACCAGCAGAGTTGTTTCTCAAACGACAGCCACGAACCAGATTCTCGTTGTTAAAACCAAACTTGACACAGTCTGTCGAAAAGACACAATTAAGACAGAAAGAGAATCATGATAGAGGTAGAGTAAAAGAGAGGTGTGAAATTAAATCAGAAGGTGAGAGTGAAGAACCATCACCATAAATGGGTAAAGTGGTTACCAGGAAGAGTGGTGAAGATATGTGATTCTCGCACATATTTGGTCAAGATGTTTGATAATGGACAGGCTAGGTTTGTTCATATTGATCATATTTTACCCACAGACATGGAAGTAGTTGAAGGTGGGAGAGATTCAATTATTTCTGACTCATCAGATAATTTTGATACACCAGTAGCATATCCAACATCCAATGTACTGGAAACAAATCCAAGAGAAAATCAGAATTTAAGTCTGAGTCCGAGTCAGGAAAACAAACAGTCTGAAGTTAGAGAGAGTTCAACTGGAAATCAAGGGCATCCCTTGGAGGAAAACTTCCCTCAGGATCAGCCTCGAATGAATAAATTTGACACCATGTTTGGAAGGTTCTGTTCGAGAGCGAAAGTATCCTCTTCGAAACAGAAAACAAGTAGTTAAGCTTGATTTGTACATATGGCAAAATAAGTCCATATCCTTTGTTATGTATAACCATACATGTTATGTAGGATGATTGTTTGTTTTAATAACTCTTCATTAAGGAGGGAGAAGTGTAATGTCTGTAGCTCCACACTGTGGACACTTGTGTTATTGCAGCTGGTGCTGTTAATAAAGAGCAGGTCACCTGACCAGCAGGTCAGGTGTCACCGGAACTTGCAGCCATTTTACAGGCTGTGTGATATGTGTGCTCTCTAAGATATGACAGTGGCCTTCAGAAGAAGGGCTTATGCATCAAATTGCAAGATGCAATGACAAGCCTGCCAGACTGCTCTCATGCAATCTCAGCTTGCTGCCACCCAAGCTCAGACTGTGGCCATCATGGTTGGGTCGACCAGGGCAAGCAGGGTGTTGCAGCAGCCCAACAATCTGTGCTCCTACAGATTGCTAGGAATGTTGGGACGTTGCCCCGGGGGAGTGGCAGTGGGTCAGTGGAGCAGGACCTTGCTGTCCTCTCTCAGGATGACAGCATTCCTGTTCACACTACTGCCACTCCGCCACTGCGCTTGCTGTTGCCTGTCAGTCAGCCGGCCCAGACCGCTGCCGGCCATGCCAAGGTGGTGCAGTCTGCTGCCGAGCCTGCTAGGGCCAGAGCTGGTCGAGGGCGTCCTGCAAGGCCTTCTGAAGTCTCCCCCCTGGAAACACAGCAGCCTTCCACCAGCCCTGCTGCAGTCACCGGGAGAGCATTAGATCAGGAACTGCACCTGAACGACAGCCATTAACGGATTGTACAAGGGTAATTAGTTCATATCATAGGTGTAATTATGTGTCAATTGATTTTGGATAAATTTATTAATTTTGTTTTAAGTCTTTTGTGGTGGCTCTTATTACAACTCTGTGCCCAGGAGGACGCTGTGATATTCCGTGACAGAGGGATGGTATGATGGGGATGTGGTGAGCAACAGAGATCTAGGATTTCATTCATTGGAATCAGAGTCCGATGAGGCGTTCACGGACAGCTTGTCCAGAAGGGGGAATAGCTGCCTGCCTCCTCCCTCCCTCCTTGTCCTCTTCCTCTTATTCCTCTTCCTCCTCCTCCTCCTCTCCCTCGTCCTCCTCCTGAGGCATTGATTAAAGCCTGTGCCAATTGTGAAGCATGAAGCAAGACCACCACAAAATGGGACACCTCTCTGCCAAGCACTGGAGGGCTCCTCCCGAGCGGTCAAGGCAGCGAAACTGTTGCTTTAGTAGCCCAATGGTCTGCTCAATAATGTGCCTGATGGAAGCATGGCTCTCATTATATGAGTGCTGGGTACGAGTGTTGAGGTTGCAGAGGTGAGTCAAGAGCCAGGAGCAGAGTGGGTAGCCCTTGTCTCTGAGCAGCCATCCTCGAGTTTGATGTGATGGCAGGAAGAATTCTGGCATACTGGACTGACACAGGATGAAGGCTTCATGGCTGCTGCCAATATAGCGGGCAATGACCCTCATGAAGCGCTGGGTGTGGCCGCAAATCAATTGTACATTAAGTGAGTGGCAGCCTTTGTGGTTACGGAAGATGTCAGAATTGTTACATGCTGCCCGCAAAGCCACGTGGGTGCAGTTGATGGCGCCATGGACCATGGGGAAGCCACATGCACGCTCTCCCTGCTGCTTTCTGCTCAGAGAGCAGGCAACGTAGTCTCTTCTTCTGGCATAGAGAGCCTCAATAATCTCCCAGATGCAGCGATGGACAGCGAACTGTGAGATGTTAGCTATGTCTCCTGCTGCAGACTGGAAGGATCCACTGCTGAAGAAATTGAGGGCCACGGTCACCTTGAGGGCAACTGGGAGATCTGTGATCGCCCTGCTCTGAGGATGCAGGTCTGGTTGCAGGAGTTCTATGACCACCTCCTTGGTGAAAGGTAACCTCCTAAGACACTGCTCCTTGCTTAAGTGGAGTTAGGAAAAGTGCTGTTGGAAGACCCTAGGTGGTTAAGGCCCCCTGTTGAGAGCTCTCCTGGCCCCCCTCCTCCCTCTGCACGCACCTTCTCATCTTCTTCGTTGCCTCCGCTCCCTCTCCCTAAGACACTCGAGCACGAGGGGCACTGCCAGTAGAGCCCGAGGACTGTGAGCAAATGTTGTGAGCAGAAACCTTTAAATAAGAATGAAGGCGTTCTCCACTTCCAACAACACTCCCTGTTACCTTAGAACCTTGAAAGACATTTATAAAGCTGCTGGAGTTGTAGAAAGTTACACAGAGCCAGTCAAACTGCAGAAACATGTCAGGTGCAAGTGGTTGCTGATGATCCCTTTAAATACCACTGTTGTTGCCTCCTTCCTGCTTGTCAACGCTTGCTCAGCTGGTCGCACTTATGGCATGCTGGTAAGTGGAGCAATGCACTCCAAAGTGGCAGATCAGGCATCAGGTGAGTGTTGCACACTCACTGATGCCAAGATCTGCATAATCTACATATCCCTAGCAAGCGCGGACATCGGCAGCATTGCCTGCCATCCAAAACTGGTGGCCGCCATGGGACTCGCTGGCAGCGGGCTGGAGAGCAGCGGCTGCCATTTCTTTGCCCGAATCTGCCGATAATAGGTGGCACTAAACCCTCCCGGATTTCTAGGCCGTAGAATGATACAGCATAGAAGGAGGCCAATCAGCCCATCATACCTGTGCCGGATCTTTGAAAGACCTATACAATTAGTCCCACTCCCCTGCTCTTTCCCCATAACCCTGTAAAAAATGTTTCCCTTCAAGCATTTGAAAGCTTAGTTTTCGAAAGTCTTTGGCACATTCTGAATTTGGGCATTGCATTTACTTTACAGGCAGGAAGGGGGCTGTCTTTGTAAAAAGCAAACAAATAAAATATCAACACTCATTGTGGTTGTAAATATCAAAAGTGGCCAAGACTAGTGGGAGGCCAGAGGGTTGGGAAACTTTTAAAAGCCACCAAAGAACGACTAAAAAAATAATAAAGACAGTGATGATAGAACATGAAAGCAAATTAGCACAACATATAAAAACAGATAGTAGGAGTTTCTACAGGTAAATGAAAAGGAAAAGAGTGGCTAAAGTAAATGTTGTTCCCTTAGAGCATGAGACTGGGGAATTAATAATGGGAAACAAGGAAATGGCAGAGACGTTGAACAAATATTTTGTATTGGTCTTCACGGTAGACGACACTAAAAACATCCCAGTAGTGGATAATCAAGGGACTATAGGGAGGGAGGAACTTAATATAATCACTATCACTAAAGAAGTAGTACTCGGTAAAATAATGGGACTAAAGGCGGACAAGTCCCCTAAACCTGATGGCTTACATCCTAGGGTCTTAAAATAAGTGACAGCAGAGATAGTGAAGAAATATTGCAAAGTGTCACAGTACAGAAGGACCTGAAGGTCCTTGCGCATGAAACACAAACAGTTAGTATGCAGGTACAGCAAGTAATCAGGAAGGCAAATGGAATGTTGGCCTTTATTGCAAGGGGGATAGAGTATAAAAACAGAGAAGTCTTGCTACAACTGTACAGGGTATTGGTTAGGCCACACCTTGAGTACTGCGTACAGTTTTGGGCTCCGTATTTAAGGAAGGATATACTTGCATTAGAAGCTGTTCAGAGAAGGTTCACTAGGATGATTCTGGCGATGAGGGGATTGACTTATGAAGCTAGGTTGAGTAGGTTGGGCCTCTACTCATTGAGAGGTGATCTTATCGAAACATATAAGATAATGAAGGGGCTCGACAAGTTGGATGCAGAGAGGATATTTCCACTTAGAGAGGAAACTAAAATTAGGGCGCATAGTCTCAGAATAAGAGGCCGCCCATTTAAAACTGAGATGAGATGGAATTTATTCTCTCAGAGGGTTGTAAATCTGTGGAATTCTCTGCCCCAGAGAGCTGTGGAGGCTGGATCATTGAATATGTTATGTGTTTAACAATCGGGCTGGCCCACTCGCTGAATTCCACTGGGGAGATGATGCCCTTGCGTTGCAACCTGTCCAGCTCGATTTCCACTCTCTCCCTCATCATGTGAGGTACCGCTCGCGCCTTGTGGTGAATGGGTCGTGCCTCTGGGACCAAGTGGATCCACACCTTCGCCCCGGAAAAGTTTCCAATGCCTGGCTCAAAAAGAGAAGGAAATTTGTTAAGAACCTGGGTACATGAGGCCTCATCGACATGTGATAGCTTTCGGATGTCATCCCAGTTCCAGCGGATTTTGCCCAGCCAGCTCCTTCCAAGCAGTGTGGGGCCATCGCCTGGGACAATCCAGAGTGGCAGTTCATGCACCATGCCCTTGTAGATGACCTTGACCATGGCGCTGCCCAGGAGAGTGATAAGCTCTTTGGTGTACGTTCTCAGTTTCGTGTGGATGGGGCTCAGGGCTGGTCTGAGTGCCTTGTTGCACCACAGCCTCTCAAACATCTTTTTACTCATGATGGATTGGCTAGCGCCAGTGTCCAGTTCCATGGCTACGGGTATAGGAACATAGGAACATAGGAATTAGGAACAGGAGTAGGCCATCTAGCCCCTCGAGCCTGCTCCGCCATTCAATAAGATCATGGCTGATCTGGTCGTGGACTCAGCTCCACTTACCCGCCCTCTCCCCATAACCCTTAATTCCCTTATTGCTTAAAAATCTATCTATCTTTGACTTGAAAACATTCAATGAGCCAGCCTCAACTGCTTCCTTGGGCAGAGAATTCCACAGATTCACAACCCTCTGGGAGAAGAAATTCTTTCTCAACTCGGTTTTAAATTGGCTCCTCCGTATTTTGAGGCTGTGCCCCCTAGTTCTAGTCTCCCCCACCAATGGAAACAACCTCTCTGCCTCTATCTTGTCTATCCCTTTCATGATTTTAAATGTTTCTATAAGATCACCCCTCATCCTTCTGAACTCCAAGGAGTAAAGACCCAGTCTACTCAATCTATCATCATAAGGTAACCCCCTCATTTCTCGAATCAGCCTAGTGAATCGTCTCTGTACCCCTTCCAAAGCTAGTATATCCTTCCTTAAGTAAGGTGACCAAAACTGCACGCAGTACTCCAGGTGCGGCCTTACCAATGCCTTATACAGTTGCAGCAACACCTCCCTGCTTTTGTACTCCATCCCTCTCGCAATGAAGGCCAACATTCCATTTGCCTTCCTGATTACCTGCTGCACCTGCAAACTAACCTTTTGGGATTCATGCACAAGGACCCCCAGGTCCCTCTGCACCACAGCATGTTGTAATTTCTCCCCATTCAAATAATATTCCCTTTTACTGTTTTTTTTCCCAAGGTGGATGACCTCACACTTTCCGACATTGTATTCCATCTGCCAAACCTTAGCCCATTCGCTTAACCTATCCAAATCTCCTTGTAGCCTCTCTGAGTCCTCTACACAACCCGCTTTCCCACTAATCTTAGTGTCATCTGCAAATTTTGTTGCACTACACTCTGTCCCCTCCTCTAGGTCATCTATGTATATTGTAAACAGTTGTGGTCCCAGCACTGATCCCTGTGGCACACCACTAACCACTGATTTCCAACCGGAAAAGCACCCATTTATCCCGACTCTCTGCTTTCTGTTAGCCAGCCAATTCTCTATCCATGCTAATACATTTCCTCTGACTCCGCGTACCTTTATCTTCTGCAGTAACCTTTTGTGTGGCACCTTATCGAATGCCTTTTGGAAATCTAAATACACCACATCCATCGGTACACCTCTATCCACCATGCTCGTTATATCCTCAAAGAATTCCAGTAAGTTAATTAAACATGATTTCCCTTTCATGAATCCATGCTGCGTCTGCTTGATTGCACTATTCCTATCCAGATGTTCCGCTATTTCTTCCTTAATGATAGTTTCAAGCATTTTCCCCACTACAGATGTTAAACTAACCGGCCTATAGTTACCTGCCTTTTGCCTGCCCCCTTTTTTAAACAGAGGCGTTACATTAGCTGCTCTCCAATCCGCTGGTACCTCCCCAGAGTCCAGAGAATTTTGGTAGATTATAACAAATGCATCTGCTATAACTTCCGCCATCTCTTTTAATACCCTGGGATGCATTTCATCAGGACCAGGGGACTTGTCTACCTTCAATCCCATTAGTCTGTCCAGCACTACCTCCCTAGTGATAGTGATCATCTCAAGGACCTCCCTTCCCACATTCCTATGACCAGCAATTTTTGGCATGGTTTTTGTATGCCATTCAATTTTACATTTAGCATTATAGGTGGACATTTCGTCGAAAATGTGTGCACCCCATGTACTTCAGCATCTGCCTCCTCTCTATGAGGCTCGAAATTGCTTTGATCCACCATGGACCGATCTTCCTCTGCCACATGGTGGTTAGCAGGTTTTGCAGAGGAAGTGCCCCATTGTTCCACAGCTCTTGCAAACATACCCTTTGAAGCGGCATGAATAGGCTGAATGGAAGCCTCCACAACGCCAACAAGGTGTGAATTGCCTTGCATTCATCCTTTGTTGCGGACTCTGAGTCATCTGGATCACCTAAGGCCTGCTGGCAGTTGCAGACTCATGGTTTCTGCCCTGTACATTTCTGCTTGCAAACACAGTTCCAGTTAATTTATGAATATTGCTAGCACTTGTGTGCTGAGAGATTTGTTTGGTGTTCTCACTGGTGGACATAAACGCCTGTGCTATCGCAATGGCCTTACTGAGGGTTGGTGTCTCTACAGTCAAAAGTTTCCGTCGGATGGTCTCGTGGCCAATGCCCAGTACAAAAAAGTCTCTGAGCATTTGTTCCAGGTAGCCATCAAACTCACACTGTCCCGCAAGTCGCATTTGCTCGGCGACATAGCTCGCCACTTCCTGACCTTCAGATCGCTGGCACGCGTAGAACCGATCTCTCGCCATCAGCACGCTCTCCCTCGAGTTAAGATGCTCCAGAACCAGTGTACACAGCTCCTCATACGACTTATCTGTGGGTTTCATCGGAGCCAGAAGATTCTTCATGAGGCTGTAGGTTGGTGCCCCGCAGACCGTGAGGAAGACCGCTCTCCTTTTTGCAGAGCTTCCTTCTCCGTCCAGCTCGTTGGCTACAAAGTACTGGTCTAGTCGTTCGACATAGGCTTCCCAGTCCTCACCCTCCGAGAACTTCTCCACAGTTTGCTGCATCTTTGCGTTGGATTCGTGTACTCGTCGCTAGTTATTGTGTTCCTAACACAGATGAGACTGCAAACAGGGAGGTTAAAGTAACAGTGACCTCAGTCTTTATTAAGACACTCCAGAGTGAGGAACAGGCCTTAGGGGCTGGCTTATATACTGTGCTCCCAAGGGATGCTGGGATCCCTTGGGACTTCAGGGAATGCGCTCCCTGGTGGCAGAACATGGGAGTGAATGCTTTACAGATACACAACAGATTGAATGTGCAATAATGTCTGTAAGCACATCCACGGCCACTATTGAAAGCCTTGTTTGCCACACACGGCCTGCCTGATGTCCTAGTCAGCGACAATGGGCCGTGTTTCACCAGTGCTGAATTCAAGGAATATATGACCCGGAATGGGATCAAACACGTCAAATCTGTCCCATTCAAACCCGCATCCAACGGCTGGGCAGAACGGGCAGTTCAGACCATCAAGCAAAGCGGAAAACGTGTGTTAGAAGGCTCCCTCCAGACCCAGTTGTCCTGAGTGCTACGCAGCTACCGTACCAGACCCCACTCACTCACCGGGGTTCCCCCAGCCGAGCTGCTCATGAAAAGGGCGCTCAAAATAAGGCCCTCTCTTTTTCACCCTGACCTCCATGATCACGTGGAGGGCAGCCGGCATCAATAAAGTGTGTACCATGACCGCATAAATTTGTCACGTGATATTGAGGTCAAGGACCCTGTGTTTGTACTCAATTATGGATATGGTCCCAAATGGCTCACTGGCACGGTCATAGCCAAAGAGGGGATTACGGTGGCCAAATTGGCCAATGGACTAATGTGCAGAAAATATTTGAACCAAATCAAATTGCGGTTCACGAACAGCTACAAACAGCCTGAAGAAGACACCACCAACTTTGACCCTCCAACACACACACAAGTGGCAACTGACATCATGGTTGACCACGAAGCCGAACTCACCATCCCCAGCAGCCCGGCAAGGCCGGCTGCCCAGCAGCCCAGTGAAGAACTAACCAACTCACCCACAACCTTTGAATTACCTGCATTTGTACCGAGACGATCGACAAGGGAGTGAAAAGCCCCAGATCGTCTCACTTTGTAAATAAGTGTACTATTGACTTTACGGGAGTGAGATGTTAGGTATTTAACCCCTTGCAACCTGTATTAACTGCCACTAGAGGGCCTACCTGTTGGAGTCCCAAGGGATCCCAGTATCCCTCGGGAGCACATTATATAAGCAGGCCACCCACGAGGTACCTGCACTCTTGAGTCTTATTAAAGGAGCTAAGGTCACACTTGCTCATTGTACACAGTACTCAGTTTCATCCTTTATTATGAATGTATCAGAATATATTTAAGGCAGAGATAGACAGATTTTTGAGCGATAAGGGAATAAAGGGTTATGGGGAGCGGGCAGGGAAGTGGAGCTGAGTCCATGATCAGATCAGCCATCATCTTACTGAATGGCGGAGCAGGCTTGAGGGGCCAAGTGGCCGACTCCTGTTCCTATTTCTTATGTTCTAATTTATTTTCTCTTCCCCTTTCTACCTTTTTGCCCCTGCAGGTCCCTCACCTCAGCCAGTTACAGGGCGAGCTTGAGCGCGATTGTCAGATCCTTAAGAACGCGGCCTTGAGCCTTGCCGCTCTTAGTGCGTAAAATGTTTGAGAGCCTATGCTGTCCAACAATGCTACACATACTCATTGTTTTTCTTAAATCAACTCATTGATTTTGGTTTCAAATTTTCTCCCCTCCTTCCCTGAAAGCACTGGCAATTGCTCAGGCACACTTCTAAAGGGTCTAAGCTCTGGAATTCTCTCCCTAAACCTCTCCGCCTCTCTACCTCTCTCTCCTCCTTTGAGACACTCCTTAAAACCTACCTCTTTGACCAAGCTTTTGGGCACCTGTCCTAATATCTCCTTATGTGGCTCGGTGTCACATTTTCTTTGGTAACTGCTCCAGTGAAGCGCCTTGGGACATTTTACTACATTAAAGGCGCTGTATTAATGCAAGTTGTTGTTGTTTTTATTGTTGTAATATAAATGGTTACGGTATCGCAAGTGCCCATCCTCCATAGAAATGTCAATGGTCCATTTCTAAATCAAGTTAGTGAACGTGACGGCAGGGGGAACCAGCAGGCAAGAAGATTGGGCGGGATTTCTGTTCTGCTGGATTTCCACCTACTTTAGTGAACGTCCCATTTTCTGATGTGATCTCTATCAGGCAGCAAGCTTCGAGCCAGAGACATTCCCAGCATCTGGAGCTTATCCAATTATTCCGACGAGCGTGACACCTGTCAACACGACAAGTTGGGCAGGTGCCAAGGTTTATGGCTAGACTATTTTGCAATTGCATCAAGATTATACAATGGAACTGTAGAAAACTACTACATATTATATAGTGCTCACAGCACAGAAACAGGCTATTTGGCCCAATATGTCTATGCCAGTGTTTATGCTCCACTCAAGCCTCCTCCCACACTTCTTCATTTGACCCCATCAACATTTCCTTCAATTCCTTTCTCCCTCATGTGTTTGTCTAGCTTCCCCTTAAATGTAGTAAAACATTATCAAACAAAATTTGACACCGAGCCACACAACGAGATAATGGCCCAGAAATCCCTGTTTCTTCTTCCTGCGGGCATTGGACTAAAAATAAGAGAAAAGATGCGCACTTACCTTTTGGTCAAATGCCCGCCAGAGATCCCGGACTCGAGGCCTCCTCCTCTTGTGCAAAGGAGCACGTTCACGTTGGGATGTCCACAGGAGTCACGTGGGTCTGGACACCCAATCACGGTAAAGTATTTTCTCATTCATAGTAATAGGAGTTTCGTAAATCTGAAACTCCTATTACTATGAATGAGAAACACCCCCAAACACCCAAACATTACATTAAAAAAAACACCTCACATAAATACATTATAGAAATTAAAGTTGATAGAAATGTTTTTTAAAGAAAAAACATTTGCTGATTTTAAAAAAAAGTTTCAATTATGGTTAAAAATAAATGTAACGTAGTGGGCAGGGTTTTTAAAAATAATATGTGTTTTTTAAATTTAATTTAATTATATTTTTGTATGTTTTTAAACTCTTACGCCTGTAAAAGTAGGCTATGCGCCTGCTTTTATCAGGCGCAAGAGTTTTGAGGACATTTGCTCAGCAAGATATGGGTAAATCCCGCAATCTTACCCTTGCAAATATCCTCGCTCCCAAGATACGGAGGATCTCTCAAGCCAGAAACTTGACAGATCGGAAAAGTCGGTTTTCAGCGCATGTCCAGGGGTGTGGGGGGTGGGAGCGAGTTAAAGTCAGGGCTAGAAGAGTTTGGGGTGGGAGGTCCAGAGAGTAGGACCCTGATGATTGAAGGCTCTGCCACTAAGAGAGGGGGGAAGGGAATGGGTGCTGTGCAAAAGGCCAAGGTTGGAAGACTGAAGAGTGCAGGAGGGAAGATTAGGTGGTTAAGAGATAGAATACGGCGAGGTTCTTGAAGGATATGAAAATAAGGATAAGGATGTTAAATTTAGTGCTTTGGGGAGCATGGCGGGTGAAGATGGGGTATTGGGCGAGCCTTAGTGCAGAACAGGATATAAATGGCTGAGGTTTGAGCATGTTCATGGAGAACAGTTAATGGGAAGAGGTTGGAGAAATCGAGTCTAGAGGTGAGGAAAGTATGAGGGTAGGGTTTTAGCAGTGATGGGACTGAGGTATAGGCGGAGCTGGACAATGTTGCCAAGGTGGAACTAAGCGGTCCTGATAATGGATGGGATGTGGGAGTTGAAGCTCAGCCTGGGGCCAAACCTGACATCAAGGTTAGCCACAGTCTGGTTCAGTTCGAATCAGAGATGGGGATCGAATCAATGGCTATGTGAAAAGCAAAAATCTGTTTTCAGTTACAAAATGGTTACTTCAGTATCTGGAATAATTCAGGCTGTGAATACAGTGAATCCTTTTAATGCTTCATTCGCATTTATCAAATAAAATGTTGATCCCAAGCATTATTTACCTATCTGAAGGTGCAGCAGACTTCATCCCAGCTGGTTCTGGAACACAGTCTGTGAATTGATTTATTAATTAGCAAATGCAAAGGCAATTTTTGCTAAGTGCATATAATTATGTAGTGAAGTAACATTTGCCAAATCCAGGGAGATACTTTCTCATGAAGCTCGATCCAACCCCACCCAGCAGAACAATAGGATTTCTCTTCAATGCAAGCCCTAAAGAAGAGATAATTGTGTAACTGAAAGCATGCGTGTCTTATTTAATTAAATATCTAACCTCCACTGAGGGTTAATTTCCTGTTAACACACTATTGCAACACATTGCCCATACCTCCCAGCAGTCGGCGATCAAACTTTCCATCCCCTTCAAAGAACTCGGTAACATTGGGTTGGTGCAGGGTATAAAAAAAACAATGGCCTTCCCTTTGACATGAGCTTTAAAAAAATCTTGCATTTATATAACGCCTTTAAGTAAAAATGACCCAAGGTGCTTCACAGCAGCGATTATCAAACACAATTTGACATTGAGTAAGTTAAGGAGAGATTAGGACAGGTGACCAAAAGCTTGATCAAAGAGGTAGCTTTTAAGTAGTCTTAAAACTGGAGAGGCAGAGAGGTTCAGGTGGGAATTCCAGAGCTTAGGGCCTTGGCAGATGAAGGTACGGCCGCCAATGGTGGAGCGATTAAAAACAGGGATGTGCAAGAAGCCAGAATTGGAGGAGCGCAGAGATCTCGGAGGGTTGTAGGGCTGGAGAACGTTACAGAGATAGAAACATAGAAACATAGAAATTTAGAGCGCAGAAGGAGGCCATTTCAGCCTATCGTGTCTATGCCGGCCGACAAAGAGCCGCACAGCCTTTGGTCAGCAGCCCTAAAGGTTACATATAAACCTACGAACAATGACGGAAAGGCAAAGAGCACCCAGCCCAACCAGTCCACCTCACACAACTCCGACACCCCTTATACTGAAACATTCTCCACTCCACCCCAACCGAAGTCATGCAATCTCCTGGGAGAGGCAAAAACCAGATAAAAACCCAGGCCAATTTAGGGAGAAAAAAATCTGGGAAAATTCCTCTCTGAGATAGGGAGGGGCGAGGGATTTGAAAACAACAATGAGAATTTTAAAATTGACACTTTGCCAGACCGGGAACCACGTGATTGTAAATCTCTGGTCACGTACCATCTGCACATCAAAGGACTGGAAGCCCTTTCGATTTACACACATTGTGCATTTACTAACAAGGCACACATAGCAACGGGGCCACAACTTACTCCCTGTGCCCCAGGGAACAGTACATGTTGGGGCCTTGGCTGTCTTGTGGTTGCCGACGCTGCTCTACACCAAAGTTCATGCACTGGCGTGCAAGTAATGCATCAGTTATCCCTTTTAGGTTTTGTGTGAGGTCCCCTCTTGGTGCCTGAAAGTATTGAAATTGACAGCTGCTGTTCCCCTGACGGCCACAGGGGGAGCAGTACTGATTATAGACCAACCTTGCAGTTTGCCTTCAGCTGCCTCGACCCCAAGCTCCAGAATTCACTCTCTAAACCTCCCCGCCTCTCTACCTCGCTCTCCTCTTTAAGACGCTCCTTTAAAACTACTTCTTTGACCAAACTTTTAGTCATCTGCCCTAATGTCTCCTTATGTGGCTCTGTATCAAATGTTATTTGATATCGCTCTTGTGAAACTCCATGTGACATTTTACTATGTTAAAGATCGCTGTATAAATGAAAGTTGTTGTCGTTCAGGAGCTGGCACAGGTTGGTAAGAGTTATTATCCGTCATACCTGTTTGCTGCAGGACAGGGGGTGGGCCAGGGGTGGGGTGGGCCGGGGGTGGGGTGGACCGGGGGTGGTGGTGGGCCGGGGGTTGGAGTGGGGATGAGGGGTAGGGTGGAGTGGGGGTGGGGTGGGGTGGGCCGGAGATGGGGGTGGGTTGGGGGTGTGGATGGGCCGGGGGTGGGGGTGGGACGGGGGTGGGGTTGGGTGGGAGTGGTGTGAGTGGGGGTGGGCTGGGGGTGGGGATGGGGGTGGGGTGGGAGTGGGGTGGGTGGGGGTGGGCCGGGGTGGGGTGGGCCGGAGATGGGGGTGGGTTGGGGGTGTGGATGGGCCGGGGGTGGGGGTGGGACGGGGGTGGGGTTGGATGGGAGTGGGGTGGATGGGGGTGGGCCGGGGGTGGGGGTGGGCCATGGGTGGGGATGGAGATGGAGTGGGAGTGGGGTGGGTGGGGGTGGGCTGGGGGGTGGGGGTGGGGTGGGGTTGGGTGGGGGATGGGCCGATGGTGGGGATGGAGATGGGGTGGGGGTGGGGTGGGGCTGAGCCGGTTGTTGCGATCTGTTGCGCTCGTGCCTGATGTTGGAAGCAGATTCAATCATAATTTTCAAAAGAGAAATGCAGGGACAACATTTATAGGGCGATGGGGAATGAGCAGGGGGTGGGCTTAATCGGATAGCTCTACCAAAGAGCCGGCACAGGCACGATGGGTCAAATGCCTCCTTCTGTGCTGCATCATTCTATGGTTCCGTGATTGCATGATTCTGACTGCACATTCAGGTGGGTAATAATGGGTCTATCGCTAGTTTCAGGTGTGCGCCCTGGACGACTCGGAGGCACCCTGACCAATGAGACATCGGACTTTCCCCAGCACAGAATGAGTGCTCCCCTGCCGCATGGGAACGATAAATGGGCGCTACTCGATCCAATTTTCAGGCTGCTTCCTTTAAACAGGTTACTGCTGCCACAAAAATAAGGGGGAGTACAATGCAGAGAAACGTGCCGAGTGTTGGCGTTCTAAGATCCTAGGCCTAAATGTCATTCCTTTCCATCAAGCACTCAGCTCGTACTGCTCCCTGATTAGCTCTTTACAATGTATTTATTAGAAGATTTATTTTCAGTAGAGGGCGGAGTGGTTCCAAGGATATCAAGTGAAGCTACACAAGCTGCAGAAGGCTTTCAGCATTTCAACATCGCAAAGTGAAGGAACAGGAGGAGATAGAGACAGGCAACCAGGACAGATGTTACGCGGAGAGGTTAGAGAGCTAGGTATATATTCCCCTTGCAGCAGAGAAGGTAAAGGGGAGATTTAATGGAGGTTCAAAATGATGTATGGTTATGATAGAGTAAATAAGCAGATACTGTTACCCCTGGCAGGAGGATCAGTAACCAGAGGACACAGTTTTAAAATGATTGGCAATAGAATCAGAAGTGCCATGAGGAAACTCTCTTTTTATATAGCGAGTTGTTGTGATCGGGAATGCTCGGCCCAAAAGGGCAGTGGAAGCAGATTCAATAGTAACCTTCAAAAGGGAGTTGAATAAATACTTGAAAAGGGGAAACATTTACAGGGCTATGGAGACAGAGCAGGGGAGTGTGCTTTATTGGATAGCTCATTCGAAGAGCCAGCACAGGTGCAATGTGCCCAATGGCCTCCTTCTATGGGGAACGGGTGCTTGCGGATGTCGCAGTGATCACCTTGAGGGAAGAACTCAAGGAAGAAACACAAGAAGTGAAGAGGAAAGAAGTAAGAAAGAAAGACTTGCATTTCTACTTCACAACCACCAGACAGCCCAAAGCGCTTTACAGACAATTAAGTATTTTGGAATGTAGTCACTGTTGTAATGTTGGAAGCGCAGCAGCCAATTTGCACACAATGAGCTCCCATGATCAGCCATGATCTTATTGAATGGTGGTGCAGGCTCGAAGGGCCGAATGGCCTAGTCCTGCACCTATTTTTTATGTTTCTATGTTTCCCACTAACAATGTGATAATGACCAGATAATCTGTTTCTTTACTGATGTTGATTGAGGGATAAATATTGGCCAGGACATCGAGGATAACTCCCCTGCTCTTCTTAGAAATAGTGCCATGGGATCTTCTATATCCACCTGAGAGAGCAGACGGGGCCTCGGTTCAGCATCTCATCTGAAAGACGGCACCTCCAACAGTGCAGCACTCTCTCAGTACTGCACTGGAGTGTCAGCCTGGATGGTTTTGCTTGGAACTGAGATTCTCACACCAAGCATCTGAACTATGGTGACAGCTCTAGCATCGCACATTGCACTGAAGTGGAGAAAAAGCTTGATAGAGAGATAAGGAAGAGAGGGAGAGCGAGACCGAGTGAGAAAGAGAGAATGAATGGGGAGGTGGGGGGAACGGGAGGAAGAGAATGCTGTGGGAGGCTTGAGAAGAAACTGTGGTAAGTTGAAGAGCATATAGCCTGGGAAGTGGAGTTACTGAGCAAGTGGGTATAGAATCGAAAGGAGCAGTGTGGATAAATGGAACAATGAAAGTTTACTGAGGGTCAGTTGGGAGACTTATAACTATAATTAAAAACATAGAATATCTACAATTCCTTCAAAATAAGATGTTAAGATCCTGAGGCAACAAGAAAGGGAGCATGAGAGCTCATCGTACCTGAGAGATTAACTCTGTTTCTCCACAGATACTGCCAGACTCACTGAGTGTTTCCAGCAGTTTCTGGTATTATTTAAGAAAAGGAGGTGTTGTGCAAAGCATGGAATCCGATAGACCAATTGGGTTTTGAGATGTCATTGGACTGGTACCAGTAAGTAAGGGCTGAGGGATGTGAGTGTAATGCCAGAGTCATAACAATGTAAGAATTTGGAGCAGGAGTAGGCCATTTGGCCCATAGAGCCCAGTCCGCCATTCAATAAGATCATGGCTGATTTTCTACCTCATCTCCACTTTCCTGCCCGATCCTCATATCCCTTGATTCCCTTAGTGTCCAAAAACTGTCTTGATCAAAATGGCAGACAAAGGGAGTGAAATTCGGGACCTGGCCGGTTGGGGACAGTAACCACTGTGAGGCAGGACTTCCTACACCAGGTGCAGAAGTCCCGCCCCGGCAGCTAAATTGGGGTTACCGCCCCCGAGAAGCAGTGAAGCGCAATGTCGCACGCTGCACTTCCTCTCGGGGGCGGGACTGGGATGCTAACCGCGGGAATTTTCCAGCGATACGCGGAGAGGCGCATGGCACTGGTGGGAGCACAGGGCCCTCCCCTTCCATTAAAGGGGAGGGCATGCTGCCGACTCTGCATCGGGAGGAAGGGGCCACCACTGCACCAATGGGGAACGGGGTGCCATGGGAGCAGACCTGCACATGGCTGCAACATCGTGGTACGGATCCCACGATTCCAAGAGGGCTAGATCGTGACCGGTAATTAGAAACATAGATAGAAACATAGAAAATAGGTGCAGGAGCAGGCCATTCAGCCCTTCTAGCCTGCACCGCCATTCAATGAGTTCATGGCTGAACATGAAACTTCAGTACCCCCTTCCTGCTTTCTCGCCATAACCCTTGATCCCCCGAGTAGTAAGGACTTCATCTAACTCCCTTTTAAATATATTTAGTGAATTGGCCTCAACTACTTTCTGTGGCAGAGAATTCCACAGGTTCACCACTCTCTGGGTGAAGAAGTTTCTCCTCATCTCGGTCCTAAATGGCTTACCCCTTATCCTCAGACTGTGACCCCTGGTTCTGGACTTCCCCAACATTGGGAACATTCTTCCTGCATCTAACCTGTCTAAACCCGTCAGAATTTTAAACGTTTCCATGAGGTCCCCTCTCATTCTTCTGAACTCCAGTGAATACAAGCCCAGTTGATCCAGTCTTTCTTGATAGGTCAGTCCCGTCATCCCGGGAATCAGTCTGGTGAATCTTCGCTGCACTCCCTCAATAGCAAGAATGTCCTTCCTCAAGTTAGGAGACCAAAACTGTACACAATACTCCAGGTGTGGCCTCACCAAGGCCCTGTACAACTGTAGCAACACCTCCCTGCCCCTGTATTCAAATCCCCCCGCTATGAAGGCCAACATGCCATTTGCTTTCTTAACCGCCTGCTGTACCTGCATGCTAACCTTCAATGACTGATGTACCATGACACCCAGGTCTTGTTGCACCTTCCCTTTTCCTAATCTGTCACCATTCAGATAATAGTCTGTCTCTCTGTTTTTACCACCAAAGTGGATAACCTCACATTTATCCACATTATACTTCATCTGCCATGCATTTGCCCACTCACCTAACCTATCCAAGTCACTCTGCAGCCTAATAGCATCCTCCTCACAGCTCACACTGCCACCCAACTTAGTGTCATCTGCAAATTTGGAGATACTGCATTTAATCCCCTCGTCTAAATCATTAATGTACAATGTAAACAGCTGGGGCCCCAGCACAGAACCTTGCGGCACCCCACTAGTCACTGCCTGCCATTCTGAAAAGTACCCATTTACTCCTACTCTTTGCTTCCTGTCTGACAACCAGTTCTCAATCCACGTCAGCACACTACCCCCAATCCCATGTGCTTTAACTTTGCACATTAATCTCTTGTGTGGGACCTTGTCGAAAGCCTTCTGAAAGTCCAAATATACCACATCAACTGGTTCTCCTTTGTCCACTCTACTGGAAACATCCTCAAAGAATTCCAGAAGATTTGTCAAGCATGATTTCCCTTTCACAAATCCATGCTGACTTGGACCTATCATGTCACCATTTTCCAGATGCACCGCTATGACATCCTTAATAATTGATTCCATCATTTTACCCACTACTGAGGTCAGGCTGACCGGTCTATAATTCCCTGTTTTCTCTCTCCCTCCTTTTTTAAAAAGTGGGGTTACATTGGCTACCCTCCACTCCATAGGAACTGATCCAGAGTCAATGGAATGTTGGAAAATGACTGTCAATGCATCCGCTATTTCCAAGGCCACCTCCTTAAGTACTCTGGGATGCAATCCATCAGGCCCTGGGGATTTATCGGCCTTCAATCCCATCAATTTCCCCAACACAATTTCCCGACTAATAAAGATTTCCCTCAGTTCCCCCTCCTTACTAGACCCTTTGACCCCTTTTATATCTGGAAGGTTGTTTGTATCCTCCTTAGTGAATACCGAACCAAAGTACTTGTTCAATTGGTCTGCCATTTCTTTGTTCCCCGTTATGACTTCTCCTGATTCTGACTGCAGGGGACCTACGTTTGTCTTTACTAACCTTTTTCTCTTTACATACCTATAGAAACTTTTGCAATCCGCCTTAATGTTCCCTACAAGCTTCTTCTCGTACTCCATTTTCCCTGCCCTAATCAAATCCTTTGTCCTCCTCTGCTGAGTTCTAAATTTCTCCCAGTCCCCAGGTTTGCTGCTATTTCTGGCCAATTTGTATGCCACTTCCTTGGCTTTAATACTATCCCTGATTTCCCTAGATAGCCATGGTTGAGCCACCTTCCCTTTTTTATTTTTACGCCAGACAGGAATGTACAATTGTTGTAATTCATCCATGCGGTCTCTAAATGTCTGCCATTGCCCATCCACAGTCAACCCCCTAAGTATCATTCGCCAATTTATCCTAGCCAATTCACGCCTCATACCTTCAAAGTTACCCTTCTTTAAGTTCTGGACCATGGTCTCTGAATTTACTGTTTCATTCTCCATCCTAATGCAGAATTCCACCATATTATGGTCACTCTTCCCCAAGGGGCCTCACACAATGAGATTGCTAATTAATCCTCTCTCATTACACAACACCCAGTCTAAGATGGCCTCCCCCCTAGTTGGTTCCTCAACATATTGGTCTAGAAAACCATCCCTTATGCACTCCAGGAAATCCTCCTCCACCGTATTGCTTCCAGTTTGGCTAGCCCAATCTATGTGCATATTAAAGTCACCCATTATAACTGCTACACCTTTATTGCATGCACCCCTAATTTCCTGTTTGATGCCCTCACCAACATCCCTATTACTGTTTGGAGGTCTGTACACAACTCCTACTAAAGTTTTTTGCCCTTTGGTGTTCTGCAGCTCTACCCATATAGATTCCACATCATCCAAACTAATGTCTTTCCTAACTATTGCATTAATCTCCTCTTTAACCAGCAATGCTACCCCACCTCCTTTTCCTTTTATTCTATCCTTCCTGAATGTTGAATACCCCTGAATGTTGAGTTCCCAACCCTGATCATCCTGGAGCCACGTCTCCGTAATCCCAATCACATCATATTTGTTAACATCTATTTGCACAATTAATTCATCCACCTTATTGCGGATACTCCTTGCATTAAGACACAAAGCCTTCAGGCTTGTTTTTTTAACACCCTTTGTCCTTTTAGAATTTTGCTGTACAGTGGCCCTTTTTGTTCTTTGCCTTGGGTTTCTCTGCCCTCCACTTTTCCTCATCTCCTTTCTGTCTTTTGCTTTTGCCTCCTTTTTGTTTCGCTCTGTCTCCCTGCATTGGTTCCCATCCCCCTGCCATATTAGTTTAAATCCTTCCCAACAGCACTAGCAAACACTCCCCCTAGGACATTGGTTCCGGTCCTGCCCAGGTGCAGACCGTCCGGTTTGTACTGGTCCCACCTCCCCCAGAACCGGTCCCAATGCCCCTGGAATTTGAATCCCTCCCTGCTGCACCACTGCTCAAGCCACGTATTCATCTGCGCTATCCTGCGATTCCTACTCTGACTATCACGTGGCACTGGTAGCAATCCCGAGATTACTACTTTTGAGGTCCTACTTTTTAATTTAGCTCCCAGCTCCTTAAATTCGTTTCGTAGGACCTCATCCCTTTTTTTACCTATGTCGTTGGTACCAATGTGCACCACGACAACTGGCTGTTCTCCCTCCCATTTCAGAATGTCCTGCACCCGCTCCGAGACATCCTTGACCCTTGCACCAGGGAGGCAACATACCATCCTGGAGTCTCGGTCGCGGCCGCAGAAATGCCTATCTATTCCCCTCACCATTGAATCCCCTATCACTATTGCTCTCCCACTCTTTTTCTTGCCCTCCTGTGCAGCAGAGCCAGCCACGGTGCCATGAACTTGGCTGCTGCTGCCCTCCCCTGATGAGTCATTCCCCTCAACAGTACTCAAAACGGTGTATCTGTTTTGCAGGGGGATGACCACAGGGGACCCCTGCACTACCTTCCTTGCACTACTCTTCCTGCTGGTCTTCCATTCCCTATCTGGCTGTGGACCCTTTCCCTGCGGTAAGACCAACTCACTACACGTGATACTCATGTCATTCTCAGCATCGTGGATGCTCCAGAGTGAATCCACCCTTAGCTCCAATTCCGTAACGCGGACCGTCAGGAGCGCACACGTAGTCGTCAGGGACACCGGAAGCGTCCCTGAGTTCCCACATGGTACAGGAGGAGCATAACACCCGACCGAGCTCTCCTGCCATGACTTAACCCTTATATACACTTAAATTGGCAACAACAGTGTTAAAAGTTACTGACTAATAAAATTCAGCCATTTTAAAAAATGGTGATCATAACAGATCAAAATTGATATCAATATTTATATTGTATTTTAATTTACTTTGTTTTTAATTTAGGATAAACAATCAGGACAACTTTGCATGTCCGTTTGGGAGAGAAATTTGTGGTGTTTGCGCCCCCCCACGCTAATGGGGTGCAAACGACTTCTTGCCCGGGGAATTAGCACCTCCCCTTTAATTTTTGTCCCGCAAGCAGAATGAACCCCAGTTCGCGACCCGCGATGCTGGTGCAGACATCGCCCACGACATTCTCACGGGGCGCAACCGAATTTTTGCTCCAGGGTGAAAACAGATCACTGCGCACGGTGCCTCCA
This sequence comes from Pristiophorus japonicus, assembly GCF_044704955.1. NCBI lineage: Eukaryota > Metazoa > Chordata > Chondrichthyes > Pristiophoridae > Pristiophorus > Pristiophorus japonicus. The sequence continues at coordinate 130,075,662 of NC_091985.1, forward strand.
CTAATTCCCCGGGCAAGAAGTCGTTTGCACCCCATTAGCGTGGGGGGGCGCAAACACCACACATTTCTCTCCCAAACGGACATGCAAAGTTGTCCTGATTGTTTATCCTAAATTAAAAACAAAGTAAATTAAAATACAATATAAATATTGATATCAATTTTGATCTGTTATGATATTAGCCAGTCTGATGATGACAGCAAATGGCGGAAGCAGGCTCCAGTGTAATCACTCACCAGGGTAAGTGATTCTGATCAGTCTTCCTTCGAAGCTTTGGATTTGTTTTGTTTCTTTTGTAAGATGGCTCTAAGCTATTGGCAAAAGTGTGTTGCCAGGGCCTCTCCCTCTCACTGCAGGTGCAACTGATATTTAAAACCAATTATAATAGCAACCACAATGCGTGGGCTGCAATCCCGGCACATATGCTGGGATCGAACCTTCGGTCCCCTCCAGTACTGGCCCTGTCAGCGACCCAACGCGGGCAAGTGCAAGGCTATTTACTTTGGACCTAAGAAAGAGAGCTCCGAGTATTTTCTAAATGATAAAAAGCTAGGAACTGTGGAGGAGCAGAGAGATTTGGAGGTCCAGGTACAGAAATTACTAAAACCTAGTGGCTAGGTAGAAAAAAAATTAAAAATGCTAATGCAATTTAAAACCGAGTTGAGAAGGAATTTCTTCTCCCAGAGGTTTGTGAATCTGTGGAATTCTCTGCCCAGGGAAGCAGTTGAGGTTAGCTCATTGAATGTATTCAAGTCACAGATAGATAGATTTTTAACCAATAAGGGAATTAAGGGTTATGGGGAGCGGGCGGGTAAGTGGAGCTGAGTCCACGGCCAGATCAGCCATGATCTTGAAGAATGACGGAGCAGGCTCGAGGGGCTTGATGGCCTACTCCTGTTCCTAATTCTTATGTTCTTATGTAACATTAGCCTTTATTTCAAGAGGGTTGGGATATAAAGGGGGTGGAAGTTTTGCTACAGTTGTATAAAGCTCTGGTGAGACCCCATCTGGAGTATTGTACTCAGTTCTGGGCACCACATCTCAGGAAGGATAGATTGACCTTGGAGTGGGTGCAGTGCAGATTCACTAGAATGATACTGGGGCTAAAAGGGTTAAATTATGAGGACATGTTGCATAAACTAAGGCTTGTATTCCCTCGAGTATAGAAGACTAAGGGGTGATCTAATTGGGGTGCTTAAAGGAGTGGATAAGGTAAATAGAGAGAAACTATTTCTTCTGGTGGGGCAGTCCAGAACAAGGGGGCATCACCTTAAAATTAGAGCCAGGCCGTTCAGGGGTGATGTCAGGAACCACTTCTTCACACAAAGGACAGTGGAAATCTGGAACTCTCTTCTGCAAAAAGCAGCTGAGACCAGGGGTCAATTGAAAAGTTCAAAACTGAGATAGATAGATTTTTGTTAGGTAAGGGTATTAAGGGTTACGGCACCAAGGCGGGTAGATGCCATTAAGATATAGATCAGCGATGATTTCATTCAGTGGCTGAAAAGGCTCAAGCGGCTGATTGGCCACCTCCTGTTCCTGTCAGAGTTCATGAGGTGAGTGAGAGGGCAGCTCATTTTCACGAGGCTGGTGGGTACCTGCACTACGAGTGTACCTTGAGTCTTCACCTGCCCCATGCTGCTGGGAACCCTGGGTGCCATATGAAGGAGAAGCCAGACTCCCCCATCGGAGATCCTATGTATCACCCTCACTTCCCCTCCACACCCTCCTCCTACCCTTGCTCCTCACCCTCCCCCTCTGACCCACACCCTCCTCCTCCCCTCTCCCTGCCCCACCCCTCTCCCTCCCTTCTCCTCCACCTCCACTTGCCCCTCCCCCTCACACCCCTGCCCCTGCCATTGCCCCTCCCCTTCTCTTCCCTCCCCTACCACTCCTCCCTCCACCACATCACCTCCCCCCCCCCCACCACCCCCACATCCCCACCCCCTCTCCTTTCCTACCCTCCCCCCTCGGCACCGTACTCATTGGCATCTTAAAGAAGCCAAACTGTAAAATATTTGGAACTATTTCCCCATCTTCAGCTGTCCAGGGCATCTTTCTAGCCTGGAAATCCTGGTGTGGCCCACTTACCCGCTTCATGAGAGTCCCTCTCTCTTGGCCCATTGGTCACAGTGTAACACTGGATTCCTTATGGGCCGAGAAAGAGGGACCTCCCAGCATCGGGAACCGCCAACATCGGGAAGCTCCTCCCCACCTCCCTTTTCCCCTGCCCCA